>NW_017805983.1:9001599-9054099 GCF_001891065.2 Hippocampus comes
CCCTAGCAGGTACCAGCACCTGTATAAAGTGTGGATATGTGCTTTATTGCAAAACAACTTCGGTTTTGGTTTCTAAGAACCCCCGAAATGACTTCTACAAAGAGACACGCCTACGAAGCTCAGTTCAAGAAGCTTCAAGCCATCGGTTATGCGGCGAAACATGGGAATCGAGCAGCCGCGAGAGAATTTCAAGTCAACGAATCCATGGTTCGCAAATGGAGGAAGCAGGAGAACGAGCTTCGCCAAGTCAAAATGACGAAGCTGAGTTTCCGTGGACAGAAGGCGAGGTGGCCCGAGTTGGAAGACTCTGACAACGAGAGGGAACCCGGCGTTTTCGATGGATTACCGGTAGATGCACAATTGTTCAATTCTGATACAGAAGATGAAGACTTTGATGGATTTCTGGGTGATGATTGATCAAAAAACGTGAGTACATTGTAAGCTGGCTAAATAAAATGCAACCGAACTCAGTTTTGCTTCCGTTGCCTTTTTAAAAACGTGTTTTTAGCGTGTATCCGTATGTCTTAGCATGCTACCGTATGCTTCAAGCTAACGTGTTTTTAGCGTGCGGGCACGCATGCCGTATGTTTTACCACTGTAAAACTGCGCCCAATAATACAGTGCGTTTTGTCTATGTGTAAAATACCAAAATAGCACCCGTTAATGAGACTGCGCCCAACAATACGGTGCGCCGAATGGTCGTGAAAATACGGCACGACATTGAGGTTTTGATCTCAAACGAAACGAACCACCAAAACGAGCCTCCTGATGGTCGAAATCAAATTAGGAACAAGCTTTGGGTGCATTTCACTACATGCTTAATGGTTTCTCCCATGTGGACATGTTTGGATATGCATCATTAAATGTAACGAGAACTAGATATCTAACGCCTAAGTGGCCAAAT
This sequence comes from Hippocampus comes, assembly GCF_001891065.2. Lineage (NCBI taxonomy): Eukaryota > Metazoa > Chordata > Actinopteri > Syngnathiformes > Syngnathidae > Hippocampus > Hippocampus comes. The sequence goes on from NW_017805983.1 coordinate 9,002,504, forward strand.
GGGATATACCTTGTCGGATGTCAGGAAAAGCTGAGAGCAATTAGATACACACACACACACACACACACACACACACACACACACACACACACGTCTAACCGCTCACACTACTACCGTGAAGCTCAGAGCCACATCGACCATTAAGCAAAGACTAACAATGGCAGGAGAAATAGAAAAAGGGCGTGCTCGAGCCTATCCCAGCTGTCTTCGGGCAGTCGGCAGGGGACACCCTGAACCGGTCGCCAGGGCACACAGAGACGCATGACCACCCGCACTCACACTCACACCTAGGGTCAATTTGGAGTGTTCAATCAGCCTGCCATGCATGTTTTTGGAATGTGGGAGGAAACCGGAATACCCGGAAAAAACCCACGCAGGCACGGGGAAAACATGCAAACTCCACACAAGGCTGGAGCCAGAATCGAACCTTTGACCTCTGCGCTTTTAGGCCAGCGTGGTAACCACTCGACCACCGAGCCGCCAATACCGGCAACCATAATTTCTAATTAACAAAAATAGGTGCTATTGTACAAATGTGTCTAAATGTTGCAACTCAGCATACACTTGGAAGTATCAGTACAATGACATAACTGTCCAACACTGAATAGAAAAAGTATTGATGCATTTTTGTTGTATTATAAATATATAAATCAATAAAGCAACATGGGAATAGAGTCGTAATTTTGCCATAAATCTGAATAAAGTCAAAACTCACCCAGACAAAAAAAAAAAATTAACAAAGTGAGGCAAAAAAATAAAGCAAGATTGTTTTTGCGTTTTATTTGCCTTGATCACTTGGCCCATACACAGTTTTGCTGAAATTGGTTCAATGGTTTATGCATAATGTTGCACACACTACCCGATAAGCAAATACAGAACCAAACCATATTCCGTATCCATGAGTATGGCCTGTATCTTTCAACACTCTTTACCTTCATGGTGTCCACCTTTGTGTCTCAAAGGTGTCAGTCATGCTGGGTGACTGAGGGCCGACTACGCTGTGCACCTTAACTTAATTAAGAGCTTGGTGCGATCAATTATTTACTGCATAATTAATCATGATCCCTTTCACTGCGCGCGCGCACACACGCACACACACGCACACACACACAATAGTACACACGTGCACAAGCGCACGCACTGGCGCCCATGTTCCATCTCGAGGGTCCTCATTAAATGTTGATGAGAATGCCCACTATGAAGAGAATCCCCATCCTGTAAACTCTCTCTGACATCTTTTGTCCCTCTCCCACCTCTTTTCTCATCAGAACTTGGAACGTGGGCCACCTTTGACCATCTTCAACCTTCACTCTTTCTTGCCTGCCGTGTCACATGGTCTTCTTTTGTTTGCCGCAGCATTCACTGTTACACCATTTGTAAACAAATAATAAAAGGAGATAGACAGGCAGGCATGTAGGCAGATAGCCCGCCAATAGACGTGGCTCCTCTCATTCCCTTTCAAATCGGCCCATCGGCATGAGCGCATGTCGGCCTCCCGTGCTAAAAGGTTCTGTGTTCGAAACTCTGACCTTTCTATGTGGAGTTTGCATGTCCGCCTTGGACTTGTATTTGTTTTCTCCAGGTACTCCGGCCTCCTCACACATTCAGAAAAGGTGCTTTTTAGGTTCAGTGAAGATTCTAAATTGACCACAGGTGAAAGTGTGAAAGGATGTTTGTCTATATGTGCTATGTGATAGATAATATCAGTTTACCGTAAACCCTGAATAGTATCGAAAAAGAGGGTGAATGGATACAAAATGACAATAATGGGTTCCTTGTGACCACATCAGCTGTAATGGCTCTTAAGTTGCATTTAGGAAATACATCATACAGTAATTCCCGAAAATGTTGGGACTGAGCCCTGCAAAAATCCAGAGTAATTGACATCACCCAAAAAAGGTTTTGAATTGACTGTAGCTACCACAAGATGTCGGGGAAGCGATGCTTTTCTACTTTCACTTTCCAAAAGAAGCTCCTCACCTCACTTTGACATAGTTCCTTGGAACCAGTCCACCAAAAGATGGTGCCAAAGCACAAATTTTATATTAGCCAGGGTTTTGGGGGCATCTTCCATCATTTCAGAAAGAGCTGAAATCAGTGAATAGATGAGGTTTTCAATGAATGATGGAGCAGAGGTTTAAAACCCTCCCCCACCACCACCACCAAAATAAAAATTAGTGACAAGGTGAATTTGCCAGTAACAAATTAATACTGTAGGTGGGTCAACACTGTAGTTTTATTTTTTATTAAATACCCTAACATTGAGCTTGAACATTTTTAGTCATATTAGTTACTAACGTGCTTTCGATTTCTTTGCCATGATTAAATGGAAAATCTTTATGTTTGCACCCCCACACTCATCTTTTGTGATCACTGTGAGCAAGGCTTCAATTTGAATAAATTGAAAACCAGCCCACCCTCCAGACACTTTTAAATGTCACAAATCCCTCTTGCAACTATGCCGAACCAAGACATGCGGTGACAACAAAGAGCCTGTTAGCCTTAGGTCATAAGGCTTTAAAACTTCTAACATAGCTCACCCTCCTTCTAGAATATAAGATGTTGGGAAAGGCAAACGGAAAACTGAACAAAGGAGCTTTTATTGTCACACAGCATTAGGAATGAATTATGATTTACTTGCTGATCAGGTAGAAATTGATTGAATGTGACAACGAAAAACACCAGTCCTTTCACCTTCACTTTCTTTTAGTATCCCTTGACCAAGTCCTTCCAGCTGCTTGCCAGATACTTATAAATTGATGAATACCCAACAATCTTCCCTGTCAATTTACTGTCCCACCACTAAAGAAGAAAAATGTCCCATGACATATGACCTCAAACTGACAGCATTTTTTAAACAATTAAGTTCACGTTTTCCAATACTTATGAATCAAAGAGAAAGAATCAGTCACAAATACTGCAGCTCTGATCAGAGTTCACTGTTGTGTTTCATCTTCTCCTGCTCGCGTCTGACTTTTCACAAGTACTGACCCGCGAGACCCTTTAAATGCTCGAGCCAGAGCAATTCTTCCATCTTTTTCTATAGTAGTGCGTGTCCTCATTAGGATCACGGGTGAGCTGGAGCTTATCCCAGCTGACTTTGGGAAAGATTCAGGATGTTTATTTGTCATGTGCGCGGTTTAAAAAAAAGAAAAAGAAAAATAAAAAAAGGACAATGCTAACACTGTGCAATAGCTTTCTTACAGTACTTTGGTAGACTCTCTTTGACAAAGACGATCATATAAAAAAACCTGTAAATATTAGGGCTGCAACTAGCAATTATTTTCGTAATCGATTAATCCATCAAATATTTTGTTGATTGATCTGTTTAAAAAAACATATTTGAATTTCTATCGCTTTATTAAAAAACAGCACATTATTTCAAATTACCAGTGCAGAAAGCAAAGTAATTATGATTCACTTGTTGGTTTAGTCAGTAACGTGTCAGAAAATAGGGAAAAATGTTGAGCAGATGTTTTATTTCTGCTATCATGGAGATATCCATTGATTTTAAGTGAAAGCTGAAATTCAAAGGCTTTGGACAAATGTCAATTTAGAGAAGGTTGTCAAATAATCGATTAATAGCACCCCTTATATAATAAAATAAAGTGGAGCCAAGCAACAGTCTAAAAACAGTTGGGTCAAAAATTTGCCATTTTTGGTTTAAAAAAAAAAAAAAGGGTGTAGCCACTACTTGGGTCACTTTGACCCAACTTTCTGGTATATTTTGTGCAAAACAACCCAATGATTTGGGTTCTCTTGCACAGACTAGCAAACAATGTTGGGGCAAATTGACACAAGTAGTGGACTGGTTCTTGGACAACTGTTTTTACAGTGACAGTACATAGGAACAATTTTAAAAGATTAGACTATTAATGTTCTTTAGCAGTTTAGCCAATACAAATAACAAATATTTGATATATTAGGTAAAATGACATCGGCATTTCATTATTCAAGTATTATTGTACGTTGCAGATGTATTGCCCAGTGTAGATGAAGTACAGATTGCCGCATTATGTCACACGTCGCACTCTAGATTCTGTGGCCATTGCTCAGGAGTTTCATGGCCTGTGGGTAGAAGCATTTTGTTGTGGCTGCGACACTCCTGTAGTGTCTTCCAGATGGAAGAAGTCGAAAAAAAAGTGATCATGTGCCCTCTTTTCTTAGTACAGCTCTCATACTGTAGATGTGATGTGAGGCTGCCGTGCAGTTCCGTCCTCCCCTCGAAATTGCTGAGAGGTTTTGGTGGGGATATTCTGAATTTTCTCAGCTTCCGTAAGGTGACTTGTGTTCAGCCTTCCTCATGATGTGCTGTGTGTTGAGGGTCCACGCGAAGTCATCGCTAATTGGGGTACGAAGGAGTTTGAAGGTTTTCACCCACTCTACCTGAGTCCTCGTGATAACAAGTGGTGCAAGCTGCACTTTCTTCCTCCTCAGGTCGACAATCATCTGTTCAGTCTTTTCACGATTAATGAGAGATTATTTTCAAGGCACCAGAACACCAGGTGAGCCACCTTTCCTATTCTCCACCGTCGAGCAGGCCAATGACTGCCGTGTAATCAGCAAACTTGATGATGGCGGTGGCATCCTGGGAGGAGGTGCAGTCATGGGTGAAGAGGGTGTAAAGGAGAAGGTGGACAATAGCCTGCCTGGATTGATCACCACTCATCCACAGGGTGACTCAAAATGGCACATTGAGCCGTAACGGATCTCAGGCAGCCCCCAAGTCAGCCAGTGTATATGAATCACCAATGTCTGCTGCATCAGAATTGATCTGAGATAAAATCTACATCTTTGAATATGAACATGAATGGAAAATGACTTTGCTCATTTGCTCTGGCTTTATGCTTTGTGGGTTGAAGAAAAAAAAAAACTGACCGAGCGGACATTTTCAGTAAGACCCCAAGTCGTGCATTCTTCTATTGCTCCTGCCTATTCACTTCTTATCATTTCTATTTGAATTTGAAAGGCCAAATTTGAACAATTACATTGAAATTTTGAATTTTAATTTCATAGATTGAATCTGTATTTTGTGAAAATTGAATTGTTGCATTGAAAATTTGAATCTGAATTCTACTGAATCAGAAGATGAATTTGAATTTGTTTGGAGCTGAATTTCAATAACCACGAAAGAAGATTTAATGTTATGAGATGTATTTCAGCCTCTCTGAAACTATATTTGATCAGCATTGAAAATTGAATTCTGTATATTTTCACATTCAGTTTTCAAAATCCAAATACATTTCTTCTCAATACAAATTCAGTCATTCAACATTTTAAATTCAGCTTTAAGTTTATTGGATTTCAGTTCCAAATTAATAAATTCACATTCAAATTGTACAATTCATTCATTTCATTGGTAAAAAATACAATTTCAAATTATGTCAGATGTCATAGATTTTTTATCAATGCAATAATTCAAGTTCAGCAATTCAAATTTAAATATTACTGCTTCAAAATCAGTTTCTGGTGCCACATATTTCAGTCCTTAAAAGTCCCCCCAGTGCTCAATAAAGGGGGTTTTGGGGAGGTGATTTTGATATTTATATTTGACGAAGTGGTCTAACTTCTCTTTCCATCTTTATGTGGTACGGAGAGAGTGTCGAGATGCCACATTAGTGTAACATTTGAGGCGGGTACAGTATGACACATTTCTCACTCCCACAACACGACCTGCTCTCCTCACAGTATGGGTTGACAAATTCCATGGAAGCAGAAGGCTCTCAAATGACAGAACATGAAGGAAAAGGAAGACTGCGCGACATGAACACAGCGAGCGGAAGGAAGGAGCAGGTGGACACAGGCCACTTCTGATTTTGAACAAGTAGATACACGTCAGCTGACAATGAAAATGCCCGTGGAAATGTATTTCGGTTGTACATGGGGAAAGACACAGCATACACTGAACCCAAAACATCATCATCAATAGGTTGATGTTGGCCTGCTGTAAAAGGCACGACCTGTTGAAAGGAAGAATGGATTTAAAATGACAACAGAAAGAGGAACAGTGAGAGATAATCGTAGTCTTAAGTACAGTCGTTGGTTAAAAAGGCATCTTGTGTTTTCCCTCTCAACCTACTCGCAAAATGGTTGGATTGACAATGGTAAATGTTAAAACTGTTCACGATCCTGAATCCTTAGTTTAGGTTAACACCAAGGTCCGCTAAGCCACCACACTTGCGGTTGTGACACAGAAAGAGAGAGAAATTTTACAGTGCTTTCCTAGTCTCTTCATTAGAAAGATGGAACCAAAAAAAGCTTTTGATTTCTGGGTGCTGTAACGGATTAATGGAAGTTCAATTCATTTTAATGGGGAAAATAATTTGCCATATTTGTTCGAGGAAACTGAGTTACGAGCTTGGTCACAGGACAAAATACATACATTTGCAAGTCAAGGTACAATTGTATACTTGACAGTACCACATAAAGGCTAGCTTGTCTAGCTTTAAGCAGTTCGAGCTTTAGGCAGTCCTTTGGACTGAATGGCCAACGTATTTACGAACGATTCCATGATGCACTAAAATTAGTTACTGGGCGCATGAATGTACGATATCCTGTTAAGACACACTCCTCTGTGTTGGTGCATCACTACAGTGGACATACAGTAAGACGCTGTTGGATAACTCTGAGAAATCAATCAGTTGTCTTCTGAGATTTTGACACTATTGGATGTGAATCAGCGCAGAACATAGCGGACTGAGCTTGCAGATAGACTTCCAATTAAGTCTACCTCCTCATCGCCCAGGGAGAACCAGACTTCTTCGGAATGAATTCATTTGGGAGCTTGCTGAGTGGTTGGCGGGGGGGGGGTCAGAGGACTGCACGCTTGCAAACACAACTCCATAGGTTCACCACACCCCCAAGGACCTGGCCAATTAGGGCTGTAACCCAGTGTGGACTGAGCCCACCATGAAGTGTATCTCATCAATTTACAGTCACGTTTGGGTCCTTGCACACACGGCAACATCTGGATCAAAATTTAGGGGCAGGCGTTGGGAAAACCTGTTACCAAGCCTGCTGCCCTATTTTACGTTTCAAGCTCATTACAGGGTGCTTTTGCTGAGTAAGTGCATCCAAAATGTGGATTTTCAGGAAAAAACTTTTTTAAAAATCCTGTAATTACGTTATCAGGGTCATTCCCCAGGCATGCCACATTGTAGCCTTATGGCTCCAAATGAGGTGGCTTCCTGGGTGACGGTGATTGGCCAAAACGGCCTCGTGGTGCGTGTACCGCAATTCTTTGCTAAGCTGCATTGTGAAAACGAATAGTGTTTTCCATGCTGTGCGGCAGACTGCATCGCTGCATGTCAGTCTTGACTGTGTTTTTGTTTGTGTGTGTCAGCGTGAGCACATTAGAGCCGCTCTGCGTGATTGCTACGCTTTCATTTGTCGCTACAATGAACAGCAGGGGGGCCATCACAAAAGCTCTTCACAAGAAATATTCAGATGCCACGGGTTTTATGCACAGAATTACTGCATGCTCCCAAGTTACGGAACTTACACGTGTCAGACTTGGTTTTGAATCAGAGAATCCCCTAAGTGCAGTACCGCAGATGGTGCAAGCCTTTATATGGTGTGCTGTTGTGGGATCATTTTTAATGACACATGCCATGTTAAAAAATAAATAAATAAATAAAGTTGTTATCACTTTTGATATCCTTCTAGCAGGTTTCCAACATAATTTGGGGTCTTTTTCAAGCCATTTTTTGCTGGTCAGAAATGCCTGTGAAGAGCTGCCATTTTCTCATTAATATTGAAAAATATTCAACATGGAAATATACTCTGCTTCAATAGGTGTGCTATTTTCTTGAATTTTATATGGAAAACAGCTTTCCTCTGTTTGGCAGGTGCCGATGTGTGGGCATCTCATGTTTTCAATGCACTGCATGTTTGCATTGTGGTTGAGTGAGGAAAGTAATTTCATCTGTGCTGTATGTTGCACATCGAGCATATTTGACAATAAAGCTTGACGTGACTTGACGTGACTTGATCTTGTGGCCACTGCGTCTTTCTATGGTGTTGGCTCTGAATTTTATTCCTTAACTTCTCCCAGGTTGGCAGCTGATGCAAAGTTTTAGCTTTGTACAAGACTCAGGGCAGGCATTTGAATACTGAGTGACAAATCTACATCGCTGGCGTCATTTGATTGCTGACAAGGAGTCAAACGTTACAAGTGGGTTCGTTCAGAAAGTAAGCCGTAATAATGACAACGTATCACCAACTGCTCAGGACCTGATTATTTAGCTTTTCTAAATGACGAAGAATGCTGTTCAATCATTCATTCAGTGACGTGTAAAAGCCACTCTTGGCAGAATTTGATGAAGCATGTCGATTGCAGCTTCACATTCGTCCTTGCTGTCTCTCCCAGCCTTGACAGGAAACACACAGCTTTCAGACCATGTCGGTGCCTGTGAGGGGATGAGGAAAAGAGGCGACATTTCTTTCCTAACCATCCATCACACTGGTGCCTTGGCCTGTATCTTCCTTCATTTGATTTGGTCAGAGAAATGTTTTTTTCGTCACTTAAATGCTTGAGCACTTGGAGTGTATGCAGTATTTGACCTGTCAATAATATTTGCTTGGCATGACAGAGCTGCCCAAACAAGTCGGGCTCCAGAATAACTTCATTCACCGTCGTCGCCTCTCACGGGAGTCCAATGGAAACGTGCACGTTTGCACAGAGAGAGACACGTTTGAGTATGCTAAATCAAATGATGTCACTTGGAAATATGTGAGTCAGCCAACTGATTACTCAGGCCACCTTTTGTTATGGTGCATTTGACTGCAAAAGTGTGAACGTCAACAGTTGTAAAATGAGCACAACAAAATATGCTTTTATGGGTCATCCAACAAAATAGGACAACGTAACGCCGCACATGAAATGAGGGTTGAGTCAGGGTTTAATGTCTAGGCCAGGGGTCACCAACGTCGTGTAGGCCGGTTTGAAAAATAGCTCACCCGTGATGGCACATTGTGATTTCCTCGGACTGTTGTAGAAGTGATCACTTGAAAATAAACATTAGTAGGGATTTATGGAAGACAAGCATTGCATATTGAAATTTGTTTCTGAACTACTGCGAAAAATCACAATAACGGATATCATAATTATTGATATAGCCATAAAAGCAAAATGGATTCTTTGGATTAGGCCCAAAACAAAAGACTCAGACGTGAGCGACTTCAGTTTTAACCCTTTTATGGACCCTTGAACCTGATAACATGATAAGCTGTCCACTGGAGTAACCGTTGTCCCTGAAAGGGTTAAAAACACGACCACTATTGCCCACATATCCCAAAAATCCTGTGATGTCATGTAAAAGTCAAATAATTTTGTGTACTCAACTCTGCAGGGTAGCATGTAAAAATGAGGACACAATGTGAATTCTGTCTGCGGGATGAATGTAGGACAAGCAATTAAATGAGCTGCAGACGAGAGGCACGAAGAAGATCTAACTTATGACTTATTTATGTATGTACTGTGCAGTTCGAATGTGTTCATATTTGCATGTTTTTGTATGAAACAGGCAAAACGATGGCACGGTACAAGTAGGAGGACCCAAATGCAACAACAATGGGCCAAGAAAAGAACGGGATCAAAGGATGAACAAGACCTGCACACAGACTCAGGAAATGAATCAACAACAATACAGAAGCAAGAAATTAAAAAATTAAATAAAGTGCGCCTCTAATCAAATGATCTTATGCAAGAAGTCAAACGAAGATATGAGTCCAGACAGGAATGCGACAATCGTATTGTCTGGTAGCCTCGTGTTGAGCACAACTGTCTCACGGCTCTCGGGGCAAAACCTCAAACCTAAGCGACATCTTGAGTACGGCGACACCGCAGCCATATTGGATGTGGCAAAGTGAAGCGATTGGTGAAGATGTCACATTCACTTGATCCTTAAAGATGAATCATCAAGCCCGAATTCATTAGATTAAAACCAAACCATTGCTTTTGACGATGTCAGTCCAACTCATTTTTTTGCCAATGTTATGGCTCACACGGTGGCCACATCCAATATTGCGGATCCTCTGACATATCGCTTTGAATAGGGACACCCGGTTCAACGGGTGTCTGCAGCAGACATAAAGAGGAAAAAAAAAAAAAAAAAGAAAGGACAATCGATCAGCATTTTAGATGACCAAGGGGTTTCTGGGCCTCGCGGTTTTGGTTCAAATGGCTCTTTGGTTACCGTCCCTGTCGTGATTCTCTTTTTGTTTCCTCAAGAGCTTTTGTCTTCCTCGTTTGGTTTTGTTTCCACATGTTCTTGTCATCTGGGTCCCTTGTGTCAACCAATCAGCTCCCTCAACCCTTTGTGTCTTGTCCAGGTGTCCCTCGTTCTCTCACCAGTTTGCTTAGTTCCCTCGGTTTTGTCGGATTGTTGTGTGACTGTCACGTTGCTTTGTTTGTGTGACTGTCACGTTGTTTTGTTTCTGTTGCTGGCAGGTTATTTTGTTTCTCGGTGTGGTGTGTTTTATTTCCTGATGTTTTGTTGTGACTTTGAGTTATTGAGTTTTTCACAACTTTGTTATTGATTTAGTTCTTCTGGTGGACCCCAGCAAGTGTTTCCGTCAATACATTTGGTTCAGTACACCCTCCTGCTCCTGTCTCCCTGCTATTTTGGTCCTCTACCATCCACTGACAGTCCCGGATGTGATATGTCCGTCCTAACTTGCCGTACTGAAAATATAACGATCACTGTAATATGAACAATTTTATGGCGATAGCGTTTTCCTCTCCATGGAAATTCTCACTACAGAAGCTTAGATTGCCGAAAGGCCTAGAAAATGGTCTCTGCCCAACCTGGAAACCACAAAACACCTGATACACCCCACCCATGTCTTGGGTCACAGTTGGAGGAACCTGCAAAAAAAAACTGCTCCTCCAAATTAGAAATTGGCTACCAAAATCAAAACAGATTAGCAAAACCGCTCCTCAAAAATAATAATAATAATAATAATAATAATGTTATTTCAAGCTTTGCAAGCCCTATGCCTTGGTGCCATTGTAGCTTTATTCTTACAGTATCTATCGATAGGAATTACTTTGACTGTGTAAAAATATTTTTTTCCATGTGGCCGCTTGAGCACGTTGCTGCAAAAAGTAATTAGTGACAGCGCTTGGTTTACAGAGATTTAGGAAGTATTGAAGGGAAGTAGAAATCCCTTTATTACTCCCAGAGATTGGAAAATCCAATTTTATGCAAGAGAAATGGTGTACAGTAATTGTTTGGATTGCCCACAAATAGTTTTTGGTTGCTGATATGTGGGAAAGTGAATCCACAGAAGTAGACTGTGTGAGAGTGTACGTGTTGGTGTGTGTGTGTTTGTACCCACTTCTTCAAGATTGCAGTGCAATCTGCTTGCCTCGGGGTATATCCATTAAATGTGCTGCAAAAATCACAATAACACAGACCAGTTGAGCTCCACACAGAGGATGCGTGCATGCACTCAATGAAAAAAAAAAACATGTTTTTAAATATCTGCTTTCAAAATTCATCGAAAATTTCTTTCAGTAATGTTTAAAATGATGCACAGGTCAGTTAAGTTAAGAGAGAGAGAGAGAGAGAGAGAGAGAGAGAGAGAAAGTGTTGCCACGAAGATGTGCTGCTTCATGAAATTGTTCTTCCTGACATTTTTTAATGATAACCGCCATCTTGCACAGCGGAAATAAGGAATGAATAATCCACAAATGAGGAAAGTTGGAGCAACAATTCTGATGAATTCGGTTGACGCAGAAGGATGACGCAGAAGGATGCGTCGTCATGCAATATGTGTTCACGTGTGGGGACAGAAGGGGTGAAGTGATCTCACTGTGGTCCATCTGCAGTGGAGTACTTTGAAATGAGAATGGTATTGCCAAAATCGGGAGTTTCCAAAAAATGTGATACTTTTGTACAAAAAGCCACAAAGATTTGGTTGTTTTGTGGTTTATTCATTTGATTCAAATTTTGGGGTGAATAAACACCCCAAAAAATAGGTTCACTCCACTTGTACTCAACTTGGATAATTTTTGACTGAACTGTTTTTAGAGGGCATGAAGTCTCATGTTGAGATTTAATGCGCACACTGGTCAACAGTAAATTTTATTTTATTTTTTTCTCGAAATGTTGTTTTTACACTAATTTAAAAAAATGTCTACTTTTTCTCGCACATCAGGTTTTTGAGATATTGTCATTTTTTGTTTTTAAGTTTGACCTATAAAAGCTTGTGCAATACAGACGTTATCATGCATTGTAATTAATAGCTGTGACATTTCAGAAAGGAGTTGTACCTGTTTCTGAACTAAACCCTTAAATTCTAAATATTAATACAAACAGTATATAAACACTATATAATATTACCTATTACTCTTGGTTATATTTTATTATTATCATTATTATTATTATTATTATTATTTAAATGATATGCTAGAGAAAAAAAAACGAGGGCAGATTCGGAATCAGCGCAAAAAAATAATTTCTAAAAATGTGGATGCATCACTTTAATTTTCTGGCCGTTGATACTGACATATTCGCTAAATGTCATCCCAACTAAAACACTGTACCAAGACAAATGAATAACAACACATTAGAATGAAATCCAATTAATAATTTAGACATCCGACAGGCTGCGTAGTTCCAGAGTAGGCTTCTGTCATAGACCAAAGCAAAGAACAGCAGACGCAGTGAACAAAGAGCAGTACTGTAATTTAATTCCGCCAGTAAACGCATGAAGTACATAAAGAATGTCTCGGCAGCTTGTTTGGCTCTGGCAGCTTTCCAATGGTGTACTGTTTAATCGATGCACTGGGCTCTTAGCTTGCCAGTTAGATGGACAAACAGCACTCTTTGCAGCACGGTAGCAGTTAGCACATCTGCCTCACGGATTTTTAGATTCAGCGTTTGAATCCTGGCTAAGGCCTTCCTGTGAGGAGTTGGAATGTTCTTCCTGCTTGGGTTTCCTCTGGGTACCCTGGCTTCCTCCCACATTCCCAAAGCATGCATATTAGGTTCATTGAAGACTCTAAATTGCCCATGCATGTAAATTCGAGTGCGATTGGCTTGCGACCACACCAGGGTATATCCCGCATGTCATGCGGAATGGCCCAGAGAATGATTTTGAAGATTATGAAAATGTTTCCTCAACAGTACCTGATCACTTTTGAATTGTAATGACACTGTTCCACAGTAGATGGCACATGTCTTACACTGGGTCTAATCCATCAAAGAAGAAGAGCATTCAAAAAGCAGCGCCAATAGAGAAAATTCCATGAAAAAAATTGTCTTTCGGGTAAAATAGAAAGTCAATTATTTCTTCATTAAATTTCAAAGGGAAAATTATTGGAAAAAAAACATTTTAATGAAAGATATTGAGATTTTACGATTGACCATACTGCCATTAGCCTTACCATATAAACACTCGTGAAACTACCCAAAATTGGCACCATTGAGACCTTTGAACCTGTCCAAAATACAAATACAGTATATTCCCCTAATGAAATATGTTTTATCAAACGTTTTGTCTTCATGACAGGACAAACAAGTTGATAAAGTGTTTTACTAATTTGAAATTCAAAACTTCTCCATCGAAATGTGCATTGCAACAAAAGAGATTTGGACACTTCTCCAATAGTTTTGAAGTGCAACACTTGTGCATGTCCACATATGCCTTCGATGGATGTACAATACAGTATTGAATAAGCCGAACATCATTGCTCACGCTCCACATACTGTGCAAGGCCATCATCTGCTCCCACTAAAAACTCCTGTCACAGACGAGACCCATTTCACTTCCCTCTGGGACTTTCGGAACAGCAACAATAACATCACCAGTAAACACATTTATAAACCAATATTGCTGAATTCTTCAGAATTGTGTCAGTTAATCTACACTGTGTTTGAAAATATAAAATGTATAGGATTTAAATGAACTACGCATTTGTGCTCTCAATTTTCTGGGAAGGTTTTTGCATGTTCTTTTGCGAGTCTATTACTGATATCACTGCTTGATTAGCTTCCCAAGTGTGCCTAATCAAAGGAAAATCAAATTACAATTTTCATGCAGAATGGGCTTTCGAAAAGAAGGATCCAATTTCAAGAACTTTAGATCATTAAAATAATGCAACAAAATATGTGTGCGTCATGATAAAGGTGCACAAAGGAACATTTCTGCCCAACAGATGCATCATCAGAGAGCAGCTGTTAAAAGGCCACTGATGAGCCGCTGGTGTCTCGAGAGTCCTAAGAACCACCCGATGTGGCATCCGACAAAAGGCTTGAAGTCATGCCTAAAGCTGTATTGTGGCAACTGCTGGAAAACGCTCTCAAGGAGGAAACGTACCAGGACTTCCGAAATGCATAGAGACGAACCGTTTTATTCACTGATAAATACCGGGCCACTTTGGGCAGTCCAGAGGGATGAGGTTCTGAAAGACTGATGGATGGCCCTCACTTCAGGACAAGACTGAAGTTTTACACATCGGTCCTGGGGCCCAGAAAGAGAAACTTTTAACAAAAGTACAAACGCAGTCCCCAAATCTCTCATCACAGATGAAAAACCTGGGTGTTATTTTGAACTCTGAGCTAACTATTATTCCGCATATAAAAAACTTAAGAGTATGTTTGTAACACTTAAGGAATGCAGCAAGTGTCAGAGTGCTGCTTTGGTCCTGTGTCTCAGGGGTTCAACACATGAGTGCAGACTCCACTCGCATTATGGACATAACGACTCAGAAGCCGCCACCTCCAATGGGGATGGCGAACGGTTTGAGAGGAAGCACAGATGCTCCCTCCGACAGTTCAGCCCGCGTTGGTTCGTTAAAAATACTCAGCACGGCATTGGTTTTTAATGTCACCTGCATGGCATGTCCCATCTCAATCTGTATACGATTCCTCATCTGCTGAAGTGCTCACTGTATATGCACACCTGTCTGTTTGTACTTGTGCACAGCAGGGGCTTAATATAACTTGCGCAAGTACACTTTTTGCAAAACCTGCAGAATAATATGTCAATGTGAACCTTTTCTGTTTCTTACCAATTTTTTGCAAAGCATGATGGCATTGTTTTTCTTGATGTTCTCCTCGTTGTCCAATCAATGTGTGTCTATTGTCAAGCAGTAGTCTCGTTGGACCCAACATGAACGTACCCGTGTGTTGAAAATGTTGCCAATTTGTCAACTCTTATGTGTTTTTCCAAGTTAAACTAATTCATTTCTACCAATCAAGCCGCAGGTGAAATTAATGAAGCTTTTCTTTTGATGGACCTTTTACTACACACACACACACACACACACACACACACACACACACACACACAAAATTATCTTCAAAGTTTTTCCACCAAATTTAAACTGTTGTGCATAACAATTAGAAACATGACATTTCATGAAGTCAGTTTGAGGGAAATAAATATTGCTGTCCTCATAGTGGTTTACTGGCGTCAATAAATTCCCAATTGTTATCGACACATATATAAATGTTGCAGATACAAAGCAAAAATAGATGATATTAAAGTGTAAAATATCCCTGTGAATTGCATTGAGTGGTTGGGGGTGGAAAAACAAAAACACCCAATAATTTGGAATGTAGTGTAAAGTTCACCATGAAAAGGGGCAGCAGTGAAAAGAAAATCTTTTTGCTCCAAGCTACTTTGTGAGGTCCAGACAATGTCCCTCAATTGACACTGAGCGGTGTCTGCGGTCCTGTGATGAAGCGCACTGCCATTTTGTGATCTTTTCTCTGAAAGGAAAGCATCCGCCACATAATTTGTTCTTTTTGTTTCTCCATCTTCACTGGCTATCTGTTTCTGCTATTGTTTTGTTTCCCTTCAGTTACTCTCATCATTTCTCTATTACATTATTATTAAGTTATCAGTCATCATGGGAATGGTACGATGATTAACATTTGCTGTGATTCTGAAGAACGTTTCAATGAGATGACGAAGGTTGTATCATCAACTTTTGAAAAAAAAAAAAGAACCGATTAAGTATTTGAAATACTTATTATCATATCACATGATACGGCTCATTTCAAATTGGGCGTCGACTGTGACGGCAAAGGATGCTTTCACAACTGCAGTTTGCTTTCTTTGGTCCAAAGCCTTTGTCCAATTACCTACCAAGCTCTTTTTTTTTTTTTTTTTTTTTTTTTAAGTGGCTGCCTTGTTTGTGTCGTCTCATTCCAAATTAGGTAAAAATGAACTTTTCTGTCAAATATAACCACCAAAAGTCAGATATAGTTGGACAAGAAAATGTACAAATTTAAAACCACAGACATTTTTGTATCTGAGCAAAGACGATACTTGGTAAAAGTGAAGAAAGGATTTTAATAAAAATTGAAACAACTCATTATGAATCAACCCCAGGAGTAATTGCCATATTCATCGAATAAAAACTCTAACCGAGAAAGTTTTGAAAATCCATTAGAGTTGTTGATCTCTGGACATATACAGTATATGGAACTGCACAAGGTAAAGAAAGATGCAATAATCAATGGCTTCGAGTCAAGAATTTCCAAACTTGAGACACACACACAAGAAATCAACATATTTTGTCTGGTTTTGTACATGCTTCAACAACACTGGTTATTTAATGTTCAATGCTCAATGCCTTGCTCAGGGGCACCTCAGCAGTGGCAAGGAAGAAACTATATCAACAAAGCAGGAAACCATTTTGAAGGAAAGCAACTCTGCTTAGAAAAGGTCACCACACTCGAAAGGACATTTCAACAAATTGCTGACCTCATTGAGAAACACAAACTGCCTCTCAGAGTTCGGCATTGTATATAACAAGAGCTGAAATGTCAAGAATGGCTTGACAACAAGTCCAAAATATTAATTTCATCAAATCATAGAGCTGACTTTACTGTCCCTTATTTACCTCTAATGGCAACCAACACTGGCCTGTGATGTGCAATTCTTCTCGAGTTTTTGTTTGACTGAATTACTACACTGTCCTGTGTCACAAGAAATACTCTAAATTGTAGTTGTGCAGTCCCTATTGACTGTATGTGAGGCCGCGTAAGCTTGTGCGGGTCCTTTAACCGTACAGATAAACATCCATGGCATGCCAAAAGATCTGACGTGAAAGCCGCATCACCTGCATTAAAATGACAAAAGCATTTCTGCTTGACGCTAGAAAGGGTCCAAATGAAGGCAACTTTTAAATACAAATTTTAATCTCATGAGAAGCAGAAATACACTGCAATGTGTGCAATTTATCATTTAGCATGTGACAATTGTGTTGTTCCCATCAATTGGGATCTGAAGAATTTTGAATGTCATGGAATGTAGAATTTCAACGCATCACCACTGGTGGAGTCAGAATGTTGGCTGGCCCATTGCGGGAACAGTGACATTACGGGGAGGGAAAAAAAAATACTCACACTCGAAAGGATGAGCAGATTGAAACCATCAGGTGTAGAAAAAAAAATCATCAAGCAAAGCTTGATGGAAATGGAAATAAAACTCTGCAGCATTAAAAGAAAAAAGCCTTGAAGAGGTGATTGATTCAACAGTTCGTTGAAAATTAGTTGAGATTCTTTTAAATGAAAATGCCTTATCCTGACAGGGCGAATTCAGTTTTTCTTTGTTCTCGTCTTCAACATTCAAACAAGAATTCTAAACATGCGCTGAGGAATTAAAATAAAAGCTATATGAGATGAATATGAAATCACCAACCCAAAAGCCCAACGTGCATCACATCAGAAGGTGATTCCAATGATTACCTAACTTTTAAACACACACCATTGATACAAGCAACTCAATCGAAAAAGTAATGCAACCCAACCAAGCCACGTCGTCAGTGAAATAGAAAGTGTGACACCACGTCAAAGTCACAGCTGAAGCAAACAAAGGCAAGTGACAGCAAAATCGCGTTACATACTGAATCTTGGAGGTTCCCGCTCCATGCTGCTTGCTGCTTTAGCTGCAAAAGCAAGTGACATCAAAGAGAGCGCGAGGCAGAGGAAGAATAGCTCGCTCGACCTCCCCTCTACTGTCTCTCTTTTTCTCCTATCTGTCTGCGGCTCACCGCCGTGATGGTGTTAACCTATTTTTTTTCCTTTACCTACATATCATCAGTCCCATTCATCACTCTCTATCTCTGTCCTTTGTCTCTTATTCCCTCAATTAAGCACACACACACACACACACACACACACACACACACACACACACACACACACACACACACACACACACATAACCACACACACACAGATTCCCAATTCCAGCAGCCTTGGTTGCCATGCATACCAGATGTGGGTAAAGTGTGTATTGCGTGTCATAAAAGTAGTGCAAATGTCAATTGTTCACATGTAAAAAAGTGGTGCAAACATGAGAACGTCAAAAGTTATGCAACAACACTAACACACTCAACAGCCTTTTGGGTGCAACAATACAGATGTTCTTATTTAATCGGGCACCATCTACAGCAGGGGTGTCAAACCCATTTTCGTCGCAGGCCACATTTTAGTTACCATTTCCATTGGAGGGCCATTATGAGTGAAATCATATTAAAAAAGTCAAGAATAACGATTTATCCAACTATTGTTTAAGTTACTTTAATGAAGTTTTTGGCAACAAGAAAATGCTTCCAATATGTCTCTTATTTATTACATATGAGAATTTCAAATTCTGCTCCATATTTCAGCAAGCATCATGGAAGTTGCCATGTTTGATTTGCTTTCACGGGCCGCATAAAATGAGGGGGTGGGCTAGATCTGGCCCCCGGGCCTTGACTTTGACACCAGTGCTCTACAGTAAGTCATTGATTTCATTGTTTGAATTTTTTCTTTGTCTTTCTTCCATTTAACTGTTATGAGTCAGTCTGAAGAGCGCAACAATTAACATTTGCTTTCCCTTGTGATTGCGTTCAAGCTGCTCTGTCTTATCTAATCACACTTTCGGGGTGACCAAAAAAATTACAATTGCTTTTTGTGCAAACCCTTTCGGAACGGGAAACATTTTGAAAGGTGATTCCAAAAACAATACATAAATCCATATTTTATTAAGTTCTAATTACTTTTTATAGATGAAAGGAATGAACAAAGCAGAAACATTCCCTACTTCATATGAACTATTTGAGAAGCGTCCATTATATTGGTTGTGTATGTGAAATACCCAATGTTTGGGCATTGTAAAATTCAGTACAAAGTACCTGAATACACCGTATCTAAATTAGTAAAACCTTTTTTTTTTAATTTTATTTTTTTTTAAACATCATGGTCATGCAATGGCTGCATACATGAATTAAGCAAGAACACAAAATGTTTTCTTCTGCTGAAAATGTCTGAATGGTAAGACCGGCAGGGTTCATTATTTTTGCAATTGATTGTTAAGATTAATTCAATATGTAATTTCAGTCAAATGTAGCAAATTACATTAATTTTAATCATTCATAACACATTGACAAAATGTTTGGTCAAGGTAGAAAACCCATTCCGCTCACTGAAAGATCATGAACCGATGCGACTGAAATTCACCAAAATTATGAACTAAACCAGCACAAAGATTCCAGGAGAATGTCCTTGGACAGACACTAAACATACCATACAAAGAAAAGAACACTTTACCAAAACATGGACAAACAGCTGCTCAGTGATATCCTGGGGCTGCTTTGCTATGTCTGGCATTGGGTGAACTCAATCTGTGCAGGATACAATAGTAGACCCAAGACATATAAAGGCATTCTGAAATGAAATGCGCAGCCCACTGTCAAAAAGCTTGAGCTACATGAAGCCATGATCACATGGGTCGCGCCTCCTCCACAGGATAAAGACTCACACACATAGCTGAAAACACCCAGGGATGGCTCAAAACATAAAAAGAAAATGGAATACAAGCATTATGAAGTGGCCTTTCTAAACCCTTTTCTACAGTATATCCTAGTCAACATCGTGGAAGGGTTAAAAAAAAAAATCCAGTCTGGAGAAGGCAGCACATTTGAACCTGAGACAACCGGAGCAGTTTGCACACCAAAATATCTGTCAACCGGCACAGGAGTCTTCTTGAGAGTTGCAGAAATTGTTTGATTGCAGTGATTGCTTCAAAGGGCTGCGCAACAAAATATGAAGTTCAATGTACCATCTTTCTTTGTCAAATTTATTTGTCGTCTAACCACGAATATAAAGCAAATCCTGATGTCCATGTGTTCTATTGTCAGTCGTGTCAATTTCAGTTATTTCTGTGAACATTTCTTCTTTCACCAGAAGGGTATCAACCATTGTCCACATGTGTATATAATTGGGGGATCAAATTCAGTGCCATCCAGTAACACGCAAACCATCATTTCATTTTGATGGCCTCAAGACCGTCACATGATATTGTTTCTGCTGGAATTTGGTTCTTTAACAGGCTGTAATGAGGTGAATTAGTGTTAGCTGATAACTGCACTCCTTCACTCGCGAGGACAGCGCATTACTGCTGATCGCCGCAATCATGTTTCAGCACGCTATAGTTCTCTTTGAAGGCTTTCTAGATTAATGAGCGTTCATTTGCAAGTAGTCAGCACCTCTACTGCATTGCATCGCCTTACGCAGAAGCTTGATTGTACAAGTATCAACGGGGTGTTTGATAAAATCGCATCGATGATGCGCAGGTGAGGCAAGGTAATAATAAGATGGCTTTGAAATCTTGACATCTTTGTAGGAAATGGGGTGGTGGGGCGAATTATGTAAAGGTTTGCTAATGTGAGAGACACAATCCTCCATCTCGCTGGATGAGACGGAAATACGGAACTGCTTTTAGACACTCATTTAAGAACAAAGAATAAAAGTTCTCCAGATATCTAAGGTTCATTTTTAGGTTGATTCATCAAATCAAAATGTGACACAACAAAATAAACTCCAACCAACTTGGCAGAGCTGGACCCAGACTAACCCCAAGGGATAGACGTGGGAACTACAGCTAAAAGCTTTCGATGCAAGTGTAGCGATCAAAATCTCTTCTGAAACCCAAAATATACGCATGTATGCTTACGCATAGTTTACTGTGTTTATCCCGCTAACGTTGCATTGATGAATCCGCTTGGTCATGGAAATAATCATTTTCCTGGTTGTGTTTATGAGATAACATGTATCCTTGTTTCCTGAACTTCGGATCAGTTCAAAATGTTTCCAGCTGAGGCACGAAAAGTGATGCAATTTAGGAATTATGAAATGCACAAAGGCCTCCCCTTTTTCCACTCTCGCCCTCTCTGCTCTCTCCACTCCAACATTTTCAATCTTTTTTTTTTTTTTGCTGTTTTGCCTGTTTTTTTGGTTGCACTAAGTCCCACTCGAAATCTCTGGCTTTCGACTAGCCTGATTCCTGGTTTCTAATCCTTTAAACCAGCGGTCCCCAAACTTTTTCCTGTGAGGGCCGCATAAGCTTTCGCTTCTGTGATGGGGGGGCCGGGGTCAGTCTGGAACAGAAAAAGGGTGACCGCAAGAGTACGGAAATGTAAAAATGGATTGTTTCCAGAAACCCACACAAAATGAAGCCGCCTCTTGACAGATGAGACTGACAGACGTTTCTTTGCGCTGAAAGAAACAAAAACAAAAACATCGTTTGTCCACTTTGGGTTAAATACCCTGCATTCTATTTTTCTCTTACCGAACCTTTTCGCCATGATCCCGTTCTCTGAGAGAGGGGCCGGTTTCGGATTTTTTTTTTCTGGCGTTGCCAGATAACGGCACAGAAAGATGCACCAAATGTCACCTTATTGTATCTGTGTTTATGAAATAGTTGCTAATTAATAGTTAATAATGAAAACGGTTCAGAACTAAGGAACATTTTATTGCAAAAGCCCAACTTTATGATCAAAGACAAATCCACATCAATGAAAAATAAATCAAAATACTCTGTGGTATTTTCAGGGGGCCGGACCAAATGCGGAGGCGGGCCGGATCCGGCCCGCGGGCCGTAGTTTGGGGACCACTGCTTTAAACAATCACACACGTGGCAGGTTAGGCGTGACAAGCCGGCTGCCGGGAGCACAAACTGAAGCATTAAGCCGGCTCTGCTCCTGGTTTGAAGGCCAGGAAAACCATCCAAGGTTTTTCTGAAGAAGCTCCGTGACCGCACAGCCACAAGAACGCTACGAAGCTCTCGTTTTCCTGCTTCCAACTGCCTCATTTTCCCTTTTGATTTTTCTTTTCTTCTGCAAAAAAAGTCAAAGTTCCTTTCACCTGCTCATCATGTGAGACTCCGCTGATGAAACCTAAGTGCCAAATTTGCACCCACTAGGCCCAAGTGGAGGAGGTGAAAGATCTGAACGGTAGCCAATGTTGTGCATTTCATAAAATCCGCCACTGTCACTATAGTCATCATTACCACCTTCTATGAGACTCGTTTCTGCATTACGTCCCATTCATTTCTGATCTTTTTTTTTCTTCCTCCATTTAGGCATAGAATAGGATCTTGTAGTATGTCTCATATGTTTCAATAGCTGTAGTTAATAAACATTTTTCATATTCAGAAGTCAAGCGTTAGTTGTGTGCATGCGTGTGTGTGTGTGTGTGTGTGTGTGTGTGTGTGTGTGTGTGTGTGTGTGTGTGTGTGTGTGTGTGTTTGGGTAAAGTATTAACCTCTATTTTGGCATAAGAACTCCCAACTTGAAGCCTCTTGCATATTTCAAGACTGATTTAATGAGTTTTTTTGCCAATCACCCAATACACGATCCAAAATTTGACATGGAGCCCCGAAAGGCAAACAGTCATAATGCAGGTATTTCTCCTGGTCCCTATTAAATTAAATTTCGACACTCTTCCAAGCGACCCCTATTCTTGCCACAAAAAGGTTAGCATTAGTGTTTGATAGGTTTCACATATCGTTTCCGTGTAGTTGGCAGTATTTGAAATACATTGTAGGTGACGTGTCTACGTGCCACATACACACAGCGTAGTCTATGAAGTGCTGCCTCAGTGAGTAAAAATAATCTTATAGTCTTTATGGTGCTCATCCCCCCCCCCCCCCCCCCCCCCCTCGCACATGCTGGGCTCTAGTTGCAATAGTCAGGCTGCAGCCCTGGTTGTCAT
This sequence comes from Hippocampus comes, assembly GCF_001891065.2. NCBI lineage: Eukaryota > Metazoa > Chordata > Actinopteri > Syngnathiformes > Syngnathidae > Hippocampus > Hippocampus comes. Next base: position 9,025,504 of record NW_017805983.1, read on the forward strand.
GGTAACAAAATCAGTGCAGTACATTGGGCCGGGTAGACAGTTGCTGACTTGCAATGCACTATAATTACTCTGGTCAGCAAATGTTTACAAAAAAATTCAGTCAGAACTACAACTACTACCAATCATCATCATCATCACATTAATAAAAATAATCATAATAATCGGTGGATAAGTGGTTAGCGCGTTGACCTCACAGTGCAGAGGTACCGGGTCATAGCTATAAATGACAATGGTTGGTAAAATCTGTGTTGCACAACTTTTGTAGGTCAAACCTTAAAAATAATGAAACTATATTTTAAAAAATCTGATGTGCAACAAAAAAAGAAAAGACATTCTTGAAATCTGGAGCAGAAATAGGTTTAGGGACACATAAGCCATCTCTGGTTAAAATTTACTGTTAACCGATGTTTTTGATCCTTGGAGTATTTTCATGAAAGGATGCCTCCTTTTTGCAACACCTGGGTAATGTTTTCAATTTGTCAAAAAAAATTAACATGTAGCAGACTTCTTGGGTAAATGATCGTCCAGCTTTCTCCCGTGTGTTTGTTCAGCCATTGGTCTCATTTATTCACATGCTCCCTTCCGCCATTTGTCTCGGGTCGCTCATTTGATTGGTTAATTTTCCAATTGGAGCAGATTAAGCACAGATCGCTGTGTCACCACAACTGCGAGAAAAGCATGCACTGAGTTTTCTGTGTTCACTTCTAATCAGATGAACCTCAGCGAGAGGGAAATTTAACTAGCGTTTGAGTAAAACAGACTAAAGGGCACTTTTTTGAAAGCGTTGTTCTAAAAGCACAGGCCAATTAGCAAAAATATAAATTGTTGTCCATTACTATTAAGACTGCTGACGTCTTCATTACAGACTTATTTCTTCGAAGGCCACCGTTGTTTATGACCATGGTGTTAGCACCGACACCTTCTGAATAAAATCATATAAATACAAAAGTAATGGCACATATCACCTCCAAAATATAATGTGACAGCAAAACACTATGTGGTCTACCAACCCAGTCGGATTGTGATTCATCATTTTCAGATAAATTGGCAGGTAAAGTGGCTTTCGACGAAAACTTGAGAAATACGCTAACTGGCAGTGGGGCGCAGGTGGACGGGCTCACCTTTTTGTGACTCTGAGTGAGAAAAAAGTCAAACTTGTCTCTGCGATGTGGTTGATGATGCATTGAGGTTTACTGGCTCCAGCGTTTCTAGTTGTTTGTGCTGGCATTTCTGTGCACAAACCTTATACTGGCTGAAATGTTTGCTGCTGCCAGTGGGAAATTATTGACAACTATCCAGATGACTTGTGACATGGCTTACACTATGTCTCCCAGTAATAAATGTGTTATGAGTTGTTAATAATCAAGTCTAATGTGTCAGTTAGAATTGTCAAGTAGTAAGTCTTTTTTTTTTCAACAAAATAACAGTACGGGTACATGGAACTACAATATACTGTAGTGGCCCGAATATAAGACGGCCCTGATTATAAGATGACCCCCTCTTTTTCAAGACTCAAGTTTGAAAAAAGACTTTTTGAACACCAAATTCATTTTTATACAGAAAATAATTACAGTACATCTGAAACAAATGGTTATAACAATATATTTGAGAGAAAAAGCATGTTATTTTGCCTCATTCAAATCTTAAGATCTCAACATTTAAATATGTAAACTAAAGTGCAATCACGTTCGTAAATGAATGACTTCTGGTTTTTGAAATTTAATTACATCATAACTTTTCCTCAGCTGCCGGTGAACCTGGCCAATCTTCGACCCACTTTTCTCCAGATTGTCACTACATTTCTCCATTTTTCTTATCTCTTCTATTATTTTCTTCTCTTTTCTTTGTTACCGCTATTTTTATTTTTCTTCTTCGTGCTACCGCTATTTTTATTTTTATTCTTCATGACAGGGGTTCACTTTGGCCTGGGGAGTCAAGTTCAGCATTCGCTTCAATGATATCTGGCACCATCTAGCGTCGTGAATGGGTTTAATGTCTAGACCCCGAATATAGGACGACCCCGACTTTTTCAGTCTTATTTCAATGCAAAAAATACTGTCTTATATTCGGGCCAATACGGTACCTTCATTGGTCAGCAAATGGATCTTAGTGACATACAGAAACTCGATTCTGCGATATTTTACACATATATTTGACTCACTGGTCTTTTAGGACACTGCTTTTTCTTAGCAGTTCAGAATTTATACTCATACCCAAGCCTATTGTGCCCATGAGTTTCATATGCTCTAAATCCAAACTGGCAGCAGTCATCAAATAGTTTGTCAGCATAACGGTTGTATTGCCGCCAAGCACAGCTGCTGCTCAATCAAAAGAAAACTGTGAAACGACTGCATGATAAACAATGCGCTAGTTTTGTGTGCTCCTTGATTATTAATGACCGCTTTAGATGGCCTGACTGGTGACAGCAACCAATGAGGAGGGATGCGTTCAGAAAGTGTGAGAAATAATTATGCATAAATGTGGTTATTTTTTTTTCCTAACTATGGGGGCAGATGGATCCGCATGTGATCTTCATCCCTGTAAGCTGAAACTTGACCGGTCAAATGAGCCTATGGGAAATCGGGTAGTGCTTAATGAAGCCCGTCAACCGACATTAAGAGTTGTCAAAAATGGACAAATGAGCCGTTTCATGCTCACCACCATTTTGCGTCAATAACACTTGGCTGCGGCGAGCATCGGAGGTGGCTTGATGCCTGAGTTAATGTTGCAAACAAGTCGGTCCAGTGAGCTGAAGAGCTGCGCGATGATGAACACACGCTGAACGATGGAGGAGGTGAAAGATCTGAAGGGGCATCTGTGAGGCAGTTATTCACACAGTCTGAGTTTATGCACTCGAAAAAGCATTTAGTGCAATACAAAAATATGTTGTGAACTCCGTTCACCGCAGTATATTGGAATAGTGATTTTTCTTCCTTAATGTAAAGATCACATTGCATGACCACAACAATAAGTACATGGACACAATCGAAATCAAATAGCAGTGTCAAAATGATGCCTTTTGTTGATGGGTTTTTTTTTTTAATATATTTTCCAATTGCCATATTTATTGTTTCCTCTTTCCACGTTTACTTTATCAATGCGTCCCACTCTATGTATTGGCAGCAAACTAATGCTAGGATTCTCTATTACTAGTCAGCAGGTATTACAGCTCATTTTATTTGGAAACTCTTAAATAGCTATCAAGGTTTTAAGGTTTCCCAGTGGAACTCAACTGCTTGTTACTGTACATTTAAATACAGTTCCTGTATAATGCACTGAGTTAATTTCATTTTTGAAATATTGTAAATCAGGAACAGAACCACATCCTCTCCATTCAACAAAGCTTTACTGTCGTGTACAATTTGATGAGGAGAATTGTGGTCCAAACTGGGATTTTGTAAGATATTGTAACAGGCTATTACTTTGGCTGACGCATCTCTCCGGTACCACAAAGTAAATGTGAACCATCCATTCCACTGCTGGACTCACTGAAGCCTGATGCGCTCATCAGCTGCACAAAAATAGTCCACCGCTGTCCTGCTCATTACATGCTGAGAGACTACTCCACCGTGATGAATAAGTGGATATTCATGCCATTACGAAAATCGGCCATCTTCATGTTGAGGACTTTTTACATTGGACATGCGCCGCTCCGGTTTTATTTTTTACGAGAGGGAAGGTAAAGGCAGTGTGAAGATCGGAGAGGAGTAAAACCAAAGGCCTCAGGGGAGGCCTTAAAAAGATTTGAATTGAGCATTACGATCATGTTGGTTAAGAAGTTGGAATAGCAACAAATCACTGAGGTCGCCTCAAAGGTGCTCTTCTGTTTAAAAATTCAACTGTGCGGCCATGCCTTATATAACCTCTTCTATTATGGGGGTAGGATTAGAGTTAGTATGTTGAATGTATTCATGAGATTGGAGGAAGGATAAGCATAAAAAAAAAAAAATTAAAAAAACATGTTTAATCTTTTTGTTTTAATAGTTGTCTCTTCGGCTCTCCTTGTACTTCCTCCATCCCCTTTGTGGGGCAATCGAGCTCGGTTAAAATGTACCTGCACAAAATGAAGAAACAGTGTACAAATAAAATGTTCTGCAAGGTGTTGCTCCTTATCTATATGCACCTGTTTATCTTTTTTTGGAGTTTTCAGCACGGAGCAAGGCATAATTAATCACATTTTCAGTGAATAATGGTATTGGGCAAAACAAGCCATTTCATTCAAATTATAAATGATAAATCGATGCAAAATGAAACAAAATTCAATCATAAACAGCCCGTCTGGGCACTACAAACCCAAAGACCCACGCAACACTACTTTCTTGTATTGCAGCTGTTGATGCAAACTTAAGAGCCGGTGCGGCTTGAGGTGCTTTGGTGATAAACAAAGTCTTTGTTGCACAACTTGCACAAAAACGGAGTCTGCTCACGCTTTCATTCAACAAGTTGGTTTTTTTTTTTTTAAACTCCCATCAAGCAGGCCAAACAATGCGGTCTTACTTCTTGCCAGTTGTTGGTGTTCTGGCGGACTGATGTGACTCAATGCATCTCAAGCATCAGCCTTGTCAATGCCCTAGAAATTAGTGCAAAAGGTTCCAAATAGCCCAGACCACAAAAATGGAGAAGGCCTCGAAAAAGCTGATGGAAAATTTCCGCTACTCAGTTGAAGCGTCTTGCGGGCGAGGCAACGCATTGCAAGTGCGAGGGAACGCTCCTCCGACATTTTCGAAGACATGTCGTCCAGAATGACTCTGTTCCTTGTTTTCATACCCTCATTTATATGTAATCAAGTACAGGTCTTTTTTTTTTTTTTTTTTTTTTTTTTTTTTTTTTTTTTTCCCAAACGAACTAAACTGTCTTTGACAGAAGAGATTCTGCCCTCAGTGAGAGTACTGTACCGGTTTAAATAAATGACTACATCAGAATGTCTTGTTGGCTTCAGGGTGGGTTTAACACTTCAGATTAACACTTGCTCTGATTGAATATAGCGGGGTGGAACTAGAGAAAGGAGAGAGCAGAACATTAAGAGCATTGATTGATTCACTGAAGTGGGGTGCCGGCATTCAGGCCATTGGTAGAACTCATTTACACTACTTTTGAGATGGAAAATTAGACTTCAGTTGAAGTGCTAAAGATTTCATTTGTGGGACCACGGCTGCTCGATGGTGACGTTTGTTTAGATCAAATGGATCAGAGTGCATTTGACTAAAGGTGTTGATGAAAACGCTATTCAATAACGGTTAACCTTGAATCATTGTGAAGCGGTGTCTCTCCAGGAGGGAACATTTGAGGCCCAAATCACACTTTTTAATAACTGAAACAAACATTATTTTATATTGGCTAGCAAAACTGTACATCAACTCTTTGTTGGATCTGGATAAGCTGCAGGTTAGAACAATACAAGTACAACTGCTGAACAGTACACATGACACACAAGCATAAAGCCCGAGCTTATCTGCAAAGAGCAGATGGAGGCTCATGTGCTTCTTCGAGTTAATGTGTTCCAGTGTCTTGTGCTTTAATTTGTCTGCAATATAAAAACAATGCTTTAAATTTTTGCTACGACATTTATTTCTTTGATACTAACCGAAAAATAAAAATGTCTCAGAAGAACTGGATATGCCTGACTGACACATTGCTAATAATGAGCAAAATATGGAACACAAACTAAACCAATGAGTGAAAAGGGAACTTGACAAAAGTAAGAACAAATACATTCTCTGGGTTTTATTTCGATGACAAAGACACCGATCGCTCAGAAGATCGCTATCGACTGAGACACACATTTGTTGCGTGCTTGTCATTTGAGGAAGAGTAAAACCGCGTTGCATTGTTCTGAGAAGTGTTTGTGATGTTTCGCTCATGTATCTAAATGTGGAATCCAACGTGTTAGAGATCAATCTCAGTACAGTTGCACACCACTTAAAACTATAATACTGTAGTTAAAATATCATTATCATCTTATTTCATGGCTCACTAGCTGTGCAAGAAGTGGCCCAGCCTTGGGTGTGTTGGCTTTAAAATGTGTCTTCGTGGGACTTGTAAATTTGGATAATTATTCAGTAGATTTTTTTTCTTGTTTTTGTTTTTTTTATCCTCGCACAAAGTCATGAGAGATTGTTCTCCTTTGTACTTGCTCCTGCCATTCCCGCTTTCTTCAGCTGCAAACCTTGACATGGCAATGTGATCAAAACTGAGCATTATCGTAATTACCAACAGGAACATACAGTCCGTTGAGCTCGTGGCCACTCATCTACCACTGTCGCAATTTGGTATGTGCACAACACAGGTCACGGTTGCATTTGGAACATGTTAAATGTCATTTCTAACAGTACAGTTAAACCATTATAGAGTATCACCATTTTTAATAACTTTGAAATATGAGAGACCCCACACATGCCGAGGGGGTTGCTGTGTGTTATTTCTACTCTTACAGTATGCAGTGTATTGGAGAACACAGAACACCACACACTTAACTGCATGTCCACTGACAATCACCAGTCTCCTCGCCCAAACCAGATGACGATCATTGTACCAGGAGTGACCTGTGAGAGGCAGCATGCGGCCACTGGGCAAATTTGAATAGAAGAAGCTCGGCCACTGTGAGCTTATTTGTTCATGACATCGCCGTGGCAGACTCTTTTCTTTGTCATTTTCATTGTGGTTAATTTGATCGTGAGAAAGGGAATCGGTGTAAAATTCCGCCCAGTTATTGCTATGAGTTTGTCTGGCTTAAATTCCAATAAGGTTTGGGCAGGTGCTGACATTTGGACTTAAGTGCTTTTATGATATGGAAAGAAAAAGACAAAACACCTTTTATAATGCATTAGCAATATGTACTGAACAATGTTGGGGTTTTTTTTTAGACTTGACTGTATGTTTGAGCAAAATTTGTTGGCAACCAATCCACATAAACAACCTCAAGATGCCTATTGGGATACAATGTGGCCATCATTAGTAACGACATATCCATCTTATTTGACTGCACAGGTATACCATGTTTGCTGTATACATTATCCTTTTTATGCATTTGATGTTGAAATTACTCACCTACCATGGTACACAGAATATTCACAACATTGCAGCCAATAATATCTATGAATAGTATGGCTGTGAACTATGAAAAACTGTTGTTCCTATGATGGTGTCTTGCTTTATCTTTTACGACTACAAAGCTACTCAAATGAGGAAGCTGCGATTAAATGTAGTCTCTTCCATTTCCGTGTGTGTGTGTGTGTGTGTGTGTGTGTGTGTGTGTGCCCAACCATCCACACATCTGCGCGCACACACTCCATTAAGAATCAGGGTTGTTGTCTCCTGCTGCCGCTCGTCTCTCATAAAAGCAATGGTGCAGCTGAGGACAATTCTCTTTCTGTGCTCCACTTGCAGATGCTGCGCATCCCATCCCCCCCAGCCATGCAGAGACCTCTCCCTCACTTTCTTACTTACTGTCTTACTTTCTGCCTCTGCCTTTCTCTCATGTCCGTTTCATATTTCATGGCCAACCCAGCGTTCCTCGCTCCTCGTCTCTCTTTTAACACTGGTCATCTTTGGGCAAATAAGTGTCAGAAAAAGAAAAAAAAATATTTGAGGAACTCAATTTTACAACCTCACATTGTCGGCGGAAAGGAGCCCGACATCTAAAATTTATGTACCATCAAAAGGGTTGTGACAAACCCCATTTAAAGGGGGCAAGGATGGATAAAATGCTCCATAATGCTATTTTTCTCCTGTCCCACCAGCCAAATGACCAAATTGAATCTCAAATAAAATATTTTTCCAAAAGAAGGAGTAGAACAAAGGTATCTCCTCTTTTCTATTTTTCACATTTTTATAAAATAGTTAGCCTTGATTGAAGGTCTCACTCTATCTCATGCAACCCTGTTATGCATGTGAACACAATAAGGCAATTCTTTTTGAACTATTTCTTGACGTATTTAGTAAATTTGTCTTCTTGGTTAGCAGTAGCAGCTAGCTAAAAAGACAGCTTCTCCTCCTGAGTAAAAGCTAACATTTGTCCGGATTTGGAACCCCGTTACCTGCAACGCTGATACTGTGTTTACAGTGTCAGGTATTGTAAACATCAAATAAACGATCATCTATTTAATCAAGGTATCAATGTGCCTGCTTCGCTATCCAGCTACATTGATCCCGCTGGACTAGTTCACATATCGACCCAATATCATAATTATTGAGCAATTTAATTGACAAAACAAAAGAATTTTAAACCCCAGATTCTTAATATTCTTTTTTTTTTAATTTGCGAATGAATGTTATTTTTTTTTCGCTTTTCGCTTGGACATGTCATCTCCGGACTGTGCCAGGGATTTATTTCAAGCACGGAACAATCCTGCCAGTGAGGACGAGTAGAATTTTAAGACAACACGATACCTTCGCTTGTGTGGAAACAATTTGACAAGGTGGTTGCCATGTATTGTCTTGGTAAATGCGGAGTGAAATGTAAGGGCAACATGAGAATTTGTTGATGCCTCTCGGCCGGTATCACAAATGGCAGCAAACCTGAATGATTCAACAGCGGCGGCTGCTGTCCTAGAGCGTGGGACACACAAAAAGGTGATGCTGCCTTATTTATCTCAGAATCATCTTTATCTTATCAAATTGTATCAAACTAAAAAAGCAATAAATCGCTTTGTGTCGAATCGCTAGGCCTCATGTTGATACAAATCGTCTTGGTCAAAAAACATATCATGACACCCCTTCTCCAAACCAGTCGCCAATCAGTCACGGATGTTAGTAGTTTTATTTCCTTTTCTATAGTATTTCAAATTCATATTCTATACACACACCGAAGTTTAGTTGGGTAGGTTTTAAACTCACCTCCTAATTAGAACTGCATTAAAATTCATCAAATTAATGCACACATTACACTAATAGTCTACAACTTTCCTTTATAACCTAAAAAAAAAAAAAAAGTCCCCGGAGCTTTGGTTGTTGTATGTGGGCGAGATCAGCATTTTCAAGATGCTCTTTAATATTGCATATCATGATCATTATCCCTCCCTATCGCCTCAGTACAGCACAGAACTCACCACCCCAAGAATCACTCCATATTATGTACATAAGGATATTTTGCAATTGCGCCGCGCTATATTATTCATTAGGCTCTCGCATATGGCGGCTGGCAGATGGCAGCACTGGAGCCAAAGCAAGATGGAATGCGCCATTGGTGCTATTTGGCTTGGATATCGCTGATAATGAGTGTCAATGTAAAGAGAGTGTCCTCAGGGGAAGGAGGGGTTGCGGAAGAATTAAAGCGCAAGTAAATGGGTACGCATGCGTGCACAAACAAACGAGACACAATGTTACATTTTAAAGAATCGACATCAGCATAAATGGCGCCCAAATATTTTAGTTGCAAGACTATAACACACACACACACACACACACACACACACACACACACACACACACACACACACACACACACACGCACACGCACACGCACACAAACAATATTATTGCAGCAGAATGTTTGTTACCAATCATTTAATTATGTGCTAAAATGTAATTAATTCTCCTTTGTTTTCAAAAGGGCTTCATATAATCTGTCCCATTTAATAATGATTACCACAAAATATTTCAGACACTAAAATGTGATTCTCAATTCCAAAGACACATCCATCCATCATCGATGTGCCCTTATTCTGGACAGATCACCCATCAATGCCAGGCAACAGACAATACTACAGACGCAATTTCACTCTGACCCATGAAACCGCATGCTCATCATTCATACTTTGACAGTTGTCAAATCTTGCTTGCCCCAGGGACTAAAATATCCACTGACCCGTTCTCCGTTTCAAAGGGTTAAAATGCAGTGTTTCCCTACTCCAGAGTAACCTGAAAGTAGGTGGAGGACAAAGGTTTAGGGTTAGTGGGTAGGGTTAGGGTGATGGTTAGGGGGTTAGGTTTAGGGTAGGGTTAGGTTTAGGGTTGGGTTAGGGTTTACGGGTTCAGAGCTAGGATTAGGGGGCTAGGGTTAGGGTTAGGGTTGGGGGTTAGGGTTAGGGTTAGAGCCGGGGGGTAGGGTGAGGGTCAGGGTTAGGGTTAGGGGGTTGTGTGAGGGTTAGGGGTTAGGGTTAGTTCGCTCATATTTTTGCCTTTGTGAAGATAAACGAATTAGAAAATGGATGGATGGATGAAAATGTATAACTTAAGTCAGGCTCTCTTTCATGGTTAAACCTAAATCTAGAAGGGCCTAAATCAAGGATGGTTAACTCTGGTGTTTGAATTTTTAGAATTGCAAATATTCATCTCAATTATTAAGCCATTTATCAAGCCAATTATCATGGAATTCATTGAACTTTATACCTTTAATTACTCCATTAGACATGGCCCACCCATGACATCTAAGTGCTCCTTTCCACCCCACAGCTCCTTCCTCTTGCGTCATGTCACCGCTCCACATGACACAGGACAATTAATTATGATAATATTTGACATGCAGCTGCATGCTCATCATTCACACTTTGTACATGACAGTACAATTAATTACGATATTTGAGTGTCACCCAACAGGTAAATACAAAGTGGTCTGTTGTGTCGGCAGTGCATCTGTGCCATGGCGCAAATGCCGGTGACTTCTGATTTTCATTTCAGCACAAGGCTCGCTGCGCATGTTAGTGAATTTGGCAAATCTGTCTCCACCAAGCTGGATGAGCTGGCACAGCAGAATGAGGATCTTGGAGAATCTCCTGGCAGAGTGACATTTTGGTGGCAGAAAGTCCGTCGACTGATAATTGATTTTTGCTAACTGATGCTCAGGCCACCTGTAGGTGTAAGTCAACATCGGCACAGGGTAAACAGCTGGTCTATCTATCCATCCATCCATTTTCTGATCTGCTTATCCATACGAGGGTCACGGGAGTGCTGGAGCCTATTCCAGCTGTCATCAGGCAGTAGGCGGGGGACACCCTGAACTTGTTGCCAGCCAATCGCAGCGCACACAAGACAAACAAGCATCCGCGCTTACACTCACACCAACGGACAATTTAGAGTAGTCCATTAATCTGCCACACATGTTTTCAGAATGTGGGAGGAAAGCGGACAACACCCACGCAGCCACGGGGAGAACATGCAAACTCCACACAGGAAGGCTGAAGTCAGAATCGAACCCTTCACCTCTGCACTGTGAGGCCGATGCGCTAACCACTGGACCACCCGGCCGCCACAGCTCGTCTCATGCGACATATTTCTTTCACTAATATGTGAACAGTAGGAATCAAAACTTCTGAATTGTTGTATATTTTTAAATCATCCCATTGGTCGGCACAGCGCGTGTGTGTGTGTGTGTGTGTGTGTGGGGGGGGGGGGGGCGAGTCTACAAATTTCTTGTTATAGATGTGTCATGTTGAGACTCAATTGTATGACTAGGGAGCCGAATTTAAAATGAATCAAAGGAACTACTCTGATTGGCTATATTGAAGCCGGATGTGGTCACTTCGACAGCAGCGCAGCCTTCCTTTACGCAGATTTGCCGACTTCCACATCTACAAAATTACCAACATCTGACCCAACCCACAGATTTACGACGTATGCCAAACAGGATTTAAAACGGTCTTGAAAATAGCACCCAAGGTATGTAACATTTTATTTCATTGTGATTTTTTGGTGTTGAACTTTCAGTGCACTAGTCAGATGGGTATCAGGTACACAGTAAACAACATTCAACAAATACAGAGAGTCTCTGGCTAACAGATGTTATAACTAGTGACGTGCTTTTGGCAGTACGTCAAACTTGTTGAATCATTTGAAAAGGCATCATGTGAACGTGACTATCAGTGAAGCAGCAGCACGTTCTTCAGATCAAGCCAAAGCAACGACAACAACCATCTTAACAATGGCAACTGATTAAACTGTTGTGCTTCTCTGCATTGTTCATTACTTAAAAAGACAAACTGCTGACACTGATCCACAATGATTTTGTTTATATGAAAGTAAGTTTCAACCAAGCATCTTTTTTCCGACTTCAAAATGCTTTTGCTACATACAGAAATATAATGTCATGTTTCTGGAAGTTGAATTCCTAAATGCAACACAATAATCTCTATATTTTTTCACATAAAGGTATGAAAAAAGAAACATATATGCTATGGCAAAAGAGTTTTGTAGCTCCCGGGGTTTCTTTCTTTCTGTGGCTGCAGATCCAATTGTTTTTTTCAGTATTTAAGGTTGCCGACCCCTGATATAGCCAAACATTATTACAATGAAGGTAATGTTGGTAATACGCTTGTCTGTATGCTTTTAACCGTTTCATCATTAGTCTTACGACAAAGCGTGGAATATACACTTTCTTATTAGCAGTGAATTTATTTTTACAAGAAGACTGAAAAAATGTTTTCCTTGTTTTCCAGTTGCTTGTTATGTGCTTGCACTGGCTGTCATTCCTGTGTCTTAGCTCAGTGGGGTCTAAGGCTCTCCTGCTCCTCCTTCTCCTCCTCCTGTCATGTGCTCACCTCCTTGCAGCATAAATAAATAAATGGCCATTCCATCCAGTCAACAATTGTGTTTGGTTTTTGACATACTTTCTACTGTGCGTGTCTTCCGACGCCCAACTGAGCCATATCTTTCACCATCTGTGTGTATCTGACGAAATAAACACTCAGCGACAGCTTTAAACAATCAAAACAAGACAAAAAATAAATAAATGCTGCTGGCTGTACTGGTGGTGTCACAATCAAAATAACAGAAACTGATAAACACTTCAGTTTCCGAGCATCTCAACGACGATTTGTTGGCATACTTTAGTAATGTTGCAATTGTTATTCCACAGCTTTCGTAACCTTTGTTTGGAGACCAGTTCACATGCATTTGGTTGTACAGGTAATAAAGATTTACTTGTGGTGACAATGTGACCCTGGAACAGATTATTTCTGTTTCCATTGTTTCTAATGTGGGGGCGAGGGGTGGAGTTGGTTCCACATCTTGACCAACATCATAGCTTGGAATGTGACGAAACTCTGAGCTGTTGCTGTAAAGAGTCAAATCACTATGCTCAAAAAAAGTGAATATTTTGATTCTTCCTCTGTTTTGTCCTTTTATTCAGAAATGCAATGTACTACAAATTTTGAAATGTGATGTGTTCCCTCTACAGGACGACAGAATGAAAAGCTCATTAAGTTATGGTCATACTCTGCCACCCAGAAGAAAGGCTGCCTATTTGGACCTAAAGGCAGATCCAGTTGGGTTCTCATTGAAAGAAGAGCATTGCACTGCCCCCGTCTGGTTACAACAGCCAAGCGCAGAATATCACTACATAATTTCTACAACATACTCCCATGTATGGTGGTCCCCAGATGTCCAGAATTTAGTCATTTGTTCCCTTTGAGTGATGGAATCAAGGGTGTCAACAATGCACAATCAAGAGAAAAAAAATCAAGTGGTTGTACCAATGCAAAGAAAACAATTATTTTAAACTGTACCGATGGGGACCGTTTTATGCTCAAATGTATTCTGTTGTCCTTGCTTGGCTTCAAACTGAAAGATATGGTTTGGTTTCACCATACCGTATAATACGAAGCAACATATTCTGTCTGACAGTTATCACCGTTAAATCATTACCCATAAACCTTCCTCTGAATAAGAATGTTAGCATTACTGGTTAGTTTGGAATAAATTCTAAATAGTGAAAAAAACCAAATGTTCCTTGTCCTGTCGTGACTGGAACAAATATTACTCTGGTATTAATTGACCCTCCTGTTTGCATTATCCGCTCTGTACATAAACGGGCAGATGTGAACGTTTGACTGACAGGTCTTTAAACATGCTGAGACTAAGCAGATGGCTTTCTATAACATTTAAAGGCAGTCTGATGCTGAGTTTAAATTGGAAGTTTTAGTCATTTATTCATTCACACGCATTAACTGAAACAGGATGCGTCTTGGTTGTTACATTGGGAGGATTAGCCTCAACTTGGCAGGGTTGTGGGTACTTGGCCCATGCAAGAGTCTACAAACAACTTAGTATCGAGCAACTTCTTTGTATTGACATCACAATCCAGTTTATGGGGAGTATAACGCTAGAGCTAGTTGTTCAAAATTGCTGGAGAACAGAAAGACAGTGTTATGTTTGTCGCATCAGACATTATTTGAATGTAGCTCACCACATGACATGATAGTTACTGGATGTACAGGAACACTTATGAAGAGTGGCGCACTTCATAAACGAAACCAAGCCAATCAGCATCCAGCTCATAGCTGAAGGAGAAAAAGAGGTGAAAACTTACCAACATTGATGACATTGGCTGACAAGAAGTGCTTGCAGGGTAGGGTGGCCACGCTCAGGAAGGAGTCGCCATCCGTGGTCATGGTTGTCCCTGATCTTAGCGACAGGTTTGGTGATTCATTCACTGTCGAAAATCCTGCTGCTTCAGGCTCCATTAATAGATGGTCGTTAAGGTTGTGTGACAAAAGTTGGTGTCAAAACAATGGTGACACTGTGTTCTTGAAGCGGACCTCACTTCCAAAAAAAAAATCCAGTCAGTTGATGCAAGTTAAACAAGAATAGAGCTATTTGGTAGTTATCTTCACTGGGAGAAAAAAAAATTAAAAAGGCTGAGCCTGAAAATGCTTTGTTCTCCAAACTGAAGTTCATCTGCAGTATTAGCCAACATTTGCTAAGCGCATTCCCATATACTTGTCAAGTATCTGATGGTGAGAATGGTAATCCTTGTCGAAGTTAAGAATCACAAAAAGGACGCTTAAAAAAAGGAAACAAAAATGAGGGTTCTTTGTCTTTCATTTGTGATATTCATGGTAAACTTTTTGCTCTGAAGCCAGAGAAGGCAACTTCATCAAACTGCTCCAGTTCCCTGCAACACAGCCAGAGTGAAACAATACAAAAGGAGCACATTAAAAATATTATTAAAACAAGTACATCAACAAATCTAAATATGCCATTTGTCAAAGGATAAATAATCACACAAAATCCAAATGTGCTGTATCAGCAGCAAATTGAAAACCAACAGTGGGCTATATAAAGAAAATAACATGACATACTTTAATCTACGTCTTTATCAGCTACAGTATGTTACACTCGTTTACAAAGTTCAATGGGAAATGGTTAAGAAAAAAAAATGAGGAAAAACATAGCATCCATTGAATAATCATCTATCCATTTTCTGATCCGCTTTATCCTCACAAGGGTCGCAGGCGTGCTGGTGTCTATCCCAGCTGTCTCCGGGCAGTTGGCGGGGGACCCCCTTAACTGATTGCCAGCCAATCGCAGGGCACACATAGACGAACAACCA
Source organism: Hippocampus comes (assembly GCF_001891065.2). Lineage (NCBI taxonomy): Eukaryota > Metazoa > Chordata > Actinopteri > Syngnathiformes > Syngnathidae > Hippocampus > Hippocampus comes. The sequence continues at coordinate 9,040,769 of NW_017805983.1, forward strand.
TCCGTGGTCACACTCACACCTAGGGACAATTTGGAGTGTTCAATCAGCCTGCCATGCATGTTTTTGGAATGTAGGAGGAAACCGGAGTACCCAGAGAAAACCCACGCAGGCACGGGGAGAACATGCAAGCTCCACATAGGAATGCTGGAGCCGGAATCCAACCCTGCACATCTGCACTTTGAGGCGGACATGGTAACCAGTCGACCACCGTGCCGCACTGGAATAATCTTAGAATAATGATCACTTGAATCATATGTTTGGCATTCATGACATTTAAGGGTAATGTAACTTGTCAGAAGAGTTGAAATAATATTTTTGAGTTTTGGGGTGGCAGTTAGTGGTACATTTACAGCTTTAAATTTTAATGTAGGCAATTTCACACATTTTAGGAGGTCTTAAATTGGAACAGATTCAAAGAGATTTAAAATCTTTTTACGAATGTGATACCAAAAAGACTTTGTATTCTTTTGAGGAAATATGGGAAGCAGACAAGTGTGATGGTGACAGCTTGAAGAGTGTGAATCTACAAAAATGACACATATAATGCACTTGGTTATGTTCCAAGTGAATAGCCAGGGAGAGTCAGATTAAAGGCCCATGGAAGGTTGTGCAATACTGTTTTTTTTTACTCACAATGCATTGGTGTTTTAGATTAACGTTTAGATTTTATGTCAAAAGCATTTTGCTTGTCATGACGTCTGCTAGCCAGAAACTCAGCTGCATTGTGTTTGTTTACGGACTAAGTAGGTGTGTGGGTCGGGCGAATGGCAGTAACATTTCTTGTCCTTTACCTCAAATGTGTTAAAATTGTCTTGCATTTGGATGGGGTTCTCCGTCTGTGGCTGTTTCCTGTGTATTTAGCATGTTCTGTGTGTTGATATTCCAGTGTTTGCTTTGAACACCATTTTTTTGCATAGTTATTGGGCAGGATAATGCAAAAACTACAGAACAATTTTACCCAAATTTCTTTTGTGAAGAGGTGATGCATGGACCAAGACAGAACTGATTTGAATTAAAGAAGAAGAAGAAGAAGAAAAACCTTTATTTTGTCTCACAATTGAGAAATTAGCAATTTACAGCAGCAAAAATTATGAAAAAGAGAGAGTAGAAAAGCAAAAGTATTTGCATGCACAAAAAACAATTTCACTACAAAACACACATACAAACATAATTTGGTGTGAAATTTATACAAGTGTATATTTTTTTTTAACCTACAGGGTGATGAAATAAAATGATACAATGTTGAAAACAGAATGTAAAGAATAGATATACAGTATTAAGGTGTGTGGAAAAAATGTGGAGGAAGAAGTTAAGTTTGAAAAGACATTAGGATGCTAGACAAAAAGTTCATGTGGAGCATGGCTACTCACTTTAACGCCCCTTCACTTACCCTCCACCTTGTGTCTCTCATGAAAAGGTCAGATACGCTGCTGGAAAGCTTTCGTGGGCTTTGTGAGATCCGCCACCATGCACACCAAGTCCACACAATGAATGTGTGCTTCTGATGGAGGTGGGGTTTGCTTGGTGTGGTGGGCAGACTGGAGAGCATGTTGAGAACTGTTTGGCAGAGGTTGGTCGGCAGATAGTTTAAGGTGCAGGTCAGGGCATGTCCTTGTTCCCATCATGCACATATTCACTCTCCACAGTGTATCCCAAATGTAAACTCGTATTTCAGACAAAGATATACAATGCTAGTCATTCGTTTGAAGCTCTCTGTAAACATTATTTGCACACATTTAAGCCTCTTCTTCAGGGTCCACACCTAATTTGCGGTGAGAGATGAGGTACTCCTTGGGCTGGTCACCAGCCAGTTGCAAGGCAGATACTGTAATTGTAGGCAAATAACGCATAAGAGTCACAATCACGCCTACAGGCAATTTGTCAATGAAGCCAACATGCATGTTTTTGGAATGTGGGAGGAATCCGAAGCTCTCCCCACCCAGGAACAGAGAGGACATCCAAATGAAACACCAGAGGGCCTGATTCTAATCCAAAACCACCAACACACCGTGTAACTCATAATAATAACAATCATAATAATCATCATCATCATCATGGTACATTTTTAAAACTCATTATTTTTCAAACAAATTTCACATCAAATTATGTTTCGTGTTTTGTAGTGAATTAATTATGAAATTAAGTGTGCTTTTGAGATGAGACGTGTCCATATCAGGGGTCACCAAAGTGGTGCCGGCGAGCACGACGTAGCCCAAATAGACACCAATGATGTCTATAGTTGGGGTGGTCACTATAAAAAAATAGACCACTGTGAGGTAAATGTATCATTTTTATGTTGATATCTTTCGATCACACTTACATTAATGTAAATTTGGTGATGACAATATTTTTATAAACCTAGTATAGTTCAAAGGCCAGAACCATAGCATTCGCAAGGACAAGCTAGCAGGTAAAATGCTAATGAGATGATTCATCCCCAAATAACTCAGAGATGGTGTTATGTGTCTCCAAACATATTTTTGACGCTAATTTGAATATGTCTACTTTTTTTTTGGCACATCAGTTTTTTGGTTGACATTTTCAGTTTTTGTTTTTAAAGGGACAGTGTGTAGAAAAAATTGTTAATGTTTCAATGTTCGTGACTTCAAAAACCCATTTTTAATTTCAATAATATGAAAAAAAAGCATGTTCTATCACATCAACGTTTCTTTTTTTTTTTTTAATCTAATTTTAGGTTGAGTAATCGCTAATTATATTACAAAGAGCATGCCTCCCCTACAGAAGGCTGCCATGTTTTGCGGCCATCTTTCTGCTTCGGATACCCGAAGGGGAAAAACTTAGTCAAGCTAGTTCCTCAACATCATACTACAGCATGTGTCCTTACGCAACCTGTAGTATGACGCACTTACTTCTTCACTTGAGAAAATGTTCAAAGTCGTTTGTGATGTTATTTTGCGTGCACCTCTGCGGAAGATCTTGGTGTTCAGCTTGCGAATGATGGTCTCTCTGGAGCACCATAGTGCGCCTGCTTCAAAATTCACGCACTTCGAGTCTAGGTTATTGAATTCTATTAGTTCATCCCTACATGGCACTCAACTCTACGCACTGTCCGTTAAGTTTGACCTATAGAATCTTACACCATACGAGTTTACTATGCTACATTTCAGAAATAAAAAAATCACCTGTTCCTGAAGCTAACCGTTGATTAATAAATACTACTAAATACATACATAATAATAAAACCTGGTGTTGATGTGAAATTAGTGCAAACTGAACATTTACAATATGCATTGTTTATAAAAGTAATAATTACATTTGGGGACCTCTTGCAGTCACAAAATCTTTTAGTAACTTTCTCATGAAGCTTGAATGCATAGTGCGCTGCAATCGATCTATTTTTTGACAGTGTTTCTGAAGTTTAAAAAAAAAACTGTCAACAACACAGAGTGTGCCGCATAAGCTTGAATGCATAGTGTGCTGCAATCGATCTATTTTTTGACATAGTGTTTCTGAAGTTAAAAAAAAAAAAAAAAACTGTCAACAACACAGAGTGTGTAGCAAACCTTTATAGTTTATTTTTAGCTGACACAAACTCAAAATAGTGACTGTATTTCCAGCTTGAAAACGTGAATCTCTCTGTTTACGTCGGATGGACATGTGATGAGTCGTCAATGTGTTGAAAACAAGACACGATACAATATGTCATGCCCTCAGATGGGAATAAGAAATTAAGTCCTGTAAATACCAGTGTTTCCCTTTCTGACATGCTCCATAATGTACGCTTATTTGATTAGTGCCTTTACGGAGTACTATGGCATCCTCCTGTATTTTATTATTCATTAACTAAAGCAAATATATTCTACAGAGCAACCGCTTGTGATATTTGACAAATAACGATTGTCTGATTAGTTGATTGAAAAAATGCATTTCATTAGTTGTTCCTGGAAAAAGTACACATTTCAGAGAATAGCATCAGCGGCATCACATTGTCTCGGCGGTTGTTCACCCTTCAAAATGACTGAATAACACAATCCAAATCCAGTAAACGCGTAACACAATGATCCTCCGAGGAAAGAATTTGTTGCAACTCTACTAAATCATATTGCACTGGTTATATCAATTTGCATCGGTGCAGCATGTTAAGCATGGCTACTTAAATGAGTATTCACTGTAAAACCAAGAGCTCCTGTCCTGTGTGTCAAACAGTAAATGAGAGACAAGCCCAAGCACGGTCACTTCACCTCCCTTGCACAATTTCAGCCATGACTAAGGTTTCACATTGTGTCATGCGAAACACAATAATGTAGACACTGTGACGCCTGAAGACTTGACAGGGGCTAAAGTGTAGCCTCACAGGAGAACTACTCAACTCAACTCAATACTTAAGCATGCACAACCACTATTATTCTTTATCTTAAATAATGCAGTCATTTAGACTGTTTCAAGTGGGGTTATAAATGAGAACACACACACCTACAAGCAATGTAATAGCTGCATCATGTCATCACATACTGACCATTGCACGTTTTAATTTGAAATGTTCCTGTGCATTATTGCTACAGTAGAAAAGGATTGGACCGAATAGTCGTAGGGACACAATGTGTGCACTTGTTTTTAACCTGTTTGGAACCTTTTATTCACCAACTGCGGTCATTTAATGTAATGTATTATGTAACTCTGTAAGTATATTCTATGCCATGGGTGTCAAACTCATTTTTGTCACGGGCTACATTGTAGCTACGGTTTGTCTTGGAGGGCCGTTATGAATTTTGGGAAACCATATAAAGGTTTATCACCTCCACATATTACATACACAGCGCACAAAACATTAATGAATAACTGGGTTTAAAATCAGAAGTCAAGAATAATGACTGCTATTGTGGATTACATATGACAATTTGAAATTTTGGTTCAGACTTTAGCGAGCATCATGGAACTTGACATGCTTGATTTCCTTTCGTGGGCCAATAAAATGATGTGGCAGGCCAGACCTGGCCCCCGGGCCTTGACTTTGACACCTGTGCTCTATGCAATCTATACAGTCAATTGTCTCTGTATTTGCATTTGCTTTTAGTTTGCTTTCTTTGCCTCTGCTGTCTGCTGCCAGGTCAGCACTGCAAATGAGAATGTGTACCTCACATGTCTAAACCCAGAAAACAGGTGAGCCATGATGGTCGTTGCATGAGCTTTTTATCTGCAATTGTTATCAGATCTGCTCCATGGCAGGCAGTGATGATTTTGCGAATGTTGTTTTTTGACAGTACCAATATAAACAGCAAAAAAACACATCAGTTGACGACAAAAGATACAGTGCTCCAAGCCTTCTTAAGTGGAGGTTTTGTAGTTCAATAAACACAAAATTGCAGTGGTGTATAACACACTGTGCATCCATTTGAATCTTACCTTGCGGTTTAGTTCCAAGCAGCACATTTCTCACCCACACCAACCACCTTGCAACTAACTGAGTTGCTCGCACTTAAGGGTAAGTGGGAAATACACACTCCAGCTCCTCCTTTCTCACATGAAAGCAAAGTTCAACTTCCTGGTAAGCAGGATGGCGAACAGACTGTCCAAGGGTTATTACGAGTACTGTAGACGTAGACAGATACAGCTAAGGTGCACGAGTGGACTTATAATGGGATGTATTATGAGGCAGCTACAGTACACCTTGCTGGCTCTAGAGGAGAGAAAGGAACTGGTTTAGCCACTTTTCAGGGTGATCATTGAAGAGCTTTCATGAATGAATGAATGGATGTTCTTAACCTACTTTCACTGGTGGGAGAGCTTCTTGTGGCACATTGTAAAGAGACACAAGATACTCAGATCTTATATCAGACAGTATTCAAGTAGAAAGAACCATACTCTATTTCCACCTAAAACTCTTCTTTATTAGTAGACGAAACATAAAGTGCTTGAGTAAAAGTAAGTTCACCTGCAGAGATGAAAATATTTTAGCCATGCTGAGCTGCACTGGCAAATTGATCAGTGATAAATTATAGCCAGTGTGAATGCTCTTGCCAGAGCCTCAAATGATTGAGTGCATCGGGTGTAGTCCAGCTGTGTCTAATCTAAAGAAATTTACGTTTCAAAATACAAATAAACGATTTTCCTCATTACCATCAAAAGAAAGGTATGATGTAACATTTTATCAAAAGAACTATACCGAAAAAATATAGCACTGTATAAAAGCAACACATTTTTTTGATTGGTTTAGCAAGTTTAATTAATTAAAATTGAATTATGTGAAAGTCTTTAGACACATTGAAAAAGAGGAAAAAAGAGGAGCAATAAACTCACAGAGGTGACATCAAGTACTTTTTTAAAATGTTTTCAGGCAAAAGGGAATAAATATGTCACTCAAGGCAATGCTGAGTTACTCATGTCATCAAAAACAGACATACTATCTCAAAGTGTTCCTTTTTTCTTTTTATTACTTTATAAACGTTTGTCTTTGACCAGTTGTAACTTGTACTATTAAGCTGATGATCCCCAACCCTGTAATTGCAATAACAGCAAGAAATACAAAAAAATTTGTATTCAAGTTCTATTTGACTGTGTTTATTTATGTTTTGTTTGTTTGTTTTTCAGGTCTCCGGGTCTAGTTATTTTTTTAAATGTTGGTGGCTAAATTGTGCTCCTAATAACTGTTAGTAATAATCGTTTTTGCTCGAGATAAGTCCTTTTTTAGTTCCACAATGAGGAAATTTGCAGGATGGCATTTTCTGTTTAGGTGACAATTTCACGCTTTCAAACGACCAAAAGCAGACTTCTCATAGACCACTCCCCTACAATACAATAGTCATTCATTCACTACATGACTGTTTTCTCAATAACTCTGCCTTCGTCAAATGATAAAAGTGTTTGTTTGCTACCAGCGCCATCGCAGAAGCGTCGACTTTTGTTTGTCACCAGGAAGAGCCGTCATAATAAAATGTCCTACAGATGGCATGAAAGGCCATAGTATGGATACAGAAACAGCTTACTAAAGTAAAGTGCACATTCTCTATGTTTTATACTACAGTACACAGTATTTATATTAAGTGCACCTTACCTGAAGAATGGCATGCGGTGTTGCAATACCTAGAATAACCACTGAACGGCGCTGTGAAAAGTAGAACCATGATTTTTATTGTCTGGGCTCCTATTTGTTTTCATATCTCCCACTTCCGGCGAGTTTCCTGTCCCCGATGTCGGAGTGGCACACTGGCATTAACGACTGTTCAGAAAAGTTATCGTGTAAATGTATATTTGTTACATGAAAGATTCCGGCACACACTTGTGCACTGGCATTGTAAGTCACGATGCCTCTCCCTCCTGCCAACCAGTGGCAGCTAATTCGAGCTGGTCAGAAGGACGAATACTACCAGACCTTCCTTAGGAACAACGCTAATGAAACTTTTCAAACACTTGCCGGTGAGTTCATTCCGAATGGTAACACAAGACTCGGGTCGTTTGTGTTAAGATATCTTTTGGAAACTAGGGTTCTTTACATGGTTACATTACATGTCTATTGGCTTGATTAAAACGTTTCAGGAAAGAGGTGTATGCCATCAAAGACCAAACAGTTCAGGAGGATGCCAACTTTTATAAGCAATCTTGTATTCAATTTTGCCTCTCCTTCGTGGCGAACGAACTACAGTAGAAGCACAGCACTGCTAGTCATTAAAAGAACACTATACAGTGAAACGTGGTCAATGCAACATAATGCTTTGGCACAGGGATATCAACTGTATCAACACTGGAAACGGTTTCAGCAGTCATAAGTTTGTTAAACATTTTCCCTTTTCTGTAGGATCGAAAAGGTGGCTGGACTGGAGGAAAGAAGTTGAGCTTCTTTCAGACATCTCATATTTTGGTTTAACAACACTCATAGGTGGGCTGACCAAACTGGTGCGAAATGTCTGTCACCACTGCTATATGTCTGCTTTGTTAAGTGTGCTGAGATAATTGCAAAAGTCCAACTTTGTGTGATGCATGTACAGTGGTCAGTTCAAATCAACATTTCTTTTTTGTGCGAAAACAATTGGAGGTTTTATTTTATGCTCACAATCACCCACCCCTAATTCATCGATTACCATCCTTGTCAGGTAACCAGACCCTGGGTGAGGAGTATGTCAATATCATCCAAGTTGACCCAAGTAAAAGACGCATCCCTTCCCTAGCCAGACGAGGCCTCTTTATTTTCTGTCATACATTCCTGCCCTACTTCTTGGACAAGATCTTGATCTGTTTGGAGAACGAGCTCGAAGGCACACAGGAGCCCAGCTGCGCTGTCAGACGTCGGCAGGCTGCGTCTGGGCCGTGGAGCCTGGAATTGTGGCTGAGGAGGTGCATACGAAATGCAGTGGGACTGCTGTCAGAGCCCCAAAGGAAAAAGTGTTTGCCTGCTGTATTTGTCCTCCAGCAGACACTCACCCTCCTGCACAGAGTTCACGTGGCTCTTTTTTATGTCAGTGGTATTTTCTATCAACTGTCCAAGAGGACTTCTGCAATCCGCTATGTAAGTGATTTATATTCATAATATTCCAAAGTGCACATCTCCCTCACAGACATTTTCAGAAATAGGCAGGAAAACACTTTCCATTAACCCTGTAATGAAGAAATGACACCCATGGCAACAGGAAGGGACTGTTTTTCCTTTATAGTTATAAAAAGTACATTGACTGCTTACTTAGAATCATTTATCAATAATTGTGTGTGGGTGTCTGTGTGCGTGTCTGTGTGTGTGTTTGGGGACAGGGGGGAGACACTGACGGACTGGTGGACCAGTGAAATTTGGTGACGGATGCAATGACAGAAATGCAGTTAAAAGGACATGATGGACTGATGGTGTGTGTGCGCGCGCGTGTGCGTGCGCAGCTGCGTGTTTCAGGGCCTCAGGATGATGATGATGGGACCATCAGGAACAGCTACAGGCTGCTGGGAGCCGTCTCCCTCATCCAGCTGCTCATCACAGTGTGTCTGCAGCTCAACAACTTTAGACAAAGACAGCGAGCCAGGCAGGAGTGGAAACATTTCAGGAACCTCACCGACGGGTAAACTAATACGCATGTGGTGAGAAGATGGCTTTGCTTCTCACAATGCAGTTTGTTTAGCGTGAAAATAAGATTCAAAATTCACTCCCCCAAAACTTTGCTGAGGGGAGCTGCTTGAGCCAACGAGTACACATTACATTTTGGTGAGGATCTGCAGAAAGGTCCAGATATGGTCAGTACAGCAATGTTTCACTGTGTGACACGCTACAACATAAAAAATGTAAATACCTGTAATACAATTTTATTTAAGAACCACAGAAGTGTGTAATAATCCAAAGGCAATGGATGGGGCGTGGTGTGTTCCTCTGACTGTCCATTGTTAAGATGGCAAATGATCACTCTGTTTGGCACCTTGATCCAGCAAGCTGTTATACTTTTTCAGTCCACAGGAAACGCAGAAGTCAAGGTCCTCGCCCACCCGCTGCATCCTCTGCTTGGAGGAGCGCAGACATTCAACTTCTACCCCCTGCGGACACCTTTTCTGCTGGGAGTGTATCACAGAGTGGTGCAACACCAAGGTAGGGCCCATGTCAGAGCCATCATGACAATCACTTACATGTTGGATTTTGTAAATAACTGAGTCTGTGGAGTACCTGCCCACACATTTAGGGGTCAAATTACATCCGATGTTACGTTGCCTATTCAGGGGTGTTTCTCTGTAACCTATCCTCAGCTTTTCATTGACAAATGTAGCTAACTATACACTGAATAATTAACTGCTTCGGAGGTAGTTACATTTAGCCGAAATTTTTAATGGACATTAGATGTACATTCATTTTGTCAAAGTCACATTGTTGTAACACATTTATTTTAAGGGAAATAAATGTTTTACGATGAGTTTGAAATCATACTGGTGCAATGGGATCATAATTTGTGGTAATGTCACCGTTTAAACGTTCAATAGAGACAGATAGAAATCAATTAAGAGGCGTGCGATCTGGACAAAAATTTATCTCCCAATACAAATACCAGTTATTTTATACCCTGCAAAAATACACCTCATGTCTGCCATTTTAAGGTTTTCACAATACCATATTGTTAACTGATCAGGTCAAACTAGCTGACAGTAAAACATGTTTTATTTAATTCAACATTGATAAGATACATTTATGCAGTTTGCATGAATAAATGCTTCTCCCTGCGGACTGAAATCAATGTAAGCATGTTCGTTCTTCATACTGTCATTAGTCACTGCTGTGAGTCTGATACCAAAAACTACTCAGAATTGATGCTTCAGTGTGTGTACTGTTGTAATTATTCCCTTGTGTATGTCTGGGTTTGCATGACTTCATTCAGGCCGAGTGCCCCCTGTGCCGTGAGAAGTTCCAACCTCACCGACTTGTGTACCTGAGGAACTACAGCTAAAAGATGCGTTTTTGGTGTGTGTGTTTTTTTTAATATTGATTAAAGGCTTCACGCAGCTCCTCAGATGATTTCAGTATGATAAATCACCACTAGATGGCAGGAGTGGCTTTGATCAGACCTTGGGCCACACTTGTGTGTGTGTGTGTGTGTGTGTGCGTGCGTGCGTGCGTGCGTGCGTGCGTGTGCGTGCGTGCTGTGTGTGTTGTACAGTACAAGATCCCCTGTGGCGAGGTGCCGTTCGAATGAGAACATGGATAAAATTCAACATGCATAATTCAGCATCTGTGCGTTTTTTTTGTTTGTTTTTTGCAATAAACTGTTATTTTGCAATCAAAGTGCGATTTTTGTGTTATGTTATTTAGTAGGAAAGCTTTGTTTAGACATTTGAGGTACCACAAATAAATAGCATCAAAGTGAAAGTTCAGCTTGAAATGGATCCTTTCACCAAAAGGTTTTTCTCAGATTTTTTCTTGCAAACGAGTATCTTCAAGAAACTTACCAACCACTGCTGTTTACTAACGAATGGTAAAAGGTAGAAAGTACTTTCTTTTCCTGATTAAAGAAGGTTAAAGCTCCATGCTTAATTCGCTACAGAACTAAATTTTCTGTAGGCCTTCCAAAATTTGTCAAATAGTCAAAAATGGCTGGCACCGGCCCTCCCAATTTGAGAAAAACGGCTGCCATTATTAATGTTAGATGTTAATTATTCCCTGTCAGTAGTTGCAGACTTGTATTCATCCGCCCCGTTCATCGAAATATTGTTGACTCTTGGAAGTGTTTAACTCAGCACCACGATTAAATATTGTGTTTGAAGTGAGTAAACTATCAGATCAGCTCGTCTCCTTGAAGTAAAGCTCTAACTCGCCAGAACTGCAAACGAGCTTAATGTTTACTGTCGCGATCGTGCAAGTGGCACAAGTCTATAGCTGCATATCTCATTTGAGATACAATGCAGTGTCCTAATCGTAAAAGAAGTGGCATCTGCGCCCATGGATTGCTGCGTATATGCTGTTAAGAAGAGTGAAATACAATTCTTCGATTCTGTACTTCACACATCTGCCAGAAAAAAAGCCATGACGTGCTTCCTTTTACTTGTTTTCCTCTGTCCATTTCTGCTTCGAATCGCCTTGTTCCGATCCTCATGACACAGGGACGTCTTCAGCTTCTGCTTGTTTTGCGTCATCATGTGACAGCCTCGACGAGTACGGAGCCGCAGAGAGAAGGCTGGATCCCCCTGCTGCTGAGCTCCACTCCACCCCTACTCCTGCGATCTCGGCAGCAGGTAAAGATTCGGTTCTCAAATGCACGTTTTGTGTTTGATTCTAGCGTAAAGTCGAGCTCAAGCGGAAGCACGTCAGATTAGCGGTAAATAACGCGTCGAGCAGCGAGTTGTCACGCTAGTTCTTAAGAGTGCGCGTAATGCTCAAACGCAGATCGCTTACCTGTGGTTATTGTTTATAAACAAGCAAAACAAAAAAAATAAATCCGGATATCCAGCCGAGTCACGGGAACTTCGCCAACTCTGAATGCAGAGACGCCAACGGCATAATGATGGCAGATTACAGCGGGATTTAAGTGCAGGGATGGTTTAGTTACATTTATCCCGTCAAAAATATGTGTGCATAAATCTTTGAAATATAAATTTAAAGTAAGGTAGTGTATTACATGTGACGTGCAGGGGCGGGGCCAATTGGCCGGGCTCAACCTGTTTGCTATACATTCACTGGCATGATTAGCACCTACTTATTTTTGCAACACTAAATTCAATTGCAAACGATTTTTTTGTGTTGGCGTGTGATGCACATTGACAAATCTAATTTGCAATCAAAAGCCCACATTGTTGACAATATTTGATAATATAGTATGACATCAGATTCAAGGGGTTCTACCAAATGTGTTGGGTTGTACTTATTTCATTTTGAGAACTTTGGTTTAATGGCCAAAAACCTAATTACAATTTCACAGTCATAGTGGATGGGTTGTTTCAGTGGCCGACCGAATGATGCAGTTTTTTTTAGAGTAAAATGATTTATATTTGATATAGTGATATAGTGTTGTGTTTCAAGTGCAATGTTCATATGTACATTTACAGTGTGTGTGTGTGTGTGTGTGTGTGTGTGTGGGTGTGTGTGTGTGCGTGTGCGTGTGTGTGTGTGTGTGTGAGTGAGAGCGTGTGTGTGCGCGAGCGAGAAAGAGAGAGAGTTTGAGTGTGTGTGTCTTAGGTTATATTGCAAGTAATCCCCTAATCCTTTTGGCTTTTCACTGCGATGTTAGATACACACCTGTTGGAGCATGCCTGCATGCGTGAAACACAACAGATGAGAAGAGAGCAAACACACCTAAACACACACCTAAACACACACGCACACACACACACACCTGTACTGTCATTTGATAGCCGAGAGCTTGATCTTCCTTCCTTCCTTCCTTCCTTCCTTCATTAACTGCTCCTAAAGGTATTCTTCTAGTCGAGAAGACTTGATGAGTCGACCAATGTTCAACAGCCTTTATTTTTTTCAGACGTCATCGCTGATCCACACCATTTTTAGTGAAAACTGTGACAAAAATGTCCAATTACAAAACGTACAACACACCCACATGCATTCCAAAATCACAAAACACACATCAAGAATGGCCACACGCCGTTTCGCCCTCCAAACTGGAATTTAGGAGCAACTAAAGCAAATCGAAGATCCCGACGCATACTCCTCACGCTTGTGTCTCCTTCCTGAAACTATCTGATGCCACTCCCAATCGAAAGCAACCGCCACCCAATGCAATCCCTAAATACAACAACAGGAGGCACAACAACCCAAACAAATGTGGAGTCCCCAGTACACAGCACACATTGCCATTGTACCACTATGTGGAACGATACATGAACATCATGAACTTAAAATCACGACAGTTACACTTCCTTCCTTCCTTCCTTCCTTCCTTCCTTCCTTCCTTCCTTCCTTCCTTCCTTCC
>NW_017805983.1:9059099-9061393 GCF_001891065.2 Hippocampus comes
CTTGAAATATTGTAATGTGGTAATAAATCTGATCTTTTCGTGTGTTTGAGCAGTTGGAGTGGAGTATGAAACTGTGGTGGCCACACTGTGAAGCTCTCATTGCCTTCCTCATGGCCTATAGCCAAACCAAAAGGCCCGGACTGCTGGAGAGGTTCTCTCAAGTTTACGACTACACATTTACCCACGTGAGTATTGCGCTAAATCTCAAACTTTCCACATCACGCCACACCGATCCATCTTTTTTTTTCTAAGGGTGATCAATGTGTTAAGTACCGATGCAGTTAGCAAAGTGTGAAAACTGCCAAGCTGACCTTTGTTTAGACTAGAATCATGTTGACTAATTCGCAAAATAGCACAGTCACATCATAAAGATATAGCATTTTAATAGGGTAATGTGGAGTTTTTATACACACTGTCAAAAATTGTTTTGATTTACATTTCTTTAATTAACACGTGGTTGTATGTGTGCAGTTTTCTGATGCCCAACATGGAGAATGGTTTGGCTATCTGTCACAAGATGGAAAAGTAGTTCTGGATTTTAAAGGAGGCCCCTATAAAGGTGAGAATAACCTTGCCCTGCACCATGGTGGATGATTTTCCTATTTGTTGTCAATTAAATAAAATGCCTTGAGTTAATTGTATCGCTTTTTCTCTGCAGGGTTCTTCCATGTACCACGCTGCCTGTATATGTGTGAGCGAATTCTGGATGATCTTTTGAATAACGCGGCGTGAACGTGTTCTCCGTTGTGTTTAATTGGGAAAGACACATCTTTTTAAACTGTTGAAAATCAAAATATAGTGAATGTATTTTTCAAGCATTAAGCTTTTTTAATGTTACTTATTTTCACATAACTTCAGCTGCAAATGACTTAAGAAATAAAACACTCCCCTGATGAGTCTGTCCATCCACCCGCTTTGGATACCTTTGATTGATTACCTTGCATATCTTGTTCGGGGTTGTTGCGAGCTGCAGCCTATCCCAGCTGACTTCGGCCAAAAGGCAGGGTACAGCCTGCAAAGGTCACCAGTTAAATGCAGTGGACATCGTGACAGAAAACTATTTACACTCACGACGGGGTGCAATTTGGGATTTAATTATCCTAACATGCATGTTAAATAAAAAATAGCAAGTTTACAGAGAGAAAGGCGTAGAACTGAACTGACTACATGCTCGACTGCATCAAGAAGAAAAAATAAACCAGAATGGACCCTGACATAACTTGAAACCGGTTAGACCAGTGGTGTCAAACATACGGCCCGCGGGCCGTATCCGGCCCGCAAAGGAGTTTAATCCGGCCCGCGAAATGATTATGTAAAGCAGTGTTGTCAAACATACGACCCGCGGGCCGGAACCGGCCCGCAAGGAGGTTCAATCAGGCCCGCAGGATAATTTAAAAGTGAAAAAAAAGCATTAAAGACACAGAATTAATATTTTTAATAAGGTGCAATTCTTTGAGTATCCGCAAGGGGACACTGTTTTGATCAGAGAAGAAGACAACAGCAGCCTCAGTCCGTCACTGAGACAGACCCATGACAGCAGACGCTTTCAATAGCACTCTCACATTTACACATTTAATAGCACTCTCCTTAGTTTGTAAGGTGTAGGCAGGGATTACCTTTAGATTTTATATGCATGTGTAAATGGTTTAAAACTTCCTTTCTTCATAAATCTTGTTTAATCTTAAAGTGCATTACTGTATTTTTCAATACCAATTACTTGTTAAAGTTTGTACAATCAGTGGGATCAGTTGCAATGCATATATGTGAATGATAAAAGTAAATTGCACATTTGTCGAAGGAAATGTAAGGTGCTTCATGAAATGTTTTGTAAAAGATATGTTCATTAAATTTCAACATTTTCCTAATGTTCTTGTGCTTCTTTATACCAAAACAAAGGAAAGACATATTGTTTTGGTTATTTATAGCAAAGTATGGTATCATTTTAATGGTCCGGCCCACTTGACATCTACCGAGGCCGTATGTGGCCCACCATGTGAAATGAGTTTGACACCCCTGGGTTAGACTGTCTTTTGGACACATGAGCCACAATGGAAACTTGTTGCGTGCAGGTCACATCGGTGCTATGTCTACATGCGCAAAAATGATGGAGATGAGAAAATTATTTATAAATGTATTTTAGAAGATCAAATAAAATTATGGAGGGGCTGCACAAATATTTAAATTATAAATATTTTGCCAATTATTAAAAAAAAACATTATACTGTATTTATATTTTGGTTTTGTTATTTACTATTAGATATATTGATTAAAAATGAACCAACTTTAGGGGCGGG
>NW_017805983.1:9061405-9157277 GCF_001891065.2 Hippocampus comes
GGGGGGGGAACAGATGCATTAATGTAACAAATATGTAACTAAATGCTGGGTGGCCAAATAAAATAACGGGCGTTATGTTTCCATGATGCGTCAGGTCTCCAAGCCAGAAGGTGGCGCTAATACACACCACAGGATGTTTGCTCACTAATAAAACTAAGTTTAGAAGAAAAACACAACAACGACAGAGTGGCTCATGATGTTGTGAACGAAGGCAGTGATGTATTTATTGGCTTATCCAAATTGTCGTTGAGTCTGGAGGAGCTTTACAGATCCAATGGCAGAACAACGATAGGCAAACGTGGATGCTGAACTAATTTATTTTGCCTGCCTGCAATCGTTAGCTTGTTCCTGGAGTTAGCATGCCGCTCTCCAAATTTATTTGATCGAGTCATGTATTCCGCACCTCAGCAAGACAATGTAGCGCAAAGGTAAAGTAACCAACTTGAATCATAGGCATTATGACGTGTGCCGCTCGTGGGAGACACGAAAAGACACTGTTACTTAAAATATAAGCATTTTTGTTCCTTTTATTTCTCCATGTTTGTGTTGACTGACTCAAAACACATGCGTTCGTTGCAAATGATATGCCAAAGTCATCAATATTGCATCGTACATCTTACTGTGACAAAATGTCACTGTAACTGACCAACTTTTTCTTTGCTCGTTTTACTTTTCTCAGAGGGACTGGGATTTTCTACCAGGCCTTGCCTGCCATTGGTGCTGATGGAAGAAATATCATGACATTGATTCCAGTTCAGATGGTCAATGGGAAATGTGTTCAAAGACAAGTCATCAAACATAAAACACGGGAAAATGTTTCAGCACCTGTCCCCTTTGGAATAAAGACGGCCGTGACGTCATTAGCTACGAAACAAACTCCGGGCAATCAGGTTTCCCTTGCGAATGGCTTGCCTTGTCAACTTGGTGTAGCTGGTCAAGCACTGGAGCTTGGTATTTCATTAAATACATGTCCGCTTCGGACTGAAGAACCACAAACATCCCTCAGAGGTCCCAAAAGTCAGGTGCGATCAGTTTCCGCTTCTGAAGTTCACTCAGGTATTAAGAAACAGCTTTTGCTGTCCTCATCCAACTCCCTTTCAAGTTCAGATTCGACCATTGTGCCCACTGTGTCATCTAAGACAACTGTCTGTCAAAGCAATGTTTCGTCATATGTTTCAGAACTTTCACTGGGATCACCCAAATCACACTTGAAATTAATTCCTAAGGTTTCCCAGAGGCCCAATAGCCCTATGAAGTGGGTAATTGAAGAAATCCACTCTAATGAGTCTGCTGTTGACCTTTCACCTTCTCCTTCTATTCCATCAAAAACCTTTCAAACCATGAAACGAAGCAACAAGTTTGGAGTGCTTGAAAAAGTGGCACCTGTTTCTCTGCCAGGCTTAACTACAAGTGAAACGCATCAGCAGCAAGCCCTGGTCATGTGCGATGGCAGGATGTTTTTCGCAGCCAAAAAGGACGCCCCTTCATCACCAGTGGAGAGCAAGGAAAAAAGTTGCCAGCTAAAAAATCCTGTAGTTCCAGGATCGTCATTTTCACTCTTGCAACACTCGAGTAGTATCACTCCAAAGGAGCCAAATGAAGTGATTGATCTTTGCACTGATGATTATCCAGATGACTTGAGTCAAACACTGCAGTCAGACCCTTCTTTGGATGAAGATAATGTCATATTTGTATCATATATTCCACCCAAGTCTGAAAATGTGCCAATTGAAAGTTTGGTAGAAAAAACACTGGAGAAGGAAACAAGCACACGGACCTTGGACCAAGAGACTGAACATAAGAGGACAACCCTCACTTGCTCTGACACAACCCATGATCAACTGACATGTGAAAGCTCCATTGGCCGAAGCCAGAAACCCAATCAGAGCAAAACGGTAAGCACACTTGCTAATTATGACCGGGACTCCATCATAAGCAGTCAATATAACACCCACAAACGATTGGGGAGTGATTTTTCTCAACATTCTTCACACAAATACAGACGTGGGTTTCACGTGTGTTTCAGATCCACAAATATGTTTGGGATTTTAAATCCCAAATGATATATGCACAATTTTTAGACACATTTTTTATTTGTGTTATTGATTTACTGTTTTCACTGTTCTTGTTATTGTATGACTGATTTTTACTCCGTGTGCAGCTTTTTGTATGCAACAATGGTTGTTTTAAAGCTAGCATGTCCTGCTACGGTCCTCGAGGGCCGCTGTCCAGCATGTTTTACGTTTCCCTACTCCAACATACCTGATTCAAACGATCAACTCATCAGCAAGCTCTGAAGAAGCCTGATCACAATCCTGATCATTTGAATCAGTTGTGTGAAATAGGTTAGGCGTATAAAACACGCAGTGCAGCAGCCTTCAAGGACCTGGTTTGGATGAGACGAAGAAAATGCTGGTTGAGGGCGCGATGTAAAGTGCTATAACAAATAAAGTTGAGTTTCAATTGTTACTGGAAATATCAAAAGCTGTGCCAAAAGTATTCTCCATGAATGATTCGGTATAAGTTAAATGGTAAGAGATTCTATTCTTCCTTTTCTATTGATGGTTTTGGTCAGTTATTTATGATGGAATATGCAACCAAGATGACATTTTATAATTATTGTGTGGGTGTTTTTGTTTGTTTGGGTTTTTTTTCACTTCTAGGGTTCCTCAAATGCACTACCAGTTTGCAGATCATCTGACCACCTTCTCAGGCAAATGTTTGGGGTTACAGCTGATGTGAGAATTCGCCTGCAGAGAATTAATCTCGGATCATCTGGTCTTGGACTCAACGAGCCTGCACAGAAGGGGCCAAGAGAGGACATTCAGGAAACCACAAACCTCTTGAAAGAAAGTGACCTTTTCATGCAGTACCGTTCTAATCCAAAACAGCATCACCGCAGCAGTAGTCCACTTGATGTCAGAAGAACAAAACTATCAGGAGACATTGTCGCTTCAAGTCCCCCTGCAGGTAACCACTCATTCAAGTGTTGTCTTTTGAACTGTAAGAGAAAAGCTAAGAAAGCAAAATGTCATTCTGGCAGAAGTTCTCCTAAAACAGTATTCTGTGATCTGGACACAGGGGTAATGGTTGGCTACGTGGAGCCAATCGATGACGATATCCCCAACTCCGACGAAAATGACACACCTGACTCCCAGGACTTAGCTGCCCAGAACATGAATGGTGCTCATTCAAATACAAGTCGATTGGGAAGGGCAAGGAAGCGCACAATGTGTTCATGTTGTGTCCCTGGTACGCTGGGCCTGCCTGCAAAGACAAGCACCGGCGTCGAAGAGTCACAGAGGTTAACATGGACAAGAGACCACACGAGTAAACGAAATAAACGGTGGCCAAAGGTCAAATGAAAGAAAGAAACACTTGACTTTAGCGGGACTAACCTGACTACACGCACACAAAGGAGCCAGCAGAGAACAAGCCAGTCTAATGTTTATGAGCTAATAACAAAGCATTTGATGTTGATCAAAAATGCAGCAGCACTTGCACTGAAGGTGGTGCTTATTTAAGCATTATTTAAACAGAACTGACCTAGGAGGAGTTCTAGTAGTTGTCCTAATAGTGGACCACAATAAAAATATTTTTCTTTGAATATACTGATTTAATACCTTCGAGCATTGCCCTTAATCTCCTTCTCATTTTTCCATCATTTTCAGTTGGGACATTCTTATGCAGCTACTCAAAAGGGATGTCATTAAATATTTGCACCAAGGTCTATTTTGATTTCATTATGACCATGTTTATAAAAGTGTATTTTTGAAAGTTTTTATGTCATCTTGAGTTTGATGATAGCATTTTCATTAAATAACTTTGTTCTAACATCATAAGAAAATTGTGTCGTCCTGTTTCTATATTTGAAGACGCTGCAATAACTTTTGATGTTTTGTTATTGTTTAACATTAACCTCCAGTTTTTTGACTTAATTAAATGTATTGTATCTCAGATTACCTACCAGAACACTTACATGAATGAAATACATGTACTAATATCAAATATGATTGTTGCCTTTTTGCATTGAGCAAGAATTGTGACAATAGATCATATACTGTAGATGCCTTTTTGTCATTGTTTCAATGGCTATTTTTTTTGTTGTTGTATATGACAATTGCAAGCGTTTGGGTATGAAGCAGTCGACAGCAAACTCGAAATAATGTCTGATACAAAACAAATATTTTCACTCTTCAACAGGTTTCCTGTTAAAATATTTCCTCGCCAGATGCTTGGATACAACCTTTGACGAAATGATTGCAAAGACATGATAAAACAATTTTGTAACCAGCAGCGCTCTTTGATTACAGGGTAGACACCCAGTCGTCCTAACATGCTCGGTTTCAAGGTTACAAGCGGCAAATAACACTGGTCAACAGCAAATTTGACATTTTTTCATAGGTTGTTCATGTATGTGTGCCCAGCGATTGACTCGCAACCAGTTCAGGGTGTACCCCTCCTACTGCCCGAAGGCAGCTGGAATAGGCTCCAGCACACCCACGAGCCTGGTGAGGATAAGCGGATTAGAAAAAGGATGGATGTCTCCTGAACATTCCTCAGATTGATGAGTTTACATTTTATCATGTAATTACTTCACAACAGATTGATAAATTTACATTTTATAATGCAATTATTTCACAATTTATGTTAAATGTATCGCTACTGTAAATTTCATGTGATCTTTTATGAACTTTGAGTTTGAAATAAAAAATGGAATCGTGATCGTTTCCGTTATTTAAACGTTAAACTCGAACCCTGAATCTCTCGACTGCAGGAGGCAGATGTGTCCATCGCGATACCGCCGTGCTACTTGAGGCTTAGTGCTTGGTGACTGACACTATAATGTCAATGTGTGTCCTTCATGACACTCGTGAAGTCAGAACCGGTAGTTTTACGCTATGGATCTGGTTTCGTTTTGTGTTATTCATTGTGAACCGGAGTGGTAACACATTTCTCACTGAAAGGTTATAGTAAAAGATTGCATTTGTTTTGTTTTTTTTTTGTAATGTTTATACTACCCACTTGTTAGCGACACATTCGTATGTCAAAGATGGAGTTATTTGCGTAGGGGAAAAACTGTTACTGAATAATAATACAGTAAAGTAATCCGCAGCCGTGACAATATGTTATTGTATTTTTGGCCTACCCTATGTCTGATAGGGAAACTAAATTATCTAAGGGCGGTAGGGCTTGTATAGAGAAGGGATAAGCATAAAAATTTGAAGGCCACACTAATGAAAGCTTCAAAGTGCAAGCCCTGGGCTTGGAAACAGATGAAGTACCCAAATATTCCACACGGTGGTGAAGGTTACTCACAGAGCAGTTCAATTAAAAAAAAAAAAAAAAAACTTCTCAAGTGCATAAATCAAATACAGTACAGAGAGACTGTTCGTCGGTGGAATCTGGAAGGGGTTGACCCAATCTACAGGGCTTGATAGTTGGTGATAAAGTTAGTTAGGGGAGTGGGTGAACTCCGTGTTTGTGCTGTAAAACATCAATGACGACAATACTCCGTTCAAGTCTTCAGTGTTCATTGCTTTGTTTTGAAAGGACTTCATTCCCCACTGCACTGTTCCTTGGTTAAGATGTACTCGAGAATCTGTTTTAGATTTGACATCCTTTGTACTCCAAAGTCAAAGATTTAAATACAGTATGTCTGTTCAGCGTGTACTGTCGTCTAAATTCACTGTAATTGTAATCATGACAGGCAGTGTTTTGCATTACAACTCAAAATGTATTTGCTAAATGGAAGAGAAAATGACAATGCTATCGATAATATACTTCGATAATAAACATACTGTATATAGTATTAGCCTCCATACTATGAGGCACTAGGACCTCCTTTTATCGTAAACATAAACTGTTCCATATAAATCCAACTTCATTTTAATTGGGGAAAAATGCAGTAACTTTCACATTGTTTTAATGGCTTTCAAAACAGTGAAACGTTTTTTGGTGTCGCTAAATGGTTGGCGTGATATTAATTCACAATCACTCCAGATGTTTACTCTTTCCCCATATAGAAAAAGGCTGCAGACCTTAGAACATAGATACATGACATGAAATTGTTTGCCACTTGAAAAACAGACACTTAACTTGCGAATCCTGAGCTGATATGTTTATTATGACATCTAGTCGTATCAGCTCACTTACAGTGCAACAGTTCATACACTGGACTTGAATTTGAAGGAATGACACTTTGTAAAAATGTAGTCTGTGTCCAGCTCGAAGGCTGTGTAAATTTACTTTCCCCTCGACAAAAGTCAGCACACAGCCATTAACTAACAACAAAAGCGAGTACACCCCGCAGTGAAATGTCTAAAGAGAAATCACATAAAAAGATGTAAGAATATATTTACAAAAATCTGAAGTGCGCTCATGTTAATGAGATACTCTACTTGCCCAGCGATTGACAGGCAACCAGTTCGAAGTATAGTTTGCCTTTCACACTCCTGGAACAGGCTCCGGTCCCATGCGACCCTCAACAGGGTAAACAATGTAGAAAATGGATGGACAGATACAGTGGATGACGTCCATCGACAAATTATTCAACAATAAGAAGGTAACAGGTGAGGGAGGCTGCCAAAGGGCTTGAAGTGACATTGAAGAGCTGCACATTCCAAATGCTTCAGTTTGTTTGGCGCAAGAATAACAGCACATCACCTAAACAACATCATACCCAAGGTGAAGGTCAGAATCACTGTGAGGGGTTTCAGTCAATGTGATCAATATTGGAGTGAAACGTCTTCAGTCCAAAATCCCTCAAGTTGTACAAATCCCATTTTCGAAACAACCTCAGCATGATTCGTGTTGGTTTCGCCGGCGTCTCAAAACCAATTTAACAGAGGCTTGTTAACTTTTTGAATCCACTGTATCATGTTATGACAAATGATAGTAAGGAACATTTTACAACAAGTTCAGTCCCTGTAACCGAATGTTGAATCATCTGATAGGAGAATCAGATGAGATTTGAAAACAAATGTGCAAAGGAATGGAGGAAGGCCATCTCTGTGTGCTGCGGTCCTTCCTCCACTCCTCCAGTCAGACTATAATACAGTACTGAAGTTGCGCTCAAGTCACTCTGTACAGGCAGGATGAACTCCTCACATTGTTCTTTAGGGAGACCACTGCCATTGAAGGTAAGAATTTTTGTTTGTTTGTGAAATATAAATGTCAATGTCTAAACAGTATTTTGTAGCTGTTGCTATTCTTGCTGTGCATTCGGATCAAATCGAACTCTCTTTTTGGTGCCGTTTTACCTTAGAATCTAAAATGACAATATCTTGTTGAAATGAAAAGAGTTCACACTCAAACGTTTCAACGTAATTTTATTTCAATTCCAACTTTTAGATTATTTTGCTGAAAGCCAAAAAATAAAAGCCCCAAACTTTGTACTGAAATCAAACATCTGCATGTTTAAATAGCATGAATGTGATCACATGTTGTTTGGCTCCAGAATCTTTACAAAATGTAGACTATTGCCAAATAATTTACGTACTTATCTAGAATTCACTGCGTTATTTATACTTGTGCAAAATTCTAAGGCCGTGAAAACAATTTGGGGAATCCTTTGACACCTGCTCGTTTAGTTGACATACTCCTCAAATAGGTTTGATTGTTAAGATCACCGGCACTTTGCATATGCACATAAAATCCTGATGCGCATACAATATTACGCTACCCTATGGATGTGTCGGGTAACTTGTGTTCCATTGTGATTTGATCTGTGGTGTTTTTCCATTAAAAAAAAAAAACACCATTACTGTTCCAAAAATTCAATGTTATAAATCACACAGAGAGCACAAATAATGTGTTTGGACTGAAATCCCATTCAAGCAACATCCTACACAGAGAAAAAGGGGTTTCATTTCAACACTTTTTCCCCTGTTGTCCTCAGGTGTTGTGCATGTTCTGCTCGACCATGTGCCTGGTCAGCGGGCCTCTTTGCTGCGAGGGAGCCAAGCTTCGTTGCGGCTCGGAACTCCTCAATGACCTCCTGTTTGTGTGTGGTGATCGTGGACTCTACTTAGGTACGTGCGCCTTCATGATTTATGTTGCGTAACTGATATTTAATCCTTTCCGGGGGACTGTTTTGAAATGACATAAAGAGTTTTACTAATGCTGACCCAAATATATTTAGTATTTACATCTACCGACAACAAAACCACTCATCTTGTGGCACATTTTTGATGCATGTCTACAAACACTTGACAAAAAGTGCTCCGTGTACATAATTCCTATTTTATTTTTTGAGACACCGGAGTGAGGTGTAAATTTCATGTTAGAGCATTCTTTGATTGTTTACTTGGCAGTTGTCCACTATATATATGGTCAGCAAGTTACAAGGCACACATGCATTGCCAGTCCCAAGTACATTTTTATCCATACCAAATGTTGCAATGAGGATTAATTCATTGCACGTTTGCACACCAAACGTCACCCGCGGGCCCTTTCACCCCATTACCTTTCTCCTCTTCTGACCGAGGCCGCGGTCTCCATCTGGTATCAAAGTGGTGGCAATACTTCAAAATGGGAGCAAACCCACCAGTACACCGTGCCACATAGTGTGACAGCATTATTGTTGCAGCACTTGCTATCTGAGAGCAGCTTTGTTTTCAGAGAAAGGTACAGGAGGGAAAAAAAGAGACAGAAAGAGAACAGCGCTGGCTAACACTAACACTGCCTGCACGGCAATACCCCAACTATGGAGCCTATTTTAAATAGTACCATGTTTGGATTTTGTTGCTTCAGAGTCAACATTGTATCGGTGTGGAAAGCATCATCAATCAAACCAATAATCTAACCGCATTCAACTCATTTTGTTGCTCATTACTTGATTTAGGATGGCCAATTTTTTGCTTGGCATTGTCATTGTCTCTGTATTGGATTAGTATAAGAAAATAAAATGTGCATGTCAGTAAACCTTGTCCTTATCTTGCAGCTTAGACAATATCACATAATGCATTTTTATTGATATCATGCTTTCACAATAGCTGCCTGCAGCAGTCACAAAGCGCTGTCCAGAACATTTACAGCCAAGACTTCCATGATATTGATAGTATGCCGACTTTAAAACCAGACCCTGATGGATTGTGTTTGTCTTATGACAGGGAAAGGGACATGGTCTGGTTATGGTTCTCGGCCCAGAGGGAAGGGGATTGTGGACAAATGCTGCCGCTCAAATGGCTGTGACCTGCATCATTTGGAGATGTATTGTGCTAAGGCAAAGAAGCAACAGCCGACTACAGCATGGCCAAGTACAAGTACAAGTATTGAAAGCCTCACCACACAACAAACGGAAGTGGTAAGAACTGCATTTATTGACTATAAAAGCATGATTCTTGCTTAGCGAGTGAGGATCCATGTATCAGCACGTCGATACAAAGCCCAAAGTCAGTCGTGATAGGCTCCAGCTCACCCGTGATCCTAATGATTGCCATCGAAAATGAACGCGAGTCTGGGTGAATCCATACAACTAGAAACGATTGCTTGTTGCCGCTTGATGCAAAACCAGAGTAGTTCATCCACCTGTCACGTGAGACATATCAAACGTGAGAAATAAATATGATTGAAATAATCATCATCACGTTCAACTCTATTATTTAATACAACTTAATTTGTTTCTATTGGAGAGTACCATTTTCATTTGTTGTGCCTGAATGTTCATTTTACCACCATGAGTATTGATGCTATCAGCTGACATGAACGACAGACAGCTGAAAGCTGATGACAGTATGAATGCGCAGGCTGGTACAATTCAAGGTTTCAATTCCTGTCAATGTCCACCAATATTGTCATTGAGAATGAGTGGACGAATGTGCAATCAATAACCTTATTTAAGTGTCGCGTGGTGTAAGCCTGTGAAGTAACTGAAGTCCAGTGGTAAACTAACTATGATTTCAATAATTGATAAATGTGCCGATTATTTTGTCAATTACTCAGTGAATTAGATTTAAGAAAAAAAAAACATAATTTCCATCCCTTCATTCAAAAACAGGACATTAATTGAAATTGACAGTCCAGCAAAGGCACAAACAAAAATTAATTATGATGCAGTTCCTGGTTTGGTCAATATGTAAGAAAATAGGCCAAAATATTGATCATTGTCTACTGCTGAGAGGCTGGAATTCCCAGGATTTAGAAAATAATCAATTAAAAAAAGGTCTCTAAATTATTCATCGATGAGCAAAATAATTCTCAATTTATTTGATATCAACAGTCATCCAATAATGCACCTTCAAAGTGAAGTTAAGTTTATACTGAACTACTATTGTGAGGTCTTAAATCAGAATGTTGGTATGTCTCAGCTGTTGAATTAGTTGATAAGTTTTGTAAATGTAATTTACTCACCAGCTAAACAAATTTGTTGAAGCACTTAAGCAACATTGTCGTAGCACAGAAAGTAAAGATAATTAATGTTTCCACTCACGGATCAAAAATGTCCTCCTAAATAGGTGAGCAAAACATGTCTTAATTATGCATGTTGAAATGATCACGTCGAAGGAAAATAATCATTTACCAGATAAGAGAATGTAACTAAACGCATGCGCCAAATAATGCATGAACCATAACAAGTCCGTGCCAACCCATCAAATCAGTTCAGGTCAAACAAAGGCCCAAGGTCATCTGATGCCGAGAAGCCGCTGCTTTCCAAGTCCTTGAAACGCTTTGTTGTTCCTTATCGTTGTCTTGCAGGCTTATCAGTTCCAAGCAGTTTTTCAGAAAAGACTTTTACAGCACCTGGGACCACCCGACAGTCCAGAGCGAGAGACTTATAGGAACAAAATAAAAGCCTCATCACGCAGGAAGATGACCGGACAGCACACAACGACAAGGGAGGCCCCCTTGATGGCCACGACAAGGACAGACATCCTTTTAACCGGCTGACCTCTTCCGACGGTGTTCTGTCACCATTTGAGTGAGTCTGTCTCATGGACTCTCCTTGTAGGACTGGCCTCACCATCGTGTGGTTTATGTCATGTAACTGTTTTGTACTTTGGGTTGTACTTTGTTTGTAAATGCTTTTAGGTGTTATGCTTTTGGTTGTGTGAAGCACATTGAGTTGTCTTGTCTATGAAACTTGCTACATGAATAAAACTCCCTCCCCTTCAAACCAGTTTTTAAAATTGCAGTCGTCCCTCGAGTAACCCAGTTTACCAGTTTTCTACATTCACTCATTACCATCGTTCTCAATTTCCAGAAATGCACATTTTAAATTCCCATGGACATTTAAAAAAATTGTAAGAACCTTTCCAGAAATGTTTCGCCCCCTCTGCGTCCTCACTGGCATCGGATAGCCACGGCAGTATTCTGTCCAAACTTTGCCAACACCTGCCAAATTTAAGTAGCTCTTCATGGTCTTGGGCATCCTTTCTGGATTATGGGTTTGCAAATGTAATTGTAATTAATTGTCGCAAATAATTCTCCAGCTGCTGCTCTATTCCTAGTCCAATCTTCTGCTTTGTATTTATGGCACATTTATTTCTGTCTCTCAAATATTTGTTAATTATTATGACATGCACTTTGATAACATTTTTTTTTTTTTGTACATTATCTCAAATGTTTTTATCTTATTTTAATGTGTATGCAGGCCTTTTTTCTGTTCTTATACCTTATCAAACATTGCATATCTGGGTTGTATATATTTTAAAAAATATTTATTTTTCTTAGACAACATGGTATGACTGTTGAGATTAAAAGGTGTTGATGTTGCTTATGTATTGATCGAATTGTTATCATCAAAAGAACGAATATCTGAAGGAAAACAACATGATTGAGTGGTTTCTTTTTGAGCAACTTCAAGCGTTACGGGTTACGGTTTTTACTTGGCCGACAATTCATAACAATATGTTGTTTAGCACAACATGACCTTATGTTTTGACTTAGAGTCTCGGTGACATGGAAAACAACTGATCATTTTATAACGAGACTGAAGTTATCTAGTCCTTTTCCTAGAGTTCAGAAGGCCATTGTAGCAAAGAACCAAGCAGGGCTTGCATTGTTTAGAAAGCGGTGATATTATCAAAATTATGTAATTGCGATCCCCTTATCTGTATTCAATTTATACATAACACATACCTTGTAGCATATTACCCGATTGTCATGATTCGGTTTGGGACCAACAGGTGGCACTGTAGGGCTCTCCCTGCAGCTGCACACCTGTTGGTCATTAGGTAATTAGTGGCTTTAAAAGGACTCCCAGCCCGAGCAATCATTGTCGGGTCATTGTTGCTCTTTGCCACTGTCATGTTTGTTTGTTGCTGTTGCTTTGTGCTACTGTCATGTTTGTTTCAGTCAGGTTTTGGTCATTGTTATGTTTTATCTTCGGTCATGTGTTTTGTTTGATACTTTGGACTTTGTTTGCTTTGGATTTAGTTTTCTCTGTTTTAATACAATTCTTCAAGTACACCCTGCTCCTCCCTCCTGCCTGCATTTTGGGTCCAACACCACCTCGCAACCGTGACACCTATGCAGCTAGCACATAGGCCAATAGGTGAGAGGTCGGAGGGATTTTTTTTTTTTTTTTAAAGCTGAGGAGCTTTTATTTTATTTCAACCAACTACTGCCATTCCAACCAAGTACAGTTTTCCAGCTTGTACATACCGTGAAAAAAAAAAAAACCTTCACATTTTCGCAACAGGGAAAAATGACATTCCAAGGCTGCCTAAGGCCAATTCTTGAGCAGGCATGGCAGCCTTCTGTGCAGTCGTTGGCCTTGTCTTGAGAGACATCCAAAATCATTTTCTTCATGTTCAGCACTTGTGTCAAATATTTAATAATGTAACTTTAATTGCCCCTAAAATCTTTAATCTGACTGCTTGGTTCAGAGTTTTAGAACATGATGGAACGACATCTTTCCCACAAACTGTATGCATATAAAGATATTTTCACTTCACATACAGTACAATACATGCAAATAACATAAATGTGTGCATCATAAAACGAGTGGTCAGATTTCAATGTTGGATAAGAAGCGACTCCATTCAAGCAAGATGCAATTTCTGGCCTTCACGAGTCCACAACAAAGTAACAAATGTTCACTGTTGGTCTGATAAGATCATAAAGGAGCTCTGTCTCCTGTAGATTGCTTGCATCACAGCTAGATAATGTATTCACCTTTATACAGATCCTCCATTTCATTCACTTGCTCGAGCAATTAAATTGCTCCCGAATGATGTTCTGAATAAATATGTGCAATTAACATCTACACGATATGTCATATCTACTTGCAAAAATGTCTCAAGTGTTTTTTTAAAATCTTGCTGTACATAATCATGACTCCAGCAGCGTGGGTGTAAAGTGGTTATCACTACTGCCTCACAGCAGTTACGTTCAAGCTTGGACCTGACTTGGGGGCCTTCTGTGGATCATAAGATAACATCCATCCATCCATCCATCCATCCATTTTCCGATCCACTTTATCCTCACAAGGGTCGTGGGGCGTGCTGGAGCCTATCCCAGCTGTCTTCGGGCGATAGGCGGGGGACACCCTGAACCGGTTGCTAGCCAATCGCAGGGCACACAGAGACGAACAACCATCCGCACTCACACTCACACCGAGGGACAATTTATAAGAGTCAATCAGGCTGTAATGCATATTTGTGAAATATGGGAGGAAACCCAGAGAAAACCCACGCAGTCACGGGGAGAACATGCAAACTCCACATAGGGAGGCCGGAGGTGGAATCGAACCCGGTACCTCTGCACTGTGAGGTCGACGCGCTAACCACTCGCCCACCAGGCCGCCATAAGATAACACACACATTTATAAATCACACAAAGTGATGTTTTTTTACACAGACTGTGCTGCCTCTTTCTGCTCTGCACATCTTGATGGTGGCAGGAGTGTGACAAGAGTTAAGATGATTGACGATGTCCGAAAGCAGCAGACATTCATCAAACTAAAGCAGTTCTTTTTTTCTCCACAGAACAGAGAAAATATTGGCATCTGACTGTTGTTGGATGAACAGTATGTCAATTGTCAGTAATAAAAACACTTTCAATGACCGCTGTAGTGCAAATTTTTTTTGGTGTTTCTCACTGTTTTTTAGCATTATGTTTGACTGATGATAAATGAAGTGATTCTCAGTTGAATGTACTTTAATTGAAAAGGCAGTTGTATGCGTCGGACCGACGAGGTGTGAATTCCACCGAACAGATAAGTGATGTTGATAATAAATGAACAGTGTACGCACACTATATGCCTTGCACTAAATGATATACAGTTAACGGCACATCCACAATCCGCATGAGTCTTAGAACTGTAGAATGATATGCTAAACTAAAGTTGATAACAATCAGCCGTAACAGTGAGTAGTTCTGTATTTTAGAACAGGTGCCTTGTGGCTGTCTACAGTATCAGCATAGCTTCAAGGACAGATTCTGATGTGCATTAGTAACATTCACAAAGCCAGCAATTTAACTTTCATGCGTTCACATTTCGTCCCTTGCAGTGAGACGAGAGTGTACTCGTCCAATTCTGTCGTGTCTGTGGTGTAGCACAGAAATTTCTTATCTGCAGGATACACAAATGATTCAGCCAGTGGGAAAAACCATCCTCCAACCATCTGCTCACGTTTGGTTCAACAATGTAACAACAGATGAGATGAAGCAACCAAACACAAAAAGACACTGAGGAATTTGTTCGGCAGGACATGATGTCTATGTGTCTTCATGCCACTGTAATATCAGGGAACAGTTTGTGTTTGTTTCAACTGATTCACTGCACCTGTTGTGTGGCTTGAGTTTTCATTGTGTTGGTTCCTTAAGCCATGAAAAGAGACCCGCCTATATAAAATCTTAATAAAATCTTCATTTCAGGGTATCCTCTTGTCAGTTTTTGAGTTTCTGTCCTTTTGATCTTGTCTATGTTCACAAACACACAAGTAAGTGAAGGAAGCAGTTGAGGAAAACTTGTTTCATGTAAAAAAAAAAAAAAAAAAAACTTCAAGAGAGATGATGTACTGACATTTTTTAGGTCAGGATATAAATTTGTGTCTGGTACCGTAACAGATAGATCACTTTAAAGAGTCAATCCTGCTAGGCTTCTCATTGGAATGTAATTGGCTCTAGGACTAGCTCTGGTGGTTGAAACTGGTCCTTAAACTGGCCCCAATTATTTGTTGAGCCAGACTCTGACACCAATTACGTCAGGGGGCCGGGGGCGGGGTTGTCATGACGATCGCAGATGTAGAGGAATGACTCCCTGGACACGCGGAAGTTTGAACCAACTGTTGAGAGGTGAACTCTGGCACAATTGTGTCCCACCAGAAGAGAGATCCCGGATGTGCCCAAATAGCTTGCGATATCCGACTCGCAGCCAGCCTCGTGATCATCTACAATGATAAAGAAAGATATGTGTTTGCTCATTGCATGTCCCTGTCCCCATGACTGTTATGGAGTACATATAAGTATAATCGACGCTATGCTAAGTTGCCTAGCAGATGCCTACAGTGCATTATTACTATTATTATTATTACTATTATTACTATTATTATTATTATTATTATTATTATTATTATTAATAGCGCAGGCGCGCTTGGCTAAACGTTGACGTAGGCAGTGACGTTTTGACGCTTTACGACGACGTAATTACGTAGCTCCTATTTGGCTCTTTGCAGGTGGAAAACGAAACACGTTCTTCGTAAGAATATGTTAAGCACTAACTTTGCACAGCCATGGCGCCGAATGAAGACAATTCTTTTTGTTTTTTGTTTTGTTTTTTTCAAGTGTTATCATCTCATGATGACTTGTGAATACCACTAATCGATAAAAGCACTGTTGATCGTTTATTTTACTTCACTGAGTGTGTAGTTTTCCTAAAAACAAGTCAAATTAAAACACAGCAGAGCACTTCGTCAGTGCACTTGTATCACAGTCGTATGAATCTAGGTTTCAATCTTCACTCAATCATTTCAGAGTGAAGCTGGCATGTTATATAATACTAATAGTGTTGGAGAATGAGGGAAAAACTATGTTGCACCCTAATAATAATAATAATAATAATAATAATAATAAGCATAACAATACTGGAGTAATCAATCAGATTTACATAGTGCCTGTCAAGGGACTCAAATATGCTTCCGAATACAGTAGCTGATGTATGAAATGAAAATAGTGAGTACGTTAGGAACACCATGCCAGCAGTTGAGGGTTTCTTGCCTTGCTCAAGAAACAAATTGCATCTCTCCGGGATCTACCTCCAAATTGTAAGGCTTGCTCATGTGAGTTTTGCACCATTGGACCATGACTGACTTCAAGCAAGTTTAAATTGTTCTTAACGTTTTTTGCTGTGTCCATTTGAAACATCTGATATAGGTGAGGCCCAGTTAAACCTCCTTTACTTCAGACAAAAGGTGCAAGCTACATTTTGCCATCTTAAGATGTTTGCATCGGGGTTACTCTTCCCGTATTGTGTTAGCAGCCGAATGTGTCTGTCAATGAGCTATCTGCATTGCCATGTTTGAACTTTAACATGATGTAACAAACAGTGTTTCATTATCTGTCTAAAATCACAACAACAATTGTACGTCATAGATAAATTTGAACATGTGGGGCAAGGACTTTGTGATTAGATGCCAGTTTCTGTTGCGTGTTGTTTGCGTCCTGTTTCTCGGCTGTCCAGATTATGTGGCTCCCACTCAGACGACTCCACTCAATAGGTCCGACCATGCTACTGTATGATTACACAGACTGAGCATCAGACAACAAAGCATTTGTTGCAAATGTGTCTGATGGCAAATAGGTCAGACCCAGGCAAGTTTTGTCGAACCAAACTCACCTAAGCACTCTTTTGGGGACCTTACTTTGTAGGGCATGTTGTCTTGCTGGAACAGAAAAGGACCTTACCCAAACTATTCTCACACGCATATGATTGCCTAAAATATCTTCCAAACACAAGTGATTGTCTGTACAATCCCGTGTAGGGGCACACTGTGGAAATCACAAATGTGTAGTGTTTGATTCTGGTTATATTATTTGTAATCTTTGTTATATTACACTGGTCAAGAGCAAATTTTAATTAAAGAAGGCTTTATGTGTTCCTATTTGTATTTTTGACACAGATTTAAAAAAAAAAGTCCTTACTCTTTTTCTAGCACATCAATTTTTTGAGATATTTTCCTTTTTTTGTTTTTAAGTTTAACCCGTAAATGCTTGCACAAAACTTTGCCATGCTTTGGAATTTATAGCCATGATGTTTGAGAAAATAAAAATCCAACTGCTGCTGAACCTAGGCATGCATTCATTAATTTTAATGAATACATTACTATGGCTGGTTCGATGGATGGATGGGTAGCTGGATGAATTGCAGACGGACAGATGGATAAACAAGATCTTAAAAGGCTGCAGATGTTCATTATACTACAAGTTCAAGAGTGATGAAAGCCCAATGCTGTTAAATGCAGCTCCATGCTGCCCTATGCTGGACAAAACTGACATGCAAAAACTCTCCACTTAATTTGCTTTGAATAGATATCAGCACACCAAGACATGTTTTATTCTTGTATTTTAAACAACAAAAGTCACATATTTGTTTTTGTTGTTGTTGCTGTTTTTAACTGGAGAATGATTTTCATCAGAATGTTAAAAATACAAGCAATTTGTCTCTGGTAGATGTGGCCACTCTAGTGCACCCAAGCAAACAAGCAACTACTGTACCTACACAACCTATACATCAAGGAAATCAACACATAAAATATTATTTAAGTAATCTTTTGAAAAATCATCCCTCTCTGCCCCGCATTATACTTTTATATGTAATTAAATTTTTCTTTACCATTGTAAAAGTTGTCACAGTGCGATAAAACTAACTGATCAGATATTGTAGTGACAGAAGACATTTGCACACGTGAACCGTCAAGAGACACACACACAGACGCTTGCAAAGCGGACTCATGGCTTCTTGGCTGGATTATTTAACTCCGGTTAGCAACAAAAGTGGACAGGCAAAACACACTACAATAACGGTGGTGTCCTACACAGACAACTTCCCATTCTTTAGGTGTAACTCTACAGGTGTGCCCAAGGTAGCAAAGAAACCACCTACTGTGTCCAAGACCTTTTATGTATTGTATATCAATGTGGCCAGTTCATTATGACGCCTCAGTCAGTCAAACCAGTTGGACGACAATACCGTTCCTCCCATGACTGTCCCTGCCTCAACAGACTCACCACTTTCTAACCAGTTTATGACTCAAATAAAAACGTACTTTCCGAATCTGCTGTGCGTCAGTTATCAGACCTCTGAAGAAAGTTTATCAGGAGTCATAAATGATACATAACAAGTGCGTCTCAGAAAACAGCCACATCATGATATCGCTGTACTTTGACTTCACAGTGAAAGAGGAAATCCCAGTTTGACACTGAAGTCTGACAACACTTCAACAAGTGCACTTCCTCATATGTGTGTGTTTCACAGCAGGCACGCCGTTGCCCACACTGTGTGCGAAAGAATAATGTAATCCATGTTTTAGCAAAGAACACATTCAAGCAGATGACATTACGGTACGTTTGGATCCACTTGATGAATAATCACTTTGAGCAGCTCAGACATGGATACAACATCACAGCACGCACACGGGGTAAGTGTTAATCCTTCACAAATGTTGCTCTTTGGATTGTAGTTTAGCTTTGTCTCAGATGTCATAAATTGAAACTGTTATGGGGCAAATTATACGATTGCGGTAATTTGGTATTAACATTTGAACACATGAAATTTCCCGTGTTGCAACTGTAAGGAAGGTCTGTGCCATTCCAAACCAACAATGTGAGAGAGAAAAAAGATGTTGATTTACATTGTATTCTTGATTTTCTTTTGCAAATGAATGTTTTTTTCACTGGATGTAGTGTGCAAAACAACAAAAATATGTGACAGAATGTGGGTGAATTTCTCCTCAAGGCATAGTTAAATTAAACTGAATCAAATTAATTCACTGTGAAGTTTGCATGCTCTCCTCTTTCAAAAACATGCATGTTAGATTCATTGAAAACCTTAACTTGTTCATAGATTACTATATCATGCAGTCACTGTGGTGACCCCTGTGAAGTCATTTCTTGTTCGACTCTGACTTCCACATTTGAAAGCGTGGATGGATGTGTGCTTGGATTATAACAAAATTTCTGCAATATAAAACAACTCTTGTTGTTACAGTTTATTAGCCATGTAAATGCTTGTTACTTTCAACCCAGCTTTCACACAATACAACCCTGTAAAAAAAAATACTTGCAAGAACAAGGCAGCAGTTTTTGTAGCAGAGGGTTACCGGTTCATGACCCACTGTGGATAAAATTGGGGTTGGCACTGAGCCCTAATAGCATTAAGTACAGCCCCTGCCTCCGTCATCTCTTTTAGATATGGTGGAAAGACCACACTTATCACCTGAGTCTGTGTGGTGTTTGAATGTTCTCCCTGTGGGTTTTCAGCGGGAGCTCCAGACAGTTGTCTCCACAGCCAAAAACAAATTAGGTCCCAGGGCACAACACAGTTGCTGCTGCTCACTGATCTTCACTGGTGGGTTTAATGTAGACAACATTATGACATCAGGTCAGGAAAATGAACTGCTTTTGTCCTCCCGGAGAATACATAGAAATCCCCTCAACAGATTCAATGAAATCATGTATTTAAAAAAGGCCTATTAGGGGTATCAACGCAAGTGGCGATATGGTGTTTTTTCTTGTTTTAAAATAAGAAAACGAATATTAAGTACACTGTGTGTGCGTGTGTGTGACAAGGGTCGCATGCTGGAGCCTATCCCAGCTGTCTTCAGGCAGTAGGCGGGGGACACCCTGAACCGGTTGCCAGCCAATTGCAGGGCACACAGAGACGAATAATCATCCGCGCTCACATTCACACCTAGGGACAATTTTTAGTGTTCAATCAGCTTACCATGAATGTTTTTGGAATGTGGGAGGAAACCGAAGTACCCGGAGAAAAAATATATCTGTGGGTGTGGGTGTAAAATACACACATACTGTACATATATACGTATACAAATACACTTTTTTCTTTGTTTCATGTTCTAATAGAGCACAGTGCAGCCGCTGTCCCGAAATTGGAGGAGGAGCTTCAGCATGTCATCATTACGCATTAAAAGTGAGCTTTTAAGGCCATTGAACACAAAGTGGATCTAGAAAACATGTTGTCGTCTGATGGTCACTCTTTCTACAGAAAGGAACAACAGTATCGAAGAAGGTGGAGTCTCACAGCAGAGAGGTGCATGGTCCTTTTCATCAGCTAGAGAGTTCTCAAGAAAAGGTAAATGCCATAATTGTCTTTTTTTACCACAACATAAAATAATAAGATCTTCATAATGACCTCCAATATGATGAAGTATGTGCATCCATCAACATCCATCCACCCATTATCTGAGCCACTTATCCTCACGAGGGTCGCGGGTCACTCAACATCAAGTACATTAATATTCGCTGTATTACTTTTTTTTTTTTTTTTTTTTTTTTTTAACAGAGAAATTCTCAGATGGAGCTGCTGCCTCACAGTTGCACAGCATTCCGGTCCAAATGAATAAAACAGGTAAACCACAATCATCTGGTGCTGTTTTAGACAGACAACTGAAGTCATGTTTGTTTCTACATATGTCTTAGTCTGATACCTGAAAACAGCAGCACAGTGAGAGTTTATGCGTCTCCTCACAATCAAGAGTCCCAACATAAATCTTGACTTGGGCCTTACTGTAACGGGTGATTTTCATAGATTCTCCAACTTCCTACAACATTCTCAAAACATCCATGCTAGGTTAAGTGAATAATCTCAACTGACCATAGGTGTGAATGTGAGTGTGTATGCTTGTTTGTGCAGGGTGTACCTAACATTCTCGAAGAAGGAAAGTCATGTTGAACACCTGAGATAAAAACAATAATACAATGTATTGCAAGGATAACAGTGATTTATTCTATGTTATTTATTTTATTTTTACTTCTGTAGCACTTGAATGTCCCCTTTGGGTATCAAAAAAGGATATTATCCTATCTTATGAAACACACATTTGGAGTCAGAGTTTCTTTCAACTGACCCACAATGGGAAATTTAATGTCCATCCATATTATACACCACGAATCCTGTTCAGCTGGCCTGGTGGTCAACTGGTTAGCGCATCGGCCTCACAGTGCAGAGGTGCAGGGTACGATTCCGGCTCTGGCCTTCCTGTGTGGAGTTTGCATGTTCTCACCGTGCCTGCGTGGGTCTTCTCTGGATACTCCGGTTTCCTCCCACATTCCAAAAACATGCATGGCAGGTTAATGGAACACTCTAAATTGCCCTTAGGTGTGAGTGTGAGTGTGGATCGTTGTTTGTCTATGTGTGCCCTGCGATTGGCTGGCAACCAGTTCCGGGTGTACCCCCCCTACTGCCCAAAGGCAGCTAGGCTCCAGCACGCCCCACGACCCTTATGAGGATAAGCGGATCGGAAAATAGATGGATGGATTGATAATCCTGTTCACTCTCACTGGGAAGAGGAGACTACTATTGCTGATTTAGGGTGAGAAGTGGGGTACACTTCGGACTGATAACCAGTCCATCTCAGGGTAGATACCCGGGCAACCATTGACACACACATTGACACCTATGCAGACAATTTAGAGAAGGGGTGTCAAACTTGTTTTCATTGCTGGTCACATTGTTATGACTGCCCTCAGGGGAACAATTATAACGGTTCAAACCACATGAATGTGTAATCACTAAGAGTGTAACGGTATGCAAAAAAAATCACTGTTTGGTATGTACCTGGGTTTTAAGGTCATGGCTTGGATTACACTAGGTACAGTAGTGTTCCCTAACATGCATTGCGCAAAGGCACATCCAGTATTTTGCAAATTCAATTACAATGAAGCTGGGATTTTGTGTTAAACATCAATAAAAACACAATACAATGATGTGCAAGTGCAGTACAATGCCCATCACTCTCATAATCAAGTAGGAACAAATCTCAGTAAAAAACAAAAATTTTCTGCGCTTAATTTATTAGATGATGCTATTTTCTTTGCAGTGCTTTGCTTTTGAGTACTATCTCATAGTTTACTTCTATCTCATGCACTTATTCACTGGCTTGCATCTAAACAGAGTGATCAATTGTCACAGACGGCTGATGCCAGTTTGTTCCTGCTTGTATTATGAGTGTGTGCATTTTATTTAATTATACCATGACTGTGGGTGGTGTGGTAAACAATGACGTCTGAGCAATGTTGTTTGAGTTTTCACTCAGATCAATTGTACATGTATTCTTTAAGTATGCAGTCAATATTTTTTTCTGTAATGTGGCAGAGTATTAAGGGGTCTAAAAATACTGTGTTTATATGAACATAACAGAAAAGACGCATACAATATATCAAAATATTCCATAAGATAAGGAGTTGGCCAAGGGGGTGATTCAAGACTGACAAGGCGTGGCCCTCCTAGGCCACCCTGTATCTTCGCCCCTGTCATTCACAAGGTTCAAAAAGTATTTTCACAAATAAAGGTGTAGAACGCGTTCACAAATAAAGGAGTCGAACGTAGATATCTAGTTTCAAGAGGAGAGAGTTAAGTAAAAAGTCAGAAAAAGTACAGCGTTTTGGAAATCAGCAGTTGCGGTATAGCATCTTTCACTTCAGTGTTTTGCTGTGGGAACTGAAAAAAAAAACCTAAGCAACTTTAGCGGTGCAGTCACTTTCAAACAGCACTAATGTCGCGGAGGTCGTTTGGTGGCTGAAAATGAGAAATCCCACCGCAACAGGTTGGACGTGAAGGCAACGCTGCTTGAGACTGTGCAGCACTAGGCACGGACTGCCAGTCACACGTACACACACGCGATGATGGTCGACTTGCTCTACCGCTGTTGGTTTAGTCCCATCCCTGCTAAATACAACTCAAAAGTTGACGTAAAGGAGTAAGTAAGGCAGCAATGAGTGAAACGGCAAAGAGAAGACGCGCTGGACGCCGCTCGACGGACTTCAGAAGTAGATGGAGTAAGTTGTTGACAACTGAGCCTGTCGATATACCTGCTCTTGTTTGACAGAAAGAGACATTGATAGTAATGGAGGTGATCTCCACTATGTTGATCGACAGAAAGCTGTTGACGTGTTCACCGTGTCCATTTATATTGCCGTCAGGTGTCTTAGCGAGACTCCTTTTGGGGTTTTCCTATATCTTTACCCATTTAAATTCTGAACTGTGGTCTCCAATTTGTGTATTATTGATGAGTGCCATCAAACCAGAAACCGTAAATTAACAAACTGCATGACATAGTGGTTCTCGTTTTACGACGGAATTCTGTTTTAAATGGCGACCCAAAATACGCAAGCGGGGGCGCCCGAGTCACTCGCAACGTTAAAACGCAGTCGTTTAAGTCACAATTAAGGTAAATATTTGTATGAATAACATCTGTAAAAGAAAAAAAAAATCCTCTCGCTCGGTGTGGTTGTCACACGGACAGTCAAAAAATATTTGCACAACTTTGCCAAACAAGGAAACCTGTCCTCAATTTGGCCCTGATACAGCAGCGGATTCTACATTGTTGAAATTTGTGGTGCTTTCCAAAGCTTCGCATTGAGAAATAGAAGACAATTCAAATCAATTAAGGCAACTGAGTCATTTCACTGCTCATACTCATCTGTTGCTAAAAGCGGCTCTCTGGCCTCTGCAAGCTGGGCAAATACGCATGATTATTAGCGGCTCACCGACTTCAAGATCTAAACATTGTACTTCGAACACCTAACACAAATATCAGCAGCAATGGTTTGACATCACAGTAATCTAATTGGACACTTTGTAAGTGCTAAGATCTTTTAGGTGATGTAATGCAAACAATGCCGTGTCACTGCTTTTTTGTTTATGGTCTCGCTTCACATTTTTTGAATTATTTTAATATTTCAGAAACAGAAAGTGGGTTTGAAAAATAGTCACTGTATAATCCAATCAGTTGTAGTCTTTGTTTAAATTGTTGAACTGTAAAGCAATAGATTTACAGTGCAACAATAGAATGTCATTACACAGAGCTTCATATGAAAACCTGAACTTCTTTTTAGGTTTTTAAGTGGACTTGTACATTTTTGTTTCTATTTCACTAACATTGCTGCTTTAAACGGAGTGTGGGTGAGTCAGGCTTGGGCTTGAGTTATTCATTAGTTCTTTATGTTGCTTTTTTTTTTTTAACTCAGCAAAACCCGGTGAAAATTCTTAATGTCTGACTCCATCTAAACTGTGGAATGTGGTTGTTGCCATAAAAAAGGCAACGTGACGAAGCAAAATTATGAAAAGCTGCAAGTGCAGTTTTGGTATTTGCATTGATTACATGGTTAACTGGTAATGAAGTGATACCATTATCAATGTACTTGAGTCTCTTTATGACATATTTTCCCTGGATCATGCCATTCCCTTTCCTTTCGAATTGACAGCATGCTGTTGTGACTTGTTCAGGAGCCCCTGGGTGTTAGGCTTGTTGAACAGGACTTTTTTTTTTCTTTTTTCAAAATGGCTCTAACCCAGGTAGTTCAGACTTGACAATGCTTGATTTGTTGAGACTTTTGTGTCACAAACAATATGCAATGCTTCCTAATATAACCGCAATGTTGTTTTCAGCATACTGTGTTTCCGTGACTAAAATGTAAACATTAGGATTTTCAATTTATGATGTTATTGACAGTGTTTTGTTTACATCAGTGCTGCTTGGAAATGTGCATCCTCTTTAATAACAATACAGATGACTGAGTTTCAAGTTAATATATGTTATATGCAGCATGTGGTAATATGTTAACATTACACAATCAGGGCCTCAAACAAACTTTTTTTTTAACGGTAACTTGGAGCACAGTGGCCCTAATCTGACATTTTAGCGGCGCAAGTAGAAAAGTTAGGAAGGCACGCTGTAAATATTCCCTCCACTCCTTTTCACTCTGCGGTGTGGAGCACAAAAAAATAGTCAAAAACTTAAAAAGGAAATAAGACAAATGAAATAAATATGCAATAGAAAAAAAATACTGTATACTGTAGAAAAATAGAAGAACAATTGGCACTCAACTGTGCAACGAATATAGAGAAATAACACAACAATGCATTAGTTCACAGTCAAAACTGAATATTTTTTTTTTTTTTGTAGACAAGATAAAAAATAAATAAAACGGCCCCTTGGATATAATGAAAACAAATTCTACTGTTTGAATTCCAAAATTATAATTTAAGTTGACTTCGGTACTTTCAGAATCCATTTTTTACATTCAATATGTGCTGGCAATGGAATCTGGAATAGACTGCTTGTATGAGTGCCAATATAATATAATATATTATTATATATCTTATTATATAGTATAGTCTGATACTTTTTTTTTCTTTTTTTATGGAGAGAACACGGGGGCTGATATAGGACCAATATCAGACATCAACATTGTAATGGGACACCCCTGTTTTCCAGTTATAGTGCTTCATACCCTTTAACCTTGTTATACTTTCAAAAAAGACACAATAGTGTGTGTGTGTGTGTGTGTGTGTGTGTGTGTGTGTGTGTGTGTGTGTGTGTGTGTGTGTGTGTGTGTGTTAGACGGTCATTTATTAAATTAAGGTTAGTATGCCAATATATCGACTCGAAATGGTTAATTATTAACAAACTATTATGGTTCTAGCTGTGGCAACTGAGACCTTTTCCCTATATTAAATGTTTAATTACATCTCTATTGCTGACATTTGTTTAGTTTGGTAGTTTTCTCTTGATGACGCTTGTTTGGAATGAGTCATCTTTTGCCATCATGACCCACTTCATGAGAACTGGTTCAACTTACCGGTAAGGTAATGAAGAGGGCTGCACTGAATCAGCACACGGTTAACATTAACCATTTGTAAATGACGAGTACTTGCTGACTTACTTGCGGATATTCAAATACTCTTGAACTTGTTTTGTGGGACAGGCTCATGTTTCTGCATGTGACAACCTTTAGGTTCCCAGTACCAATGGAGGATTTAAACATTCTTCCCAGTGGGGGGCGACTACTCCACTTATTAATTTTTTTTTTTTGTAATATATTACAACACGTTTGTCCTGTGTGGGGTTTGTATGTACTTGTCGTGCTTGCGTGGTTTCTCTCTAGGTACTCTGGCTTCTTGCCACAATTCAAAAAATATGCTTCTTGGGGTACTGTAATTGAAGACTCTAGGTTGTAGCTTGCTCAAAAGCTAAGTGAATTGTTTTTCTTTTCTTTCAAATAATATTGGCTGTTTCCTTTTTGCCATTTAAAGGATGAGTTTGAGAGAGTTCTTTGGAGGTTGTTTGTAATCCTAGGAGATGTGAACGCAGCACAAGTATGAAAATTCTTTCCCTGCAGTCTGAAGTAAACAAATGTTTCAGCAGCCTGCCATCGCTTTAGCACGCTCTAAGAATTATTCGGACAGACTAGTGAAATACTACGTTGCCAGGACTCCAGAAACATTGATAAAATCCCTATCAGCTAAGTAAATGTACGAGGATGTAACGAAAATCTTGTGAACATTAGCAATCAGCAATGCTGGAAATTCCTGCTCTTATGTTCATGCACACATACCACATGTGTCTTTGGTGAGTTTAGTCAGAGAAGAAAATATGTTGAAACGGCCAAAACAGCTCGAGAGTCTTTCATCAAGTCACCGCAAATCTTGGTTGAATAAGCCTGGCAGTAAAGTTAATATCCTGCGCATTTGTGATTCATTCAATGCTACATTCTGACAGAAGATTTTATTGTCAATGAGAAAATTAATCACCTCCTGCTGCTGTCTTGTCATGGTTTTCTAAAAACCTCCAAAACAAAACAAAAAAAAAACCTTGGAGAAAGCTCCTGTGATTTTATGCCATTAATCTCTCAGAATGAACTTCTACTACTTTTTGGCTCTGCATTACTGTATCAATATTATGGACAGTGTTGGCTGACCGACAGTCCTTAAAAGTAGCTGGAATCAAACCAAATCAACCTCACAGTGACTTTTGGTTCCTGGTTCCGTTGCATCTCATATATCTGTTGAAAGTCTAATGTTCTGCTTTTGGTGCCATGTAGATAAAATAATAAGAACACAGGTGGAAGCTTTTTGCTCGGAGAGGTCTCCCTGGAGACAAACTACTGCTCTATCTATATGTGTCTTCTTAATTCCATTTTATGCATGTACTCTGACAATTAAGGGTCAATTGAAACAACTTATTTTAAAATCTATACACTCACCTAAAGTTTTTGTGTTTTCTAGGTGAACAGCCCAAAAGTAACTTGATCTCGGATGTTGCTGGTAAGCCAATCATCCATCTAACCCAGTGGTTCTTAACCTTTTTAGAGGTACCGAACCCACCCAGTTAATATGCACATTCACCGAACCCTTTATGAGTGAAAAATAAATACCAGTGTGTGTGTGTGTGTGTGTGTATATATATATATGTATACTTTTTTTTTTGTACGACGTACTATCACAACAGTCACACGTTGACGACTAAGCGAACTAAATTTCCCACA
This sequence comes from Hippocampus comes, assembly GCF_001891065.2. NCBI lineage: Eukaryota > Metazoa > Chordata > Actinopteri > Syngnathiformes > Syngnathidae > Hippocampus > Hippocampus comes. The sequence goes on from NW_017805983.1 coordinate 9,088,859, forward strand.
GCACTGATTGGACATGCAATGTCATGTGATCATCTGCAGCCAGTGATTGCCAAGCGGGTGTGTCATAACTAATTAACATGTTGCGTGTGTCTTACCCTCCATGGCAGAGGCTCCGTCGAACCCCTGAGACCGACTCACCGAACCCCTGGGGTTTGATCCAACCCAGATTAAGAACCCCTGATCTAACCATTTTATATATTGTGACCTATTCCAACTGACTTTGGACAAGAGGCGGGATGCACTATCGACTCGTTGTCAGCCATTTGCAGACCCCATATCGAGAAACAGGCTTGACTCAAAATCAGAAGAAAAAAAAATATTTAATATCGAAGTTGCATTGGACTATACTATACGTTGCATATTTTTGGAAAATGTATTTTCCAAAAATGAGACCAAGAACAGTGGAGCTCAAACTGGCACCCAAAATCTCCGTTCCCTAATTCTCTTGACGGCAGCAAACAAGTTCTGGTTGAATTCCAAATTTCCGCTTCAAACTTAGAGGAAAGTTATTCTTTTTAGTTTAAAAGGGCTTACTGTAACTAAAATCCTGTGTTGCGTTGTGGCCAATGGTGTTATTGTGCCTTTGGTGCTGTCAATAGTACGTCCTTGTTGTGATTGATGGTCTTCTGCTTGATGTCTGAGTGTCAATAGCATTTTCACAGTCATAGTCAAAAGGTTGAATGAACGTATACTGATGTGTAAATATTTTATTATGAATTAAACTACCATTACTTCCCTAACAGGCACCATCCCAAGTGAAGATGGGAGTGGACGACCAAAAGCACTCAAGAGGCTCAGTGCTATGTGGTCTTCTTTCCGCAAAGGCAAAAGAGATAGTGAGTTTTACATTCTAGAATCACATCTCTAAAAATATTTTTAGTTTTTGGAGCTTCTTCCTTTTATTGCATCTTCTAACACATTCGCCTTTGAATTTGTTGGTGTGTTACCCGATGAGTGATGTGTCATATGGCATCGCCATCTTGCATGAAGAGCCTCGGTGGGAACTACTTTGTCAAAAAACAGGGTCTTGATGTGTAAACACACCTATACAGCATATTCCGTCTCCTTTTTTTTTTGTCTTCCTCTGAACTATATGTAATCTATAATAACACAGTTAACATTGAATCCTGTAATTTGCAATGGGCATTTGTCTTGAAATCACAGTTGAATAACTTAAAGCAGTGAAATGTAGACACAAAATCTTGCACGTGCTTCAATCTTTACTGGTTCTATTTAACTATAACTGGTAAAAAAATAAGTTACTTTCTGGAATATAATACTTCTTCATCAGCTAAGACACCTTTCATATTGTTAAAAAAAAGCAATCCTTTTTTTGTTTGTTTTTCGCTTTTTAATTTGTCAATGATGCCAATATCGATCAGTCGCTCAACTTCAATTCTAAATTTGTATCTGCAGTAGTCCCTTCCCACAAGCAATTCGCCCCCTGGCCCTGATTTTTACTTTTACTTTCAAAAGAATGTAAGGCGGTTGGTGTTTGTGAACTATTAGTCATTGCGGGGGTGGGGTTTGCTGCTCATTTTGCAATGCGACCTTTGTAATTTACTTTGGATAAATTCCTTTGAAACGGTGTGCAAATCCATGTTCTTGTTCATCTTCAGATGATATCAAATTTGAAACAGATTTGATTCAAACTATGATGCCTAAATGATAACTGTTCAAGCAGTTCACCACAATTAACAAAACGTGTCATTCGTTTCAAATATCTTTGAAGGAGTGAAAGAGCAAGATCCTCCAGAGCCACTGGGCCCAACAGGGGAAGACAAATCTACTAGGCAACGACGTTTTGTCAGTGGTCAGTACTTTTTCGAGTACCTAGTGGTGGTCAGCCTCAAGAAGAACAAAGATGGCAACAGCTATGAGCCTCAGATCACCTACCAGTTCCCTAAGGTTGGCTTGTACAATATCATACCATTAGATTCAATTAATTAAATAGATTCGACTTTTGAGCATAAAAACAAATTTGAAAATAACATAAATGAGATATTGTTTTCCATATTTCATATTCAAAAAGGAGTACAAAGAAGTATAGACTAATGAAATCTCTTCTCCATATTATGTAAATTTTTTTATCGATTCTGTGTCCATTATATTAAATTAGAACCATGTTGATGCATGTCAACTTGTTCCATGTAATTATATTTTTTGTGATGAAAACATGGATAAGATCATTTTGAGTCAGTGGCAAGGTAACATTAACAACTTTTGTATTTCATCAAAAATTACAAATATGGATAACAGATTGACATGAAAGGACAAGTAATGTCCTTGTTTCCTCATTTTGAGTGTGCCTGACTTTCTTTAGTCATTCCAGTTTATCCTAACATACCGTAGCGCTAACGTCATTGTTGTTGTCTAACAGAGACTACAAACAAATCATGTGATTCATTCCAAAAAGAAAAGCCTTTCCATTTAGAAACTCGAATTTTAGCTGTCTTACAAGTACTGTAGCTCAATAAAATGAATCGTTTTTCTTCATTGACTCTTATGGTGGCCACGCGTCCACCTGTTGCCACGCAGAATTCTTAGGGCTGTACTGTATTATAAAACGCCATGGGCCAATCAAGATTATCTGTTACATATAAAAGGTGTATTGGAAAGACAAATAAATAAACACAGATGGCTGAATGTGGTGGGGCTCTGTTTCCCCATTCCTAATACTGAGGTCCACACTGACGATGGCCACGTTAACCCTTTCAGGGACAACGGTTACTACAGTGGACAGCTTATCATGTTATCAGGTTACAAGGTGCATGAAAGGTTTAAATAAATTGTTTGCATGCCTGTGTGCATCCTTGTTGACTTGTGTGCTTTTGTGCATGTGCGTACATTCAGAGGGATGGAATGGCCAAATTTCAAAAGGAGGAAGAGGAGCGAACACTCAAGGCGATCACGCTCTTCTGCTTCCCAGAAGGTATCAAATGGGCCCCTTTGACCGAATATCACAGGTACAACTGAAAAACACATGCATTCTGGAAATAATTTCATCACATTTAATTCATGGTTCGTTGCGATGCAACATCTCTCAATCATCATATTCCCCGCGTGTTGACAGTGAGACCTTCTCCTTTGTGTTGACGGAGATTGACGGCAGCCGAAGAAATGGATACTGCAGGCGTCTTCTGGTTAGCATGTCGACTGTGTGAACTGGAAATGGTCGTAATGTATCCTAACCACTTTGCTCTCCAACCTGCAGCCTGGTGGGAAGGGGGCTCGTCCCCCAGAGGCGTACTGTATCATCAGCAGCTTGGCTTGTTTTGGCCTGTTTTCAGAGGTGATTTAAACAAATGTGTGTCAAAAGACTTATATTTGTGAGTGGAAACAATAAAAAAAAACCCTAACTAATTATTCATGAAACATAGTTCAATTTTCTGTTGCAAGTGGCACGCAAATGTCCTGAATCTCCACTTAATACTTGAACTAGAGACCAAACTGGGATATTAGTGTGCCTTGAGCCAAAGTTATAGCACAGACCTCATGATGAAAAGTCCAGTACAACGTCAGTCTTTCCAACTTTTCTTCTCATGTCTGTTGGTGCATTGTCTTATGACTCGTCTTTTTCTTTGCGGGCAGATATTTGATGAGGTTGAGAAGAGGCGGCAGATCTCCATGGCTATGATTTACCCATTCATGCAGAAATTGCGGGAGGCTCCATTCCCAGCTCCAGGAAACACTGTGGAGATTAAAAGCTTCATTCCTGAGTCGGGCACTGAGGTCAGAGCAATACCACACCTCCACGTAGAATTATCAGAAGTCTGTGGACTTGCGTTATATGAAGTGTGAATATGAAATTTCTCTTCATGTTAAAAATCCATTTATTATATGGTGGATATAAAAAGTCAACACATCCCTGTTCAAATGCCGGGTATGAGTGATGCCATCAGTGAGACAAAAAAAAATATTTTCCAAACTTTTTCCACCATTAATGTGACCTACACCCCATCCAACTCAATTGAAAAAAATAAATAAATCTTTTCAAGAGGGGAAGTACAACGACAATAATGTGGTTGTGCAAGTGTGCACATCCTCTTATTACTGGCAATGTGGCAGTGTTCAGAATTAACCACTCACATTTAAACTTGTTAAATGGGAGTCAGCATTCACCTGCCTTTTTAAAGTGCCTTTGATGAAACCCAAATATAGTTCAGATCTTTAGCAAGGCTGCCAGAAATTCCTGCAACTCCTTCAGTCTAGCTGTCAGCCTCTTGGCCGCTTCCCTGACCAGTTTTCTTCCCGTCTTTTCATCAATTTTGGAGGAACTTTTAACACTAAGTCATGTCACTGTTGTTCCACATTTACTCCGTTACTCTTCTCCTGACTACTACCTTTGAACAATGAAAGATCATTGCTAGCACACAGGCACGCAAACAATTTATTTAAACCTTTCATGCTTCTGATGCTGTGGAAACTCTTGCCCTTGTGCTTTAAGATGTGACTACAAAAATAGCAGAAAAGGCGACTGAAACCTCTGGTGTTTCGACTGAAACCTCTGGTTAATATACACATCCCCTCTCGGGGATGTGTATATTATTATATTAATTATGTACCGTCTGTATGTATATACCATATTATATCATATTTTCTTATTCAGTGAACATTCTGCCTACCCTACCTCTGGAGTATTTGAAGTTAGGCTCACAAAAAAACGGTGTCACAAAATGATTGTCTTATGGCAATTTGGGGTAAGTCTGAATGAAAGCGCTATGCTTCTACATTAAAAGAGAGGCCACGTTGTTGTAATGGCTTGAACAGACTCATTCTTCAAGGTGGGTGTGTTTGTTTGGAGGTATGTCTCAACCTGTCCCACATTGCTCAACTTACACCGCCGAGCATGAGGCCGCATCCCATGTTTCAACAGCTCTCACTCACTACACTTATTCAGTGATGCTTGCCAATGTCTGTGCTATAATTACTGCAGTCAGTACCTAGCGGTGGAAGTCCTTAAAAAAACTCAAATATGCACCTTGCATGTGTTGTTGATAACGTGATCAAGACAGAGAAATAACCTGCAACTGACCTGAGAATAAACACAATTATTGGAAATCGCACAGTGGCCGTATGATAATTGAAATGCCAAGTGGGCGACGACCTGCTATTCGCTGTGTGCCATATTAGTGACAGTGGTAACTCTCTTTCTTCTCAGATTATAAGACTGACGCGGCCATTAGATTCCTGGCTGGAACACGTCAACTTTGAAGTGCTGTTCAGCTGCCTTACAGATGACGAGGTGCTACTGGTGTTTGCGGCCGCAGTCCTTGAGAGACGGATCATTTTCATTGCCGATGAGTTGGGGTAATGCGCACTCGCCCTGTACTCAACCACACACTACCATTCATATAGAGTATTATCCGCAAACTCATTCTTGAAATACGACTTCATTGGTACTAGCACTGAATATAGTGGCTTATTTGGTTAAATCGTTGGTGTTCACCTGACTTTGAATTATACTTAAGATATTACAAGCAAACTTTGATATTAGCCTATCCCAGCTCATCATTCAATAAGCCATGTTATTTGTACAAATATAATTATAAACAGGATAACAACCTGTTTGTTGTTTGTTGCTTAGACAAAACAATACAATTATTACAAGTCACAGTAGTTGTAAGTTGTAATGTACACCAAAAAATGAATGGTTTCTTTAAATCTGGTCGGTCAAGTAATTAATTAATAAAACCATAATCCCAATAGCATAGAATTCAAATGTTTGTTCTTGTGTCTTCTGTATTAAGATGATGTCATTTTTCACACATGCATTGCTTAATAATGCCAAAAATTTAAAGCTGCCCGAAATTAAAAGAAGTGCTAATTACCTCAATAATTGTATGCATACATTATGTGTGCTACACTGGTACCAGTGTTGTCATGCTTTAATCCAAACCTTTTTCAGTGCAAAATAATTACCTTTTCAAATTGCATTTCTGTGTTTTATTTTTTTCAACTGGAAAAATGATATAGATGTCAATATGCTGACTTTATTTCTGACTTTTCAGAGAAGTCCAGTGAATCAGCTTCGATTTGCGTCCAAAACAGTGAATTCTATGTGAAATTCCTCATTCCTGTGGAAAATAGTAAAATGTCGAAAGCATACTAAAAATGAAAGACTCCGCATTCGAGCACTTAATTATGCTGGATGGTCTCTCAGACAAATACTGTATGTCATGGTGATGTCATAAATGTGTTCAGCGCTGTAGGTTGAAGATTGTCATTTCAATACTGATACAGTATGTCATCCGTCAGGTTAGCTACGTTTTATATTTTAACTGAACTCCCTGATATATATATCAAAATCACTACTTTGCCTTGTGTTGGAGTAACACAGACAAACCAGAAAAACTAATTTTGCTTGCTGTTCATCAGAAAAAAAAACAAGTGGGGAAACATCAGGAAACAGCCCCCAACATTCATGAAGGGCACTCATAAAATAAACGACTAAAGTGTTGCTAAGCAAATGCTTGCTCCCGGTATACACAGTGTATACTGCAACAGATAATTCATAGGTCAATATCTCAACAGTTGTATAACTATGTTAGAATTTAAATTAGCATTTGCTTAATCTTATTTGAATTTCATGTATTTTCTCCACATCGAAACTGTGCGCATACAAATTTTATGATAACACGTTATTACATTTTCTATTGTAATTTGGTGTGTTCATTGCTAAAATAAAGACATTATAAATGGGTATGACATCCGTTTTCCTAACATTGGTGGGTGGATAACATTTTTCTCTCCTCTTTTTTTCTCTGCAGCACGTTATCCCAGGTCATACATGCGGTAGCAGCCCTTCTTTATCCTTTTACCTGGCAGCACACTTTTATCTCAATCGTTCCAGAGATTTTAATCGATGTTGTGATGGCACCCACTCCATACCTGCTTGGAGTACAGAAACACCTGCTTGACCTTGTCACCGACCAAAGCGATGTGAGTTAAGTTTTCTTCGACTGATACAACACATTGACACACATGCTTTTCTTGTTGTAAAATGGCATCAGTGCAATATAACACCACAGTGACATTTCTCTATACTTTTCTCTTATTTTTCACAGCTACTGATTGTGGATTTATCAGAGAACAAAAAGGAAACCTTCATTGTTTCTGTAAGACATGAGATTTTTTTTTGTCAGTTGCATGTAATTATTGTGCTCAACTTTCCAAAAAATAAAATTAAAAGCTTTGAAAATGACCCTGCTGCAGATCGGCGATGAGCACTCTATTCTTCCCCCAAAACTGCTCAGTGAAATCCGAGAGGCACTCGGTCAGAGAAAGAAAGCCTCATGTAGGTCAAATGCTGTGTTTGCAAGTGTTAAATATATCTCGTCGTTCATTCATTGTAACGTTTCTGTCTTCTCTTTCAGCGACAGAAGATCTGAACCGTGTTGTGTCGGAGGCCTTCCTGCTGTTTTTTGTGAAAACAGTCGGTCATTATATGTCCTACGTGAAATGCAGTCACACCGGAGAGCAGAGGGTGTTTGAGAAAAGGAGCTTCTACAAAGCCATCGAGTCAAAGACCACGCGACACTTTGTCAAAAAGTTCATCCAGACTCAGATGTTTGATCTCTTCATCCAGGAGGTGGAGCAACAGCAGACAGGACCACAGCAGGGTGAGACTCTTAACAAAGCTTGCACTCTCCTATTTACTTCATTCCAATTACATATAAATTCATAAATGATCCAGTAAGCTACAGATGGTAACTTCTAATCCAGTTAATGTACATTTCCTGGTGAGGAAAAACTGTGTGTGTGTATTATGTTAACTTGCAGTTTTTTCCCCTGTAGGAATATTTCACAAAAAGATTGTGGAATACCAGGAAAAGAAGAAAAAGGAAAAGAGCAAGAAACACTAGTTTGTCGCATTGAATGTATATACTGTAATTGAATACCTAGATAATGAATGTTGCACTGTTGTTTTTACTTGTCATTTTCTGTTAAATATTTTATTTTGCAAAGTGACAAATTGTATTGCTGCTACTTTGTCAAAACACTGGTTTACAGTTTATTACTGGTGAGCAGGAAATCATTTCAATTAAATAAAGACTAGTTTTTCAAGTCCATCTGCATACAGTCTATTAGTATGCAACCCTCAATGTTTCATTTTTGTCTGTCATTCCTTTTATCTTTTGTTGTTCACTTTCTCAACAAATATGTTTTCGTCAGAACCTAAATTTGCATTTGATGGAATGAGAAAACGCTACATGTCCACAAGCCAGTTAAGAAAAACTTTACAAATACACAGCAGAGAGCACAGATAGCATCAGGCGTGAGAAACAAGAGCAGTGCTACTTGCAGGCACGCAACCACACATCAGAAAAATAAATACCATGTGCACAGGATGTGGCTGAAACACCGCCATTGATGCACAGTTGCACAACAAGCGCAAGCGATTCTTGCTGCTCTTTTACTCCCACCACCTGCACCTCTGTGCAGGTCATCGGGAGTTGAGTCTGGGACCCTCAGATGCTAAATTCTAGCATGCGCTGCCTCTCTTTATTCAATATTTTATTTCTGCATGCGCAAGATGGAATATGTCATATTTGAGGCTCCATATTTGGCAGATAGGGAAAAATAAGTACTACTGAATTCTCTGGCATTTAGGTGTAGAATCCATGAGTTTGTAAGAGCTTCAGGCATTGAAACGCTGACGGCCTTTAGCTTGATGTGGTTTCCACTGAATCACGTAGCACGTAGCGCAATATTTTTTTCCTCTATATGCTAAAACGGTTTTAGTCACAGAGCTATGTACAGTATATGCTGAGAGACTTTCAATGCATAATTAACACATAAAATTAAATGTTGGCTTGAAACTTATTTAATCTGTTATTGATATCTATGTTGGTCATCAAGAGTGAGGAACAAGAAGGGAAAACAAATTTAAGGCAGTGCTCATCATCTATTTTGTCAGTGAAACATAGTACCAATTCTGGAATGGGCCACAAACTGGAAAAGTAGGTCAGTTAAAGTGAAAAAAAAAACTGAACAAAATACTATAATGTGATTATGTCAAACAATTGGCTCAATAGAAGATGGAATGGCGGACTGGTGAGTTTTTTGTTTTGATCAAATGTACCCAAAACGCATCCAAATCAGATTAAAAAAAACAGCTATTAAAAATCCATAAAATGAAAGGTTTAGCCAATGTCACTAGCCAGCTACTGCTGTCATGTTGGTCAGAATAAGAAACCAGGATAATAGGTCATTTATATTTGAAACCTAAAGACCAATCTGTGAGTGTTTGAACAGATTTCAAATTGACAGCATACTGTAGCAACGAAATGACGTTTTGAGAGAAAAAAGGTATTTTTAAGGCTGTGCAGCGCTTTCAGGTTTTGACCACTAGGTGTCCCACGGACTCCACACTGGACGTTTCATTGGGACTCTTTAGTAGAGGAAGAAGCGGCAACCACAACACCTTCGATAAAGGTAATAGACGTTCAAAGAACGACCTTTCAACTTTTGATCAAAGACAAACATTCGTATTTTGATTATACGTCAAAACTATTGCCCTCTGACATATTAAGATAGTTGTTTTAAGTGTTTCCGTACGCCAAACGCCTAGGATCCACTTTAGCAAATAAGTGGCTAACGAGGGTTAGCCAACTAACTGCCATTAAGGTGTTTTTTTCTCTTAACATGGAAATGAAGAGTTTCCGAAACTTTTCCGAAAGTAAATGCTCCTTCGCTGAAGGGAAAGTAAAACCAAGTGCGATATAAAATGTCTGAACTGTATTTTATGGACCGTCGTGTGTTACTCTTCAAAAGTTGACACAGTCTGGAACTTTGAAAGCTAAGAGCTAAGGCTAGCAGGTAACATTTCTCTCTGGAACGGTTACCTCAAGGGCATCGACTCGATCAAAATATACGATTGCTTACAAGTTGAAATGTGTTTTCTTGAGCGTTTCACATGCTCGTTTTGTTTTCCAGTACCTACAGCCTCGGAGTTGACGCTACGTGTCGACGTACTGCTCTTTATTTCGGTCGTGTTGCTTTAGTCATGCGTGACCCTATCCAAATGTCCTCCCACGCACATCTTATTTTTACGTGACAGAAGCTTACATGCGTACTACTTAGTCATTCTAAAGATAAATTCGAATGACTTGAAATGTTTCTCATATAAACCAGTTAAGACGTCAAAAGATTTATTCTTGTGGTCCAACTGTGTACAGACTGCGAGATGACTTGTTAATCTAATTTTCAGAAAGGACAAAATCGATGTCAAAATATATTTGCAGTTGATTTTTCTGTTTTGTCTGAAACTCATTCGTTTACTGTTTTGGTGCCGTCAATGTTACAGAAAAGCTAATGCTCCCGGCATTTCCTGTAATATTCAGGAAACATGCTTGCTAGGTTAATGAGATAATCTAAATTGCCCGTTGGCGTGCATAATTGTTTGTCCCGTTGCCCAAAGTGAGCTGGGGTTGGCTCCAGCTGCCCGCGACACTGAATAGACTATAACTTGATTCAGTCATAAACCAATACAGTAACAGAAGAGTGCTATTTTACACACAGTCTAGGTCATCTACTTCAACAGAGGAAGCAATATACCATCACGCAAGAGTAAACTATTCTATTGTCATGTAACAAACTGTACTCTTCACTGGAAATAATCTGCATTTCATCTAGCCTCACGTGTTGATGACTGGCGTCGTTTGTGAAAATCTTCTTGAGGCAGCATGTTTGACTATATACCTGGCCGTTTAATTCTCATGTGGCCAATCACTCAAAAGTCACTGATGGTGTAGTGGTACACTAGCCTGGCTTGCACGTGGGATCGGTTGCCACTCGGTGACTGTGTGAATCATTGTTCATCTCTTTACGTGCCCTGTGACTGATTGGTTAGGCTCCAGCACCCCCCCCCCCCCCGCCCTCCTCCAACGCCATGTTCAGGATAAGCAGTGTCGAAAATGATGGATACGATTGCTCAAAAACACTGCAGCCACCACAAAATCTATTGGGAACAGACCATATTGAGCAGGAGTAATAAGAATCAATTTTGATCACATAACTAAAGGCTGTATATGTATATTTTTGAACATTTTCATGAACATGTTTTTGTGTTCTTTAATTATGTAGACAGAGTGACTCCACCTTGTTCTTGCACATTTCCTTTTCGTTTCTTCATAACTCAGCTGTCACAATGCCACACTCTTTCCTTCCTCTTTTTATGCATTGGACTGCGCATTATATCATAGTCTTGAGTTTTCTCAGACCTAGTGCGGTTAGAACTGAACTAGTCTTGGGCTTTGGCGTTCACAACACCGGATGCAGATCACCTTCACCTTGTCTGTGTGTGTGTCACTTGTATTGCTTTAGGTAAAGCATGGCAATGACGGGCCAAAGCTCATGCTCTTCCATGAGTAACCACACCAAGGAACGTGTCACCATGGCCAAGGTGACCCTGGAGAATTTCTACAGCAACCTAATTGCCCAGCACGAGGAGAGAGAGATGAGGTAACAGCAACAGATTAATCTGTCTCTTTGTAATGCAAGGACTAAGCATTCTGTGTAAACTATTTTATCCACTAGAAATGACTAAGGTCAAAAACTGTCGTAAACTGTAAAAATTGTTGCTCAGGCAGAAGAAACTGGAGAAGGTCATGGATCAAGAAGGCTTGGCTGATGAAGAAGTGAGTGATTTGAATTGTTAGACTTGGAAATAATGGGGGGAAAAAATCATGTTTTCTTGATAATAATGACATCCTTGTGTCTGCAGAAAAGTCGTCGGCGTACTGAGCATGCAAGGAAAGAGACCGACTTTCTTCGTCTGAAGCGTACACGCCTAGGTTTGGAAGATTTTGATTCCCTGAAGGTGATTGGCCGTGGAGCATTTGGAGAGGTAAAACCAACATTCATGAGTACTGAATTTTGGATGCCTACATTGTGATCAATGCGTCCTCAGCCTTCTATATTTGGATAAGCATTGACAAAGAAAACAAATTGTCAGTGACATGTGCAAGCACGTCACGGTCAAAGTCACTGAGGCCACACGAAATCAGCTCAAGTGTTCATCAGGCTTGTATCAGCAGTGTTTTGTCTCTCTTTCTTGCAGGTGCGTCTGGTGCAGAAGAAGGACACTGGCCACGTCTACGCCATGAAGATCCTTCGCAAAGCCGACATGCTGGAGAAAGAACAGGTGAGCCCACGGTGCCGCTGGTGAGGCGGCGCTGCTCCTAATCTGGTGTTAGTCACTCTAATGGTCGCTTCGATGATGATTAGGTGGGTCACATACGTGCTGAGCGGGACATCCTGGTGGAAGCAGACAGCCTGTGGGTGGTCAAGATGTTCTACAGCTTTCAGGATAAGATGAACCTCTACCTCATCATGGAGTTCCTGCCTGGCGGTATGCGTGTTTCCGCTAGCGCCACAGAAGCAAAGACCATAAATAAATGGGATGAAAGTAAGAGTGTGGACGTGTGTGGTGTTGATGTTTTCCTTTCAGGAGACATGATGACCCTGCTGATGAAGAAGGACACCCTGACAGAGGAGGCCACTCAGTTCTACATCGCAGAGACAGTCCTGGCCATCGACTCCATCCACCAGCTGGGCTTCATCCACAGAGACATCAAGCCAGACAACCTCTTGCTGGATTCCAAGGTAAATTGCGAGACAGTTTTGCTTGCAATTCGCCCATTTAAACCCACATTCACAATAGTGATTGTTGCTACATATTGCAACCATGTGAAATATCATAACGTGAACTCTAGGGCTGGATAATATTTATCTCTTTTGCTTTTATTTTCCCACCTTCTGGGATTTGCTTAATTTCTGATGATAGCAAACATGCTTTGAAATGTTTTTTTCACCAGCAAGTTTTGCCCCGGCATCAACTTGCCTCGACTTCACAAAAATAAGAAGGGCGGGATGCTTCCTTTTTTATGGGGGAAAAAAAAAATCCCTTTTGTCAAAACAAATGTACTTTAACACCGTCCTTAACTTGAAAATGTTCATCAATTTAACATAAATTGCATAGTTTAGCCGATTCATATCTGTTGTCGGAAGACTAATGCAGCACCTCCTTACATTATTTTCTCTGTAGAGCTATATAGGTGAGACAAGGTAACCTCTGCAAAATATTTGCACCTTGGAAGCACATATCTTGGGGTCAACCACCACGTCAATAAATCACTGCTTTTACAACAAATAAAAGTGAGCATCGTGTCTTGGGAAATGTTCATCATACGTTATTCCGTGACTGCCTTTCACGGAGCTGCTTTCTTGCTATATTGGCAATGATTATGTAAGTTTCAGTTTCTTAGCTGGAATAAGTTCCCTAGTGGCTTTAAAAAAAGGTTGACTGAGAGGGGTCTGAATAGTGACTAACTTGGCAACATTGCTTGATTTTGTAAAGTAGCTCCTCTTTGCAATCAGGTTGTTGGTGCAAGCAAGGAACGTCGGCGAGGATGCCATCGGAACTATTGAAGCGGCTAAAAAAAAAAAAAAATCATTCTTAGCAATAACATAAATTAATTGATTCATGGATCAGCCCTAACATGAATGCATGAAAGTTTCTTATGTGCTAAGGGTTCTCTGTGTTGATTTTTCAGGGTCATGTAAAGCTGTCCGACTTTGGACTGTGCACGGGCCTGAAGAGAGCACATCGTACAGATTTCTACAAGAACCTGAATCATAGCTTGCCCAGTGACCTCAGTAAGCGACGTCGGGAAATCTCTTACCTTTCCATAATCAGTGACATCGTTTTCTTGATGCTGTTTAAGACAGTTTTATTTGAAATAGATTGAAATGGTGTGTAAGGTATTGGAAACCATTCTCCTAACCAATAATTGTAACTCTTCAATTTTATAAGGCCATTTTTTTTATTCATAAGGTCCGATTCATTGAAAAAGTAATTCACATAGTTTGGATGAGCTTTATGAACATTTTACTACACGTTTCCACTCTAGGTTTGAAATGAACATAGTGTATTAAATGTTTGCTATAGGGGTGCAGCTATCGAATTTTTAGGTTTGCTGATGTCCTACTGAGAATAATTGGGATTTCTGATCGAGAGAGAGGGAAAGGGAGAGTGAGAGGGGGAGAGAGAGAGAGCTTGGTTAAAGATACAGAAGCCAAAAAAAAATGCACTTTGGCCAATTGTTTTTCATTTTTAGATACTGTAATCAACTTTTTACACTTGAATTTAAACTGAATGGCAGCACACTATTTTCCTAAGTAAGAATTTAGATCAATCTCTCCCCTTAGATTTTGGTCTGGTAGCCAAAGTGACGTCACAAAAACTATAAAAATTCCGCTGTCTAAAACGACACACTTGAGTAAGTGATTTATTAAAAAGTGATCAGTAGCAACAGCAACTGTGTCAGGGTGTCAGTGTGAAAATATGTAGCGTCATTAACGTTTATTCACTTGAGCGCTGCTAGTGCTAAACACTGGCAATAGACGACGTACAATAAAATATCAGCGTGATTAAGTTTTTTGGGGGGGTTTTTAGTGCCCTTAATTAGTGATTGAACATTATTTATTTCAGGACAACATTTTGTTGTCGTCGCTAGGAAACAAGTCAAGTCAGCCGCTAGGCGCGACACGTTGCCGGAAACAACTTCAAACTAAAAGTGTACCACAGGTGCTGAAGTACATAGATTATATACTGTATATATTAAATGGTCAGGTAAAGTTTCCTGCTATTTTGAAGTTGGCCTTCTTAGCAGTTGGCGGCATGTCATTGTCATGTATAGCATGAACAATTTTTGCTGCGGTTAGCTTGACTTTTTCTTCCTGACAGTGAACACCTAAAGAAGTGCGTATACCCCGAGTATTCTATTTATTCAAGTACTTAAATTAGTCAGGGACCTGTATCAGCCCAAGTTTGGTGTACTGTTCTTTCTTTTGGTGGGTTGGTTGGTTGGTTGAAAGCATTGCAAAACTGACAGATTGTCCCTTCACAGCATTTCAGAACATGAACTCCAAGAGAAAAGCAGAGACCTGGAAGAGAAATAGGAGGCAGTTGGTATGAGCAAGGAAACACATTTTCACTCCATGCACACCACACACAATATCTTGATTTACCATTCAATCTGCAAAATGAAGTTGAATGTAAATGGCACAAAACGGCTGTAAATTTACCCAACCTTGGGTGCTGTTAGTCTTGAAGGAAACTTGTTGCCAACCAACCCCAAGCATTAAGAATAACTTTGGCTTTTATTCAGCGTTTTTCTTTCTTTGCCAAACTCAAGCCAGGCCTGCCATCTTGTGCGTTCCTTCCCATGTATGGCCTGGCAAATTACATAGTCTCGCTTTTTGTTTTTTGTTTTTTTGAATGATGACCAGTGGGCTGGTTCAGTCCAAACAAAACGCGTGTGCATTTTGGCTTTTACTCGTCGAAGGGCCCAGTGTGTGGAGCGCCCAAATCAATCAAAGCTTTTTTTGTGGCACATAGACGTATTGCCAATGACCTCCCCTGCACGTCCAACAACTTTACCAAGCAATCAAATGTATGCTGTACAAAAAATCAAATCCAATGCTAATCTGAAAATGCGATGCAGATATGCTTACCTTGTGTGAAGGCACCTCTGGCAAATTTAACCATTACTTCAGGTGAAAGTGGGCTCAAGCTTTCAGGTCTAAATATGATGCAGTTGCTCCATAGCGCAAAATTGTGGCATGAAGCAGTCACAGCTTAACCTGATTGAACTTCACTCTTAAAGTACTGGCCACCTTGAATCATAATGATTTTTAAGTGATTCTTTATTGTATTACTCATGTAGAAAAGCAGTTATTGGGATGAAAAAAAATAGCATCATCTTCCATTATTAGTCCTCCACATTGGAAACCGATTGTAGAAGACAGAACTTGAACAACAGCTCCTGTGATTATTTTGTGCTTATCCGGAGTGCTTCTCATTCAGGCCTTCTCCACTGTGGGAACACCGGACTACATTGCTCCTGAGGTTTTTATGCAAAATGGATACAATAAACTCTGTGACTGGTGGAGTCTTGGAGTCATCATGTATGAGATGCTGATAGGTAAGTGCTGACATTCTCATGTGACATTCAGGTGGCAAGTTGGAGACCAGGCAAGATAAGATGACAAAGCTGCATGCTGTGTGTGGACTACACTGTGTTCAGGTTATCCACCGTTCTGCTCGGAGACGCCTCAGGAGACGTACAGGAAAGTGATGAACTGGCGGGAGACGCTCACCTTTCCTCCAGAAGTGCCTATTTCAGAAAAGGCCAAAGATCTCATTCTCAGGTAGGACCGCTTGGATCACATCTTCACTTCGCTTACTTTTCATCAATCCGCTCTGCCTTTGTCATGGTGCCACTTCAGTGAACACATAATGGGTTGACTCTTTTCTATGTGTGTGTGTGATTTTTTTATTCCAACCCCACACACACACACACACACACACACAGGTTCTGCTGATCCTGGGAGCACAGAACCGGTGCTGCTGGTGTGGAGGAAATCAAGTCCAATCCGTTCTTTGAAGGCGTGGACTACGACCATATCAGGTGTGACTTCTTTTCAGATTCTTTTCAAATTTGAGCAATAATTTGCACCTACTCTTGATGAGCTCAAACTATAAATGTGCAGAAAAGATCAGGTGGCAACACATTTGGTTGGTTAACAATGTAAATGCATGGTTGCAATTGGACATTGCAGCGTAGCACTGTCTGGACGTCATTTATACACATGCATATAAAACAAGTTAGTGATTTTTATCTTCGTCAAGATGAGAATGTGGCAGCAAAGCGGCTGACCACGCCCCAAATGATGACTTAGACACAGAGCAGGGTGGAAAGCAACTTCCTGCTATTTTGGGAGCAAAGACTCCACACAGGGGCGGCCCGGTGGTCCGGTGGTTAGCGCGTCGACCTCACAGTACAGAGGTCGTTGGTTCGATCCCGGCTCCGGGCTCCCTGTGTGGAGTTTGCATGTTCTCCCCAGGCCTGCGTGGGTTTTCTCCGGGTATTCCGGTTTCCTCCCAAATTCCAAAAACAACTGTCGATTTGAGTCTCGTGTAGTGGGTTGAATCCATCCAGTGTAGGGTCACAGTCAGGGAGTTTTGAGATGATGCAAAATGACCGAACATGACAACCTGCTTGGTTCTGCAGAGAAAGGCCTGCCGCCATCCCCATTGAGATCAAAAGCATCGACGACACCTCAAACTTTGACGAATTCCCAGATTCAGACATCCTCACACCAACAGGTATGATCGCAATCGTGTGTTGGCCGTGTGTTGGCTTGACGTAAGCGCGTGTTTTTCTGCAGCCACTCAGGTGTCCAACCACTCGGATGCTGGCCTGAAGAACAAAGATTGGGTGTTCATCAACTACACCTACAAGCGCTTCGAAGGCCTCACCGCCCGAGGAGCCATCCCATCATACATGAAGTCCACCAAGAGATGAAGCCGCCTCAGCAAACAAGTCCTTGTCCTAACACTTGTCCCGGCACGCGCCACCGGACCGGGAGACGCTTCAATTTGTTTGGAAAAGGGCTCCCGCCGATCGCTTTGCACCGTGGAAACCGCTGCCTTCGTGTCTCTCCGTATTGACTCTATCTGATGCTTCCAGGGCCGCATTCCTGCTTTTCAAGGATTCTCTTCTCTTGACTTTTCCGCCAGTGGACGTGGCGGTGAAATGTTTGTTTTGAACCGCAACACCAGCTCCGTCACATTCCCTCCTTCAAAGCCAGCATCGTTCTTCCTCTTTCTAACCAGCAGGCTCTGTTGTTTCTCACCGCTTAGTAAGTGTTTAGTAGACACTTGACAGGCGTCGAGTGCTCTCTTCAGGGATTTTGTCCAAATATGTTGGCTGCGAGTGCTGAATGATGTCCAACCAAAGACTGTATGAAGAACCTCTTCTTCGTGTCCCTGCGTAATAATTGCAAATGGTCATTTTTATACACGATTTGCTTGATGATGACAAGAGGGAATTTAACACGCTACATACTTAGTCCAGCATGATAGCACCTTATTTGATGTCTTTTTGGGAGGGTGCTACACCCCCAACCCCTTAAAAAAAAAAAAAATCCTGGTGAAATGAAAATCATTCCCATGGAAGCGAATTCAAAAGTCTCCTCAAAGTTCCCCGTAAGGTTGGTAGAAGCGCATCCATCGAGGTTTCTTATCCAAACTCAACCAATCTGACTCCCCTTTGCTCTTGACATAAGCGAGTCCTTTGTATGTTTAGTTGAAAACTGGAGTCTGCGCCATGTTTTAATTTTAAACATGCTCACGGCCCAGTTGTGCGCACACGCATAATGTTCACTTTGGATCTGTAATGAAGAGGGCTAAACAGCTTCAACATCCACAATATCCATTCTGCTGTCTTCCAAAACGAATGTAAGTCTTAAGGTTTGATTTCCGACAATAATCCCAAATGCTGATTGTTCGAATGTACAATAATTGACTATGGAAGGAATTGTAATTCTAATCGATCAAACCCAAAGGCATTGAATTGACATCTAAAAGTTTTCTTTTGGTTTTTAACAGGGCCTTCTGTCTTTCAAATAACTGATGACATCAATCTTACCAATGGAAATGAGAATTGTTTGATGAATGCACACACAAGTCAGGTTCCACCGTATGCAAATTCTGCTATCCAAAGCCGCAACATTGATTCCTATGACATCAGCACATTGTCACACTTCCGAGCCCACAGTTTGCTTGTATGACTTTTTAGCATTGCTAAGTCTTTTCTGACTGTATCATCGTATTGCCTTATTACATCATCAGTGCGACATTTAATCTGTTTTTTAATGAAAGCGAATTGGCTTCCACATCTAGTTGTGTCAATGTTTAGTGCGTGTAATATATGAAGAAGACAATGAGCACATTGTATTTTAGAAGAACTTTCAGTGGAAATTTTACTTTTCGGCAGGGTACTTTTTTGGTGGGCGGGGGGGAGTGATGTGTTACTGGAGTAATTGTGCTTCGTCGCTTTTCAGAACAATAGAGTCCATATTGATGTGATAAGATCTGTGTGTTGTTGCAAATGATGCTCTTGTGTGTGTTTGCTTTGTAGTCATCTGGAAGTGTGAGTGAGGGGATTTGGGAAGGTGGATGTACATTATAATTATTTAAACCACTCGGTGCTGTTTTATTTTCTTTGCTATGTGACAATGAATTACTCTGCACTTGACTGTGTTGTCTCCGTAACTGCATTCACTCCTCAAATGTTGAGAGTAATGGGCACACAGATTTAAATGAATATGAAACAAAAGTTAGATAATCCCCCCCCCCAAAAAAAAACTATTTAAGAACCTAACCCTAACACCTTGAAACCTAACCTTAGTTTGAAACCAAACACTAGTTTAAATCCCTTCTTTAAAACCCCAATCCTAGTTTGAAGCCCTAACTGTAGTGAGAAACGCTAACCGAATCTCACCGAGGTTAAAACCCAACTTTGAAACCCTAACCTTCTATTTTGAAAGCCTACAGTGAAATCTTAACCGTAGTTTAACATTGTATTTTGAAACCCTACGCCGAGTTTCAAACCCCCAATTTGAAATCTGTGCCCTATTCTGAAAAACCACTTTAAATCCTAATCCTAGTTTAAAATCCCAATTTGAAACCCTAATCCAAACATCAAACATTTTATATTTACATTGCGTAGTAATAAATGACATTAGCTTGCCAGGGCGTGTTCTACCGACAACTGCAGTCCAGTTGAATTACCACCAGGTGACAGTAGCGCATCACAGCAGAAGCCACAGTCGGGGCATTGCGAAATAACATTTTGCATTTTCATTGTCAGACATGTCGATGAGTGGAGGAGAAAGTTGGACTTTTGGCAAGGAGCTCTTTTGTTACATATCTGACTCAACTGTCAGAATTACGTCGACATTCTTATATAAAGTCTGGCCTTTATTCAAAACAAACAATCACACAACCCGTTCAAATCTTCACGACAGTGGTCAACATATTTTTACGAAGGTTTATTTAATCGGAGATACACGTAAACTTTTCTAGATTTTCTCGGGCAAATCAGGTTTGGTAATGATAAAACAAAATAATGAAAACAATAACATAAAAAATATAATACAACAACATTATAGAATACAGTATACATACTTCGTAAGATTTATGATTTAAGGGTTAGGTTCAGCAACAGGTAATTTTTTTCAATGAAAGGTCATAGCTATTAATTACAACGCATGGTGTAAACCACATTGCGCAAGCTTCTATAGGTCAAACTTAAAAACAAAAAAATATCTCAAAAACTTGATAAGATGGAAAGACAGTCGAGACATTTTTTTAATCGGCATAAAAATACGTTTAGGGACACACAAAGCCATCTCTGATTGAAATTTGTTGTTGATCAGTGTTATTAGATGAGGCACAGTAGTCCAACAGGCTCAATTTGATGGTTTTAGATAACAATGGTTATTATTGGGCGGCCCGGTAGTCCAGTGGTTAGCACGTCGACTTCACAGTGCAGAGGTGCCGGGTTCGAATCCAGCTCCGGCCTCCCTGTGTGGAGTTTGCATGTTCTCCCCGGGCCTGCGTGGGTTTTCTCCGGGTACTCCGGTTTCCTCCCACATTCCAAAAACATGCATGGTAGGCTGATTGAACACTCTAAATTGTCCGTAGGTGTGAGTGTGAGCATGGATGGTTGTTCGTCTCTGTGTGCCCTGCGATTGGCTGGCAACCAATTCAGGGTGTCCCCCGCCGACTGCCCGGAGACGGCTGGGATAGGCTCCAGCTCCCCCCGCGACCCTAGTGAGGATCAAGCGGTTCGGAAAATGAATGAATGAATGAATGAATGGTTATTATTGTCCATCTTCTCAAACAATTGCCAAATATTTTTGTCATCGTTGTTGTTGCCTATATAGAGCACATTTTGTACGAAAGTCACGAAATTAAATAACATTTCATATCTGTCCGTATAGAAAATATGGAAATGGGGACTGGTTCTCAGGGGATGGCTTTCTACTTCCTGAGGACTGGTGGGAGTGGCCTGAAGCATTCCACCCAATTGGAATTGGATGGGCTCATTGGATGCTTGTCTTAACAAACTGGTTGTCAAAACTGAAAAAATAAATACAATCCTCACTAGCATGTCTGTTTTGGGAATGTGGGAGGAAGCTCGAGTACCTGGAGAAAACCCACACAAGCACAGGGACGACATGCAAACACTGGAAGGCAAGACCCGTGTTCAACCTCCCAAGCTCAGAACTGCAAGGCGCATGTGCCAGCCACTCGTCCGTCCTTCCTTAAAAAGGAAAAACAAAGCAGCGATGCATATTCAATGGTGTCATCCTGTTCTATTCTTTGCGACATTTCCTCATTCTGTTGATGTACAACCAGTAAATGTTTTGAATGTCACTTGAGTAGTTACAATCACTACGGTCCACTTCATTGTGGTGGTGATGACGATGATGATGATGACGTCAGTCGTGGATCGAGGTGACGGGCACGCGGCGAGAGAAGTAGCTGGATCCTCTAAACAGGAGACCCTGAAGACGAAGAGCTTGGCTTCAAATGCGACCGACTCACTATGGACAGTATCGATCCCCTCAAGATGACAAGAACAGAATACCCTGCGGCTGAGGTAATTCCAGCAGTGCAACCAGGACGTGAAGATGGGCGAGTGCGGAGGAAGACCTGCAGTCAAACTGACAACAAAACGTCCATCAAAATAACATACTTTCATTCATTTCACTCTGCGTTTAAAAAGTACAATTGGCAGACATCCGCTTGATCCAACGTCATTTCGCCTTCATGTCCACATACATTGATGCCGGTAACGTGTAAGTAGAGACGCTGTTTGCAGTTTCAAGCCGGAAATACAGTACCGTCTGTGTCAGCTACAGATGAAAATATTAAGGTTGGGTGTAGCGCGTCTGCCTCACAGTGCAGAGGTGCAGGGTTTGATTCCGTCTCCGGCCTTCCTGTGGAGAGGTTGCATGTTCTCCCCGTGCCTGAGTGGGGTTTCTCCGGGTACTCCGGTTTCCTCCCACATTCCAAAAGCATGCATGGCAGGCTGATTGAACACTCTAAATTGTCCCTAGGTGTGAGTGTGGATGGTTATTCGTCTAAAGGTGCCCTGTGATTGGCTGGCAACCATTTCAGGGTGTACCCCACCTACTGCCCAAAGACGGCTGGGATAGGCTCCGGCACGCTCTGTCACCCTTGTGAGGAGAAGCGGATCAGAAAATGGACGGATAGATGAATGGGTGTAGTCTCCGTGCTATCGATAGTGTTTTATCATTACACCGTTAACAGTAAAGTCAGACTGCCTTCATTTCATAGACGTCACATTTGTTTGTGTGGATAGTTCAATAAAACCACGTCTGAATTGAGTGACTCACCCACAGTTGTTGACGGCCATAACGTCAGCCACCAGCATAAACGGATACGTTAGGATGCTCACTGCAAACTAGTGGAAAGAAAGAAGCTGTTGACTCTGCGTCACAAGGGGAAAACTTGGTGTGCTGCGCAGGAATGTCCAACTTACATCCAACACAAACTTTGTGTAACTTCTCACTGCTGACGCCTGGCTTAACTGCAGGCAGACAACAAAACCACAACTCAAGGGAATAGTAGTCTATGTGCCCTTTTTTTAAAATGAGGAATTTGATATTTTCATGTGGCGTGACTGAAACATTTACAGGTTCATTGGTGCTATAAAACCCAGCACAGACTACTAAAAAAATGTCATCCTCCACTCTTATTGTGATAAAACAGCAACAAACTGCCCCATGTGGCCTTCTTACTTTTGCTCCCAGAAGCACTTTAAGATCACTTGCGTGGGCTGCGATATACACACACTTGGACATTCATTGTTCCCATTTAAATGAAAACCAATCCGGAAGGACGGCTGTTCGTGGATGATTAATTTACCGTGTCATCGAGAGCGTAGGTGTTAATAAAGTGCACCAGCAGATTGCAACACCATAAGAAGAGGACCTCGCCCAGCACGTGAGGCATTAAACCACTGCAGATAGAACAATCGGCACAGCGGTTAATTCACGGCGCTCGCTAGCTAAGCCACGCGCATTCTTGCAGGGAAGTCTGCAAAAGATGTCTTACACGTAAAATCCGGCGACTCCTTCTTCTTGAAAGATCCTGCTGATACTACTGAGAATTCCACTGTGAACACAACAGGAAAGTCACACTCATCAGCCAAATGGCTTCGAATTTAAGTGCTACTAGTAGCTTACTCTAGCTACTAATGTGTTAGCCAAATGGTAGCCGAATGATTTTGAACATTTTGATATTAGTTTTCCTCAACATTGCGATTGCGAGTTATTGTGCAATTATTTTTTAAGATAAGATAAGATAAGAAATCCTTTATTAGTCTCACAATATGAAAGGAAGAAGTAGAAGAACAAAATTTTCCAAGTGCGTTTTGTATTTTGCGTTGGTGCAGCTAGATAGATGGCTGCTGGAGCTAAGAATGAGGAGAGAGGAGAGTCGGCGAGGAGCGCGGATGCATATTCGGAACTGAGAGTCGGCGCTTGGAATTGAAGCGGATTTTTACATGGGACAAGAGAAGTGTCTTTTTCCGTCAATGGATGCTACAGCTTCTTGTTCACTTTCAAACTTAGCTTGTAGCCGACATGTGGGACGTCGTGCGCGTTGAAATGAAATTCCAGAGGTTTCACATAATTTGTGGATACACTGTAGAAAGGCCTACCTGTACTTGACCTCTCTGCCAACAAACTGGGCCATACAACGCACTGACATGACTGGCAAAGGAAAGGAGAGTCTTCAAGCAACACATCCACATACGGCTCGCCATTTTACAATACTTAAGAGTAACATGCATAAATATGAAATATTTTCACTTATGGGTGTACACAATTTTGTTGCAAGCGGTTTAGACATTAATGGCTGTGTTGATTTTTTTTTTTTTTTTTTTTTGATGGAGTTAATTTACAGAGTTGTACAAGCTGTACATTGACCACTTAACATTCTAGCAAAATGTCATTTCTTCAGTGTTGTCCCAAGCAGATATCATACAATTAGAAACAAATGTGAGGGGTGAACCCAGTTGTGAGATACTGTATATCATTTTTAATCATATGACTATTTACAACAACAAAAAATAAATTATACATGTTTGAATGGGTGAAACACAGTATAGGCATTGTGGGGGGCAGATACCTTTGCTGTAATGTCACAGAAACACAATGCGGCTCACAGACCCAATGGGGTTGCTTTGAAAAGTAGACTTGGAAAATATTCACACCTGACTGTCAAGTCGCTTGAATACTTTGCATTCTCTTTGAGCCTTGAAATACTTTGTTTCAGCATTAAGAAATAGCATAAGCACTCAACATGTTGTCTTACCGTGAAACGGATGCACGGCTATTCTGGACAGGCACTGGATGAACATCTCGTGAGAGGTCTACACAAGGCAAGGCAAGGTTATTTTTATAGCACACTTCATGGACAAAATACGATTAAATGTGCTTTACATCAAACAGATATTGCAAAAATCATCATAAAATCATCTGCAATAATTCAATTGAAATTATGAAAACCAAACATCAGTCTAGACTAAAATATAGCGTACAAATGAATTCACCTAAGAGAAAAAAAGGACAGATGCATGAGAATGCCGCAGTAAACAATGTTTTCAGGCCCTATTCAAATGAACTGACGATTTGAGCAGATATCAGTTTTTCGGGGAGTTCGTTCCACAGGTGAGGAGAATTATAATGGCGGCTTCAATGTGTTGGATTATGGTTCCGGAAACACACAGTAAATCTGTCCCAGATGAGTACAGAGGTCTGGATGTCTCATAAGGTATACATTGTGCATGTATTTTGATCCAAGAACATCTAGAGATTTATAGACCAACAGCAAGATTTTAAAATCTATTTTTTGACTCACATGAACCCAGTGTAATGATTTGAGGACAGGTGTGATGTAGTCCAGCTTCCTGGTGTTTTTAAGGACTCTGGCGTCAGCATTTTGGAGCAGATACATCAACCTGATTTTTTTAATTTTTTATTTTTAAATAAGATCTATGAAGACATAATCCGAAGGATATTTCGTCCGGTGGCAATAGGCAGATTGGGTAATAGCTCTTTAGTGGTTGTCAAAATTCAGGTGTGAGTCAATAATTACGCCAAGATTTCTGGCTTGATTTGTAGCTTTCAGGGACATAGAGTCAATGTGAGCACTGATCTTGGGCCAAAACAATCTCGGGGCCAAAAACAATCCCTTCTGTCTTGTCTGGATTGATCTGAAGAAAAATCCTGGTCCGTCCAATCATTGATTTGATAAATACTATTGCTTGAAAGGAAAGCAAGGGAGTATAGTCACACGATGACACTGAAATGTAAAGCTGCATGCCATCTGTACAAGTATGATGAGATGTTGTGGTGCTCCATAACCTGAGCAAGGGGCGCCACGAAGATATTAAACAGAAGTGGACAAAGAATGGAACCCTGTGGAACCCCATATCTGATCTTCGTTTGCTGAGACTTATGCCTACCAATTAAGACAAAGTAGTTCCTAACTGGCAAGTAAAGTTTGAACCAATTTAACACAGAAAAACAGCAGAAAGAGAGCACTTGTTAACCAAACGTTCAGACAGATACTCAGCAAAGAAACAATAGACGGTAAACAGTCAGTCACAAGGCAACCAATTTATTTACACAATAATGAAGTGCTGAGATATGGTAATGATCAAATGAATATATAATCCACTGGGACAAGTGATTGACTTTGTGTACTGAATTGGCTTCACTAATTGGAAACCTATTGTCACATTGTCTCAAAGCAAACCTCAAAGCAGACCAAAGCTGACCTTACCTCTTTCATTAATTTCTTAAGAGGGGTTTGCTTGTTGTCATCCTCCTTGGATACACACTGCGTCTGCTCAAGAAGAAAAAAAAAAAAAAAAGACAACGTGCACTTTAACTGAGGATATTCTGTGGACTGCGCTGACAAAAGAGGGGATCTAGGTTCTCCTTTACCTTTTTCGCTTTGGTCCTGATTACAGTGGAGATGGCAACAGACGCAATACGAGGTGACAGGCCGCGAAAGAGTCCCCTCTTTCCATCAACCTTAACAATGTGCTGTGCTGCAAACACATCACGCATTCATTGCACGCCACGCCGCGATGTATTTACCACGCCAGTGTTGCCACAGTTATCTTTTACTGATTATTTGACGTTAAAAGAAACTTGGTGAAGTGAGTGAGTACTAAGTTTGATTACAAGTTACTTTAAGAGTTATATTCAACAGATGAGGACAACCCAACAACAACCAACTTTGCCGATACATAATTGGAAGTACATTTTCAACAGTGACGCCGAAGAATAGTTTCTTCTTAAAGTAAAAATAAAATGAAGATGACATTTTTACGCTTCATCGAAGTAATTAAAGTATTTTACTCAAAACAAAAACAAGTCTATATGGATTTCACTGAACATAAACAGCTACTTGATTTTTTTTTTTAACGTATAAAAATGTGTATTTCTAGACTTCACTTGACACACCAAATACAGATGCATGATGTCACTTCCACAGATGGGAATGTAAATTGTGAAGTCCCATATTAAGACAATAGTTCCCCTTTCTTATGTGTTCTACAAGTATATGTACAGTTTCCTGTGTTACTTCATCTTGGACTGGGGTCTACTCTTTTATTTTATTCTTTGTTAATTGTTAGTTTTGTTCCACATGCATGCATGAGTTAAAAATGATTGGAAAATTTGTGATTCATATTCAAATGTCACTCACTGCTGCACTCAGGTGGCATACTCACCATTTTGAATCAGAAACAGATTTCTGTAAACTCTTTGTCATGATTGCATTGTGATCTTGCAAAGTAACTGCAGTCAGATCAGTAACGCATTAAATTAGTCATTACTGTAAACAAAAACAAAAATCGGTATTGTTGAGTAACGTGTTACTTTCTAAAATGTTACTGGCATCACCGTATAGTACATACTGGTGGATACTGTAAGTTCACTCACCATAGGAGAAGAAGCCAGGGAGGTATAAAACTCTCCTTCCAAACATAGTTGTGCCTACAGTTGGTGGAAGAGGTTCATGTCCCACCTGAAAAGAAACAAAAGAAACAATACAGATAAGTGTGAGTAAAAGTCATGCTGTTTGCTATTGCATTGTACATAACAGAAACAGCGTAGATGTTAATCCTGGAAGTAGCAGATTTCCGTTCAGTCCTTCAGTGTCAAATCAAACAAACAAGTAAAACATTAGTTATCTGACCATTTCATAAATACAGACATACATGCATACACACATAGATACAATAGTCAGTGAGCAAATCTGTTCTGCACTTCAGCCCCATTTTTACGAACAGTAGGCAATATTAATAAGATAACCACAGCCGAGTTATTTAACCTAAAAATGTTGTAGCGCTAATGTGAAGCAATTACGGGTTAATCCCGAAACAGTGTCATCTCCTCAGTGTATCCACAATGTATGTAGTGCTGTACGATATGGACGAGAGGTGCAAGGATGAATTGATTATCGTTCGTGCCGCGAGAGTGGCTGCTTTTCCAGCAGCTCCTATATTTTGTTGTTCTACTTCTTCCTTTCATAACTTGCTGCTGTGAATTGGGAATTTCTCCATTGCGAGACTAATAAAGGTTTTCTTATCTTATCTTATTGTCATTGCATAAAAACACAATGGAATTGCACATGCCCCCTCCACACAAAAAAAACAACAACAACATTCAATCATCAGCAACCACACAAAACGTAACATAACATTTAAAAATGCGCACACACACACTACATGAATGGATCCAAAGAATGCTTTAAGTACAATTGCAAAATACTGAAAGCACATGAAACATTTAGAGCTCGCACTGCAGTTGAATGGGGGCAGACGGTTTCCCTCCATCGAGTTCACTTTAGAAAAGTCAAATTCTTTACGGAATTTAAAATGGGTTGCCATTTGAATAAACCGGCAGCTGAAAGTCCAGCTCGTCACGTGACTGCCTCGCTAGCATAGCTCCTTGGGCTAACGATACCTGTATGAGCAGCTTCACGTAAAGCAGCGGATGTGTGGCGGCCGTCATCCCAGCTCCCAGCAGAAGAACTGCAGCATCCATATCCGCGCGAGTCGTGTTGGCGTCCTCCTCCACATCGCTTGTCTGCCTGGAAATGTTCCCTTGCGGAAGCATCGTTAGCTCGCTTGCCCGGCACGGGAGTGGACGGAAGTAGATACGTCCTGGTAATCACTTCCGCTTTGACTATTCAAAAATAATTCGGTGAACAATATCCTTTCATCGTGATCCAAGATTCTTATCCTCATGAGGATCGCGGGCGTGCTGGAGCCTAACCCAGCTGTCTTCCGCCACTAGGCGGGGTACACCCGAACACCGTTCCGCGCTACTGAAACCACCTTATTTATTGTGTTGACCGAACTCAGAAAGTTATCATTATTATTATCATTATTATTATTATTATTATTACACTCAGCCAACGATCACCCTTCTACTCCTTGCACATTTTGCACATCGGTACAAATCTAACTTCAACTTGTTTAGCTCAGTGAGAGCGTCTTGGGAGCATTTTTCATTTTCTAATAATTCCCATATTCTGCAATGTGCACATCTTTCATATTAAAATTCCAATATAAATATTTTACATATTTACTCAACTCCTTCTATATTTTCTTGACCAATTCAAAGCATTTTGACTTCAAACTGTTCATTTCATTCAACGCAAACGAGATTATTTATCACATCCTATCCTATTAAAACATGAATAGTAGAATACATGTTTATGTATATGCAGGCTATACTTTGTTCTGATTAAAAGCCTCATCGAGCACAAAAGATAATAGCCTTAAGGACCGATAATGCCGTATGTGGAGCTGACGGACATTTTACTCATTTTGATATGAAGAATAACCCTGATTCACTCTGGGATTGGACCATTCATCCACCAAACGGTGGAAATGTCAAAACACTTTGATTATCATGTTATTGTTTGTGTGCATATCAGCAAATTATTCACAGCAGATTAAATTCACCTCCATGTCGTCCTCCAGCCTCTCTCTTCACATGTAATGTGGAACTGATGAGCCCAATTCAAAGCGCATGGTCCAATTACAGTGACTCAGCACCAGCACACGAATTCACACCTGTGAAGAAGCAGCAGATCAGATGATTAGAAGTTATCAAAGGGATTCACTTTTGGATTTGGACACCCTTGACTGATGTACACTACAGTTACATCCAGAAGTATTTGGGAAGTGACAGAAGCTTTACTATAGTAAAGTGTGTTAAGGTTTGGTGTTAACTTTTTACAAAGCTAACCTACTAGAACATCTGAAATTTATTTGGCATTGATCAGGACTCAGGAGTACTTTAAATCAGTGGTCCTTAACATTTTTTGTGTCACGGACCGGTTGAGACAAGTAAATGCTGCTCACGGCAACCATTAAAAAAAAAATAATAATAAGCGCTGGTGGTGCCAAAAATGATAATTATACTCTGAATAAGCATTTTATTAACGTTGATTTTTTTCATTCATTTCAAATGGTGTTTTTTCTATCATACAACAAATGTAGAATTAAAAAAATATATATAACACTGTGAACTATAGAGAAATGGACCAGTCAGGAATAATAAATATGTCTTAAAATATAAACATAATAATTTTAGTTATGATCTTACCTATAGTGTTAGCATCATTGCTACTTGAAAATGTGACTGATCAAAAGACGACCCGATTGATTGTTGCTTTCATCCGGTGGCTGCAGGCTAGTTATTTGCGACTAAACTGCTCATGTTTATGTCTGCGGGCTGTGCAGATTCTGCTCGCATTTTCATGCTTTCCATTTGACCGCTTGGGTGCTACTTGTTTAAATGATTCACCAGGTTTCTTGTACTGTCTTGTTTTTGACGACAACTACTCACATCTAGCTCCTGCACGTCGCCCTGGAGATACCGCCATGGGAGGAACTTCTCTTGTCAAAATGGCTTCATCTTCAAAAGTCGTGGCTGCCCGTCAGCTGTGCATTTTGATGTACGTTGGTTCGGTTGACTTTCTGTTTTCTGCTTCTTCTTTCATTTATTGGCGATTCTTACAAATCAGTGTTCGAAGGGGGACTCCGATTGGCTTGAGTCGTGCACATTTCCGCCACATCTGATGGAGTCAATTTGCTCGCAGCTCGCAGGTCTGTTTCTGTGCAGTCAGGTCCCAAATGGGCTGTGTTCGGTACCGTTCCGCGGACCGGTGGTTGGGCACCTCTGATTTAAATGATGGCGGGTCTGTGCTGACTCCCATTTTACGTGAGTTTAATTGTCATTTGTTAATTCTGAACGTAGCTGCATGAGCAGGGTGTGCACACATTTTGGCAATCATTTTTTTGCCATGGTCGAGTTTTACTTCCCGTTCCTCCTTGATTTTCCTTTTCACTTGAGTTGTACAGATTATAGATCATATTTATGATGGAAAAAGTTTTGCAGTTTTTCTTTTTTTTAATTCTTGGTGTCATTTTTTTCTATCACGAAAACAGTCAGTTGAAGAGGGGTGTGCAGACTTTTTATATCCACTGTAAAGTCCTACACAAAATGTTTGCTTTTGACTGCTTTGTTGAGGACATCTATTTCACATGAATGGACAAGAAAAAAATGGAGGAGATAGGTAGGAATGCTCCATCCAGCGTACACAAGAAAATAGCCATAGCTCCACTGAAGAAATGTGAAATATTTCATCTTACATGCATGGCATCTTTTATGGCAGGGGTCACCAACAAAGACCACATGAGTAGCCTGTTCCAAAAAAATACCGCACCGAGGGATGGAGCAATCCGATTTTCTCGGAACGTCGTATAAGTTACCATTTGAAAATGTAAACAAAGGAGAGATTTATAGAAATTAAAGTATTTCATATTCTCAACTCAACTTTATTTATTCAGCATGTACACAACAACTGCAGCCGCAACAAAGAGCCGGACACAAAACATATAAGATGATAATTAATAATACAATCATAAATAATGAAATAAAGTATTCTCGTATTAAAATGTACACGTGCCCTTCAAATTGGCACTTAGGAGAGAGAATGTGCTGAGTTTTATTCCCCCTTGTTGCAGATGTTGTGGGAAGCTCTTAGCTGATGACAGAGACGCAAGATTGAAATCTCCATCAAGCATGTGCATGACATCACTCCCGCTTGCTAGATGGCCTTGACCTCCATTTTTGAGGCCCCAATTTTTGTGTCATGCACTTTTTAGAGAAGTTGTATGATTTTAATTTTTTTTTTTTTACCAATAATAACGTGATTATTGTAATTTGAGCTTTTTTTAAATTTCAGAAGTCTGTATCAAACGGACCCTTCGCACTCATCAGTATTATTATTAATTAATTATTATTACTCAGTAGGCAAGAAGTAGGTGTCATCTTTAAAAGGTGATACCTTTTCTATGGTATTCGATGGTGTGTGTCATTTTGGATCACACGTCCATCACAGGGTGGCCCGGTGGACCAGTGGGGAGCGCGTCAACCTCACAGTGCAGAAGTACCGGGTTCGATTCCAGCTCTGGCCTTCCTGTGTGGAGTTTGCATGTTCTTCCCGTGCCTGCATGGGTTTTCTCCGGGTACTCTGGTTTCCTCCCACATTCCAAAAACATGCATGGCAGGCTGATTGAACACTCAAAATTGTCCCTAAGTATGTGTAAGCGCGGTTGGTTGTTCGTCTCTGTGTGCCCTGCGATTGGCTGGCGACCGGTTCAGGGTGTCCCCTGCCTACTGCCCGAAGACAGCTCGGATTGGCTCCTTGTGAGGATAAAGCAGATCAGAAAATGAATGGATGGTTGGATGGACGTCCATCACAGGCACCACAAATAGTCTCTGTCCATCCCAAGGACACAGACTCCATCTCCAAGGCCATCAATCAGCCAAATGTCCGCTGCTTCTGAGATCACTTCATCATTCAAATCCCATGTGCCCATATTGTAAAGCGCAGAATAGATTAAACATCTTGAAATGTGCTTCTGTAATCAGAATTCTTTCACTCATAAGCTTGGATGTCTCATTTCATCATCTGAGCTGCAATCATCTTTTCAATGCTTTTGTTGCAATTACGTCTTCTTATCAGATGTTTTCAAATGTTCATCTCATGTCCGGCAGAGCGGCTGATGAGGCTCTGCCGGTGGTTTGCAATCAAGAGCGCCACACGCGCCGGAGGACGTCGGCTTGTCAAGGTGCCCTCGTCTTTGCGGAGTCACAAATGTATCAACCAATGGTTCTCAACCTGGGTTCGATCGAACCCTAAGGGTTCGATGAATCGGTTTCGGGGGTTCGACGGAGCCTCTGCCTTGGAGGTTAAGACACACCCGACTCAACATGTCAATTAGTTATGACACGCCCACTGCAGATGATGACATTACATCGCTTGTCCAACCAGCGGTGCTGGGAAATTTAGTTTGCTCAGTCGTCAACGTGTGACTGTCGTGATAATACATCGTGTGATTTTTTTTTTTTTTTTGTAGAATTTTTTTTAATATATGCTAACTACGTCGAGCAAAAAAAAGAAAGTGGTCAGATGAATATGTACAACATGGAGATTCACATGCATCATGGAACATGATGGGACTCAGCGTCCCATCTGCATGAATTGTTATGCCAAGTTGAGCAACTCTAGTCTCGCACCGGCAAAACTGAAGGAACACTTCTTGAATCATATTTTTATGAACGGTTCGGTGAATGTGCATATGAACTGGGTTGGGTTCGGTACCTCCAACAAGGTGAAGAACCATTGGTATAAACCATCGGGACAACACACAGCAACGCCACACCCAGTTTGGTATCAATCCAGCCAGTGTTTGTTCTAAACAGCATCATTCAAATAATCAATTTCATGAGCAATGCAGAGGAGTCATCAATCGCTTGTGGTGTTGTGTCTTGATCTCAAATGCCAACAACTCCAGTGAGGTTTTACGGTCTTCATCCACCTCTGCTCCTTCGTACTCAGAAGGGTCTAAAGAAAGGCTTAGCATCCATGATTTAAGTGCTGTTCCACCAGTCCAAATATGATACTTGCTTGGTCTGCAGGATCAGACATGAGACTCCTGGATGACAACATCCATTTGAATCTAATCCATTCAAAAGCCACAAATTCACTTCAGTTTGTGTGATCTATCCCTTCAGTCGAAAAGAAATGCAGAGGCTGCACTGGGAACTGTTTGAGCGTTGCAGAGATTAGCTACGTCCTAAATCAAAAGGACTCACCATCTCTCCAGGTGGATCTAACATATTGTTTCAATTGCTCAGAGATGAAGGTTAAAACGTGGTTGATTCAGGGAGGAAGGCATCGTTATCTTTCATTTCGGCCTTGTTGATCTGCACATATAAAGGGTCCATTGTTTGAAATTGGTCAAGAGAAATTTTCAATTAGAAATGGCTTAGTGTGTCACGAAAAGTATGTCGACACTGATTTAAAAAAAAAACGTCTCAGCTTTTTTCGAGCACATCAGGTTTTTGAAACATTTTCGGCTTTTGTTTTTAAGGTTGGTAAGGTTTTTAAGGAAGCCACTAGGGCGGCGCTAAAGAGCCGCATGCGGCTATGGACCCGCGGGTTGCCGACCCCCGGGTCCTGACCCAGCCTTGATTGTCCGAGAAAATGGTCGGATGTCAAGGTAATGGTGATGATGATGATGTTGATAATAATAACAAAGCTAATGTGATCGGTAGGAGGCAGCACTGCTCCATCCAATAAACTGAGCTTTCATGCCAACCTGCAAACAGCTGGCAGCCTGGGACATGATGTTCCCAGTGTTGTGCATGTGCTGCACCAGGCACAGCAGTGCAAACATTTCACTTCCCGTATCCTTTTCTTCACTTTTTTGTTCAAATCTCTTTTGAAAACAATAGTACAGAATACAATAAGGTTGGATTTGTGAATTTTAGGAAGCTCTACATTTGAAAAATTCATGAGTCGTTCATGCAGTGCGTAAAAGCAGTTACATAAGGGCAATGTTGTTATTGTGCAGGCATGCATTTTCTCGATAGACCCCCTCGATAGGAAAACCTTTTGTTTTGCCTCATTTTAAAAAGTGTTTCCCAGCGTGCAAATTCTTGTGACATTGTTTCCTTAATAACCTATTTCTTAAAATAATGCTGAGTATTAATTATATTCAGGAGTGCATGCAGTTATGTCTATCGTAGTGTTGTGGTAATAGTGTAGGAAAAATAATTGATTTCTTGAATGTATATATATTAAGTAGAGAGGGAATAATACACATTTCAACGTGAAACAGTTGTGCATAAATTCTTTTGAATTCAAATCCGTGTCGCCTGATTCAGAATCGGTGGTAAGGACAGACATCGCTGCCCTCGGGCCAAAACCTCCTGACCTCGAGTCCGTGCTTTGTCATGGTCCTAATATGGACGAGCTCAGACTGGTAAACGTCATGACTGAGCTCATGATCCAGGACAGGTCACAATGACGCACTTACTTCCCACAGTATATTCTCACAGTGGATTAAAGTCTTGTGGATTAGGATGAGTCTCATCTATGTATACCGATGCTACCTTCAACGCCACGATGGTGAATGGAAGAGGCCAGGCCATATAGTGTGTTGAATTAGTCGTCCAGTACACGTTAGAGTAGCTCAACAGGAGTTACCAAAGGTTGGGCGTTTAGCTCAAAAGCTGCTCAAACCATCTTCTGCTTGATGGTTGCTGGCAGGGTTTGAAGTTAAACCAGTCGCAACTGTTGCTGTGCAATTCATTACAAAGGTGGAGTAGTATTTTATAGGAATATAAAATAGACTTTGACTCAACTTGTAATTTTTATTTCAAGAAATGTCATCAAATATATTTACAGGAAAAAAACCCCACAAAAAAATATATCTTACTGGCTCCTGTCAACTTCAGTAACAAAAACATTTGTTGATCAATCAAATAAACATACATTTCAGTACAAGTGGGAAAAATTCATACAGAGTTCAAAACATATTTATTACACACAACACTGTGTTTTTAAATTGTTCTCAGTGAAACATTTTGCATAGCGTGAAGTTGTTTTTGTTTTTCAAGTGGAACGACGTCTGAATGTTGAATTTGAAAGAAAAATAATGACAACCTTGATGACACTTGCGCACTGCATCAACCACAGCAAACTAAAAGCCTGGTGGCATAACAGGTACGTATTGTAGTTTAAACCCCTACATTTCTCAGCATTGCTGTATAGCAATAAGAGTAATATTTTGACTTTTTATACCGTTTTAGATAGACCCAAAATCTCAATCTACATTTTTATTAAAAAGAGCAACAAGCGAATCTGACGGTTTTTTTTCCCCTGTGGATTTGGAAGATTCAAATTTTGGAAAAGAAAAAAAAGGAGTTTTCTGAGTTCGGTGATATTGATTTTGAACGAGTCCATTGTAAAGCAATGGAGCGTGATCACACTTTACAAACTGTGCGCGTGAACTACATTTGTAAAACGGTCGCAAAAAGAAAACATCATACATTGACATTTCGTTTTGGAGATTGTCTTAACATTGGGTTAACTGTACAATAACACCACCTCATAAGAACTAGGCTACATCGGGTGACCGTGTTGAGGGCAAGAAAAATGTTAGTGAGCGCTAACTTACGTCTAAGCCCAAACTCCACAAGAAAACTAGCCACACACTTGTTTAGTAGTGAAGAGGTCGCCAAGAACCTGAGGATGTTTCAAACAAAACTGAGCGTGTAAAGGGAAAGCGTGTCGCTAATGAGGTCGCTCCACACCACATGGGGGGGGAAATACCTCAAAGTCCACCACGAGTGCGGAATGACTGAAATGAAATGCTACATCATGCTTTGGTCCGATACGCAATGAAGAAAGAAGCTCCCTGTGTTTACAAACCAAATCTTTTGGAAAAGCCTCCGCAGTCTTCGTACGCTAATCTACGCGCTCTTCCTTCCATTCAATCACCTGCCCTCTATTCCCCCCGATCCACGTCGGAAGGCCGGGTAAAGAAAACTCACGGGTGTGACTACGTTTTTCAGTGTTGCAAGACCCTGTTTAAGGCACCGTGTTGGGAAACTGATAGCAACGCCTGTTCAGAGGAAAGAAGCGACGCAGCCACCTCAGGACAAGGGTCATCCCATAAAAGGTAGGTTAGCTTACCTGTGCTACTACTCGCTGCATCGCAATGAAAAAGAAAACAAACAGGCCCGGAAGGAGGAAAACAAACAGCTACATCGTCAAGACGTTTCATTGCGGGTGGTGCTGGAAGAGAGTTGATTGCATAGTGGTCCCAACTGAAGAAACTGACCACATCAGTCCAAAATGAACGCGTTGTGTTCTTCACAGTCTCGCTTTGGCGGATTCCCTTTCTCTGTCAAGGAGTCCACATCCACGCGGTAAACAAAATCTGCAGACACAGAGCAGATAAAATTATCCAAATTGTTCATTGATTGCATCGTGGTACCTCGAGTTATAGAATCAATTTGTTTCGTGAGCCCGTTTGTAAACTGTTGTTGTTCCACCCCCCCACCCCAACGATATTGAATGACCTTTTTAGACTTAGCGACGTGGTTAGTCACCAAGGTTGATGCTCTCAAGGCACTCATTTTTTGACAAACCAGTTCCGAATACTTCATTGACTCATCAGCCGCTCGCTGCATATTGAGTGGATATGCGTCAAGAGTCGGTAATAGACAGATAACGGGGAGAACCAGGTCACTTTTCAAATTAAAATATTTTTCGGTCTTGGGTCTTAAATGAATTGGAAGTACTGTAGTTATTTTTTTTTGGGGGGGGGGGGTGTTGACAGCTGACAATGACCCGTCATTCTGAGGTCTGATTCATTCATTTTCGACACCGCTTATCCTGTATAGCGCCGCGGGGAGCTGGAGCCCATCCCAGCTGACTTCGGACGAAAGGCAGGCTACTGGTCGCCAGTCAGTCGCAGGGCATACACAGAGATGAACAACCAATCCACGTCCACACCGTCAGTGAGTGGGAACCGATCCCACGCTGCTCGGATACAAGTCAGGCAAGTGTACCACTACACCATCAGTGTCTGAGGTCTAAAAGAACTGATGGTTACATCGCGTGAGAAGCCTGACAGATCCGTCTGCTCATCCATGCTGAGACTTTCCGCATAACAAAACAAGCGCATTAGTAGAGGCAGCTTTTCTCCCCAAAAATCTTGTGTGCAACTTGAAATGTGAAAAACAAAGTCATTCCACAGTACTTTTTTCATTACAGTGGTACCTGGAATTAATTACTTTTTAACGTGTTCTGTCAGAATTAAATAAATGTTCCCTGGTGAAATGAATTCAAAATCTGTATTATATAACAATATAATAAAACATGGGTGGCCCGGTGGGCCAGTGGTTAGCGCGTCGACCTTACAGTGCAGAGGTACCGGGTTCAATTCCAGCTCAGGCCTCCCTGTGTGGAGTTTGCATGTTCTCCCTGTGCCTGCGTAGGTTTTCTCCGGGTACTCTGGTTTCCTCCGGGTACTCTGGTTTCCTCCCACATTCCAAAAACATGCATGGTAGGCTGAGTGAACACTCTAAATTGTCCCTAGTTGTGAGTGTGAGCGCGGATGGTTGTTTGTCTGTGTGCCCTGCGATTGGCTGGCAACCGGTTCAGGGTGTCCCCCGCCTACTGCCCGAAGACGGCTGGGATCGGCTTCAGCACCCCCCGTGACCGTTGTGAGGATAAGCGGATCGGAAAATGGATGGATGGATGGATAATAAAACAATACAGGAACATTTTAAGAAAAAAATGGTATAGCTGATGTTGTTGTTTTTTTTTTTTTGTCCAGCACTCTAAGAATAGCCCAGCAGCTAGCGAGGCTACAGCTCAGCCTGTCTGTGGTGTGTCACTCTTTTAGGTTGCATAACCCACAGCAGCACATGGTAAGAATGCAAGTGGGTCAGCTTAGCAGCGCGCACACATCTTGCTGATGATGGACTGTGCAGGGGACATGGAAAGTGGTTACGTCACAGCTGAGGTGGGGCCATTTTAATGCCGTAAACACAATGCACCATTCACCAAGTTGGCCAACGCTGGCTGCACACGCGTACTTACAATGCCCACTGGCACCATGTTGGCTCTCGCGGGTCTGTCTTGGCGCAATGACACACATCATCTGGTTAAAGGCAGAAACTCATACTTGTTGGGACCAATATTGCTGTGTCTGGGGTACGTCAAGAGCATGCGCCACACTATAAAAGCTATAAATGGTGTTGAAAGATGCATGATGAGTTCATCTTGGTAGTGGGTTTAGAAACGAGCAGGTTTGATGACTTTTCATCTTATTCAATGAAGATTGTGTCATTTTAATCCAAGTTTCACAAAAATAAAGAAAACCCGTCAAAGGCCAGCACTTTAAAATCTGGGGAGAACGAAGTCAAATGCCAGCTATTTGTTGTTGCATAACCCAAAAGTCAACACTGTTCAAACAAGTGGTAACTGGTATTTTGGGGAAAGTGGTGGGGCCGGTTCCTGTAGACACCGAGGCACTTTCAATGATTACTGGATGGAGTGTTGAATTTTTACAATCCCAGGGTGTATTTGTAGGCGTGTGGCATGCAAATAAACACATTTCTCACGGATGCCGTTCTTGTTTAATTATCTGTTATGTAAGTGGGAGTCTGTGCCTGCATGTACCTTTTTTTTTTACAGCAGGAATCCAAATAAAGGGTTGCTGGGGCCAAAATTTGACCCCAAAGCATTTGATTTTTTTTTTTGTATAACATACATTAAGTTAACCATCTGTAGACGCAGCTTCAACACGGTCCCCGGCTGCGATATCCTGATCACCATCAACTTAAAACCTACTATTGTATCTCTTCACTCATGCAGACAAGTTCACAGGTCTGCATGACCACCCTATTTCGCTGTCTCTCCACCATGCATTCTTTGACAGTTTTATTAACCTTTTAGTTCCCAAAGTCTGCTTTACTTTTTGGTCACTCAAGGATCTGTCCACTGAAGACATCTCCAAATAAATCTCCAGCGATGATAACCAGTCTGCCTCTCACCAACAATAACTTCTCCCGTCATGACCGTCTACATATGCACATCGACTTTGCTTTCACAGTCCAGTACTATTATGGCACGTGGTGACCGAATTCCCCCATGGAACTAAAAGTTTAGTCCTGGAAAAAAATTGCTCAATGGAGGATCAAAGCTCTGTAATTTGATTTGGAATTGTGAACTATGAACATTTTGTTGTCGAACCCATTCAAATACCCCTCAGCACACAAAATCCTCCCATCTTGTCCTGCCAGATGCTCTGACACTCCGTGTCCACAGTCAAAGTGGCACAAGTGTGGCACTCTGAATAACCGACCTACACGTCCTAACGACACTGTGAGTTTCCGAACAGTCAGAGTACAGCACAACACGCCTGAAGTGCATTACCAAACGCGCCACAAAATGGGATTGAATCTGCATAAATGTCCATCTTTCATACACATGATTGATACGGTTCTGGGTTCTAAGATAACAATCGTAAAGTCCAACCGGCCACTGTGCCAATACAGTATAGAGACACTGTGATCCAAAACAATACTTAAAGATATTTAAAATGTCATATGTAGGCCTAGGGCAGCACAGCGGGTGACTGGTTAGCATGTCCGCTTCACAGTACAAAGTCCAGGGTTCAAATCCAGGCTCTGGCTTTCCTGTGAGGAGTTTGCCTGTTCTCCCCCTGGCTGTGTGGGTTTTCTTCGGGTACCCCGGTTTCCTCCCACATTCCAAAAGCATGCATGCTACGCTAATAGAACACTCTAAAATTTGCCTGTGTGTGATTCTAAGTGTGTGTCATTTGTCTATGCGTAACCTGCAATTGGCTGGCAACCAGTTTTGGGTGTACCCCGCATGCTGCCCGAGGACAACTGGGATCGGCTCCAGCACGCCCACGTACCTTGTGAGGATAAACTAATTAGAAAATGGATGGATGAATATGAAGCATGCAGTCTCAGTGGCCAAATTGCATAAGAGTACGATGACTGGGGCGAATGAGGCAGCCGCGAAAAAAATATCCACATTCGCCTTTATAAAAAGCAAAGACTGCCAATTAGGGCAGCTGGCCATGAATGTGGCAAAGTATGGATTAAAAACCAAAAAAAATCTGGACTTTATCCCTTGTTCAAGCCAAGGAAAAAAAATATGTCGCGTGTTAAAACGATCAATGATGTGAATATCAATATAAAAGGATAAAAGTAAAAATCCTGAAAATGAAATATTGAAAAAGCAAGAACGTGCTGATTTCATCCTACTTATGAATGATATTTGTACTGGCACAGTTGGGCCAATGTCAGTGAAACCTAGGTGGCCCGACAGGCACGTTAATTGGCCCCGAGACATCGAGCCACCGTTACTGTCAAACTTGGCCTTTTCAACATTTTGCCTGACTGGAACTCTCTGCAACAAATGATAAAACTCATCTGCTCAATTATAAAACCAATCTGTATCACACGCTACGATTTACGTGCATGTGTTTATATCCACTTTTATTTGGACTTGTTTTACTCGGCTGTCTACTGCAAAGTTGCCATTCATTGTAAAGAAGAATCTTTTCTCCATTGCCTTCCATGCATAAATAATCAAAAGAATAAATTCCCGGGAAGCTTGACTCTATCCGAGCTGACTCAGGGTGAAAGGCGTTGTACACCTTGGGCAGATGGCCAGTTAATCACAGGATATTGCAGATGATTTTCACATGACGAGCAATAAAAACAGGTTTCCTTTGTGGTATGTAGCAATGACATCACTGAATGACGCGGTGGTAGTCAGAGTCGCAGCAATTAGGCCAAACGGCTAGATGGCAACTGTTTGTTGCCCTTCTGTTTGGAGTTTTAATGGCAACTACTGAGATAAGTGGTCAGTGAGGGAATATGCTGGCTGTAAAATCTTGACACCACCAAAACATATAACTACTTCCCCAAAAATGAAAAGGGACAATGAATATCCAATTCATTAATTACAGTAATTTTGGAAACAATGACATTGCTTTGAATATGAGCATAAATGTCCACTTTTAAATCAGTTGAATTTATTTTTAGGTTACGTTTGGGAGACAATTCCTTGTCATTGGAAGCAATCATACACATACACAACCTCAGCAATTATTTTTAATTCTAGTGAAGAGACGTGTTCTTGTTCTCTATCACACAGGGTGACTAAACCTGGTTTGAATCGAACTCCTTATTTTTTCCTCAAATTGAACTTATTCATAAACATAGCACGTACAGAGCTACATCTCTTGAGACAATTCCTTTTGTGCTGTTCGAGTTTGACTCCGTGGGAAATAATACCAACTTTAGAACTCTCAGCCACCAAGCGACTATTTTCACAACGTTATCGTTGCATAACCGTCACTGCAGTCATCACACTTACTCCCCCAAATCTTGTAAATGCAGTTGGGTTTTTATGGGGCATTTTTCAGTCTCTGCGTAACAACCTCTCCGACTGTGAGCGCTATTACAAAACATACTGTTGCGTGGATGTATCCTGCCTTCAAGCTGTCGTCAAAGCAACTTAATTTCCTGTGGGCCAAAAGTTAAAAAAAAAGAACGGAAAAGAAAACTTTAAACAAAAATTGTTTTGCTGTCCTGATTAAAATGCATGCTGCTTTGGGGTATGGCGACCAGATGGTGAAAGAATGCCTTCAAAAGGTGAAAGCTGCTTGTAAACAGGCGTTCGTGCCATTCATACAAAGGACAGTCTAAAGTGAAGATGACAAAGTCTCTTCCTGGTGTCCGAGAAATGAAAGCGGATTCACAAGTAAGGATAAACAGGACTAGGGCTTAAATGTGGCCCTGGCCCGGTTTGTAAAGAGACGCCATACGGTCCGCAGACAGCAAGGGCACAAAATGTTCCAGACACAGGCCTCCATAAGCTTTGGAATAATGAGCGACACTGTCACTGTCCGTGAGCGACACTGTCACTGTCCGAGGAAGGGGGTGGAGGGGTGATGAGTGACTGTCACAAACAGACCTGAGGTAGATGTAATCAAGATTGAATGTGGCTGACTTCAAAAGGCAATCTTCCCTTGGCATTAAAAGACACAAAATCATCATGTGCCTATAGAATATCCTGAGGGAAGTGTGTGGTCACACTCAAGGCCATGTTTCAGAAATCTACAGCACATGAATGGAGAGCGAGGCAAGGAGCAATGTCCTGTCAATTGAGGGAGTGTGTCTGCTAATGACAACTATGCATACAATGGGTGCAAAGTCAGCAGCATTTTGCCAAGGGGACTTCACCTATTGTATCACTTGAGTAGTGCGGAAATCACTGTCCTTCATTGGACCATGGTTATGGTGCTCTAATGGTCCTGCGGCGAATGTGCAGTGCCATTTCACATTTTAGCCAAAAACGTCCATCTTTGCGCTCATGACACCATTCCACAACTTTGCAACATTTTTTTCAGTCATTTCAAGTAGGGTTTTGTTATATTTTGCTGGTTCGGGATGTTTCTGTTTAATTTAAAGAGTAAACTGCTCTTCCGTGTGTGCTTATGCGGGAAGAACCTACCAATAATCATTTAACTCCTGGGAGGGGAAGAGGAGGCATCGACATAAGGTACATAGCTGGAATTTGCCCAATTATTATAATCAGCAAAAGCAGTTTGCCAGTCAAAATTTGCATTTGTGCTTCATCAAAACACAATGAATAGCAAAACTGAGAATTACTTTTTCTGTTCATTTGTGTGACGTCTCTTTGGTCCCTTTCTTTAAATCCCATTACTGGCCTCTGAAGGGTGAGTGTACCGTTGCTAGCTATACCACGAGTTAACCTACATGTGCCATAAATACCACCGGGCAGCACAAAGATGTGACCTCCCGCCGTCAACGTTTACAGCCCTAATCCCTTCGGTGCTGATGACATGTTTCTGACTGAACCAGTTGCAGCCATGCAGGCCTGTTGCATAACGTGCGTTCTCATCATGCTGTGAGAGAACTAAGCCGGAGAAGCTAGATTCTAGCACACAATGGCGTGCTCAGAGTGCATCAGCAATCACACGTGGTTTGGGGGATGAGAGGTGTTATGTCATAAGGTCTTTTACAATAGGGGGTTCATGGCATGATCTGAGAGCTAACTGTCATACACGGTCAAGCTCAAACTTTGACAGTTGTTTTAGTTTAAACAAACATCCTGATGTTTGGGTCTAAATACACATCCACTCTCTCAAAGGTGTGAATTTTTGCTGCACTTGCTGGTTATCTTGGCGCTTTTCTACTGAGTCAGTACCTTTAACCTTGACACTGTCACGTCATTCACCAACTAACAGAAGAAAAAGTTGCCACTGAAGCAAGCAAATACAGTGGAAATTCCAATGTTGGATTCATCTGAAGTTGTATGATTTGGAATTTAAATATAATGTTAATGAAATAACTTTATGACTTCAACATCGCACAATCTGCATTTGACAAGAAATGGCCGCAAAAAGAAAAAAAAACCCTTTGGTCTTTTTACATATGATACATACATACATACATCTTCCGAACCGCTTGATCCTCACTAGGGTCGCGGGGGGTGCTGGAGCCCATCCCAGCTGTCTTTCCTTGGATTTTAATAGAAACTACCAGCTGCTGCCCATCATGATCACTAATAAATTATTAGAGCAAGTAAATAAGACGAAAATAAAAATGGCTTACAATTTTTGACACACCACAGAGAAAAGCATACCAAATTTAATGAATTAAAAAAAAAAAAAAAAAAAACACACACCCAAAGCACACGAATCTGGACTCTGACTGTCGGATTATTAGCCTTGCTCACAACTCTGTCTCCAAGTGCCTAATTTTCCAGACAGTCTTGGCATTTTAGCCTCATAGCCTTGCCTTGTTAGTTCATAGTATTTTTGTTCTAGTATTTTCTTTGATCTGTATTCTCGGCCATATATTGGATTTTCTTGTCCTTTCAGTTGACTATCAATTTTCGTTTTTTATTGTTCCTTGCCTTTTGCAAGCATTTTTTGGTTTTGATTTAGTTGTGTAGATCCAAATGACTTTACCCCCAATAGGTAACACACACATGTGACAATATCTGATCGTAAAACAAAACAATATCAGATTGGTAAGAGAGATGATCTTACCTGGGAAATAAAGAGGTACCTTTTTTGACTAGTTGGAGTGGGGAAAAAGGGAAAGGGTTTGAGTAGTTGGGGCGCTCACGCGGCACACGTGACCCGGTCCATCAGCACCTCCAGCTGACAGGCGTCGGGTCGCTCCTGAGGGTTGAACGCAAGCATTTCCTGGAGGAGTTTCTTCACCTCTTCTGACATGGAGCTCCTGGCCTTCTGAGGAATGTGGAGGACCATCTTGGGGTTCTCCAACAAGGCCTCGCCAACAGGCACAATCTCTGAGCCTTGTCGTACGTAGGTGCCCAGCAGCTCCCGTTTGGACTCGGCGTCAATGAAAGTGATCCGCTCGATCATTGCCCAGATGATGATGCCTAAGGCAAAGATATCCGCCTTAGCCGTGTAGTGGCCCTCCCACACCTCGGGGGCCATGTAGAAGTCTGACCCGCACGCAGAGGACAACCATAACTTGTTGAGGTTGACAATGTTGTTCTGGTTGCTCCCTCTGCTGCCAACACCTGCAGCGGGCAACTCCTCAGCGTTCTTCGAATTGACGGTCGCGCAAACCTTACTCAAGCCAAAGTCAGCTACTTTAAGAACCGGTGAACCGGATTTCTGTGTGATTAAAATGTTATCTGGCTTCAGATCCCTGTGAACAATGTTGTTCCGGTGCAGGAAAGCCACAGCACTTGTCAACTGGCGCATAAAACTCCTGTTGGTCTGGGGGTCCGGT
The DNA here is from genome assembly GCF_001891065.2 of Hippocampus comes. Taxonomy (NCBI): domain Eukaryota; kingdom Metazoa; phylum Chordata; class Actinopteri; order Syngnathiformes; family Syngnathidae; genus Hippocampus; species Hippocampus comes. The sequence continues at coordinate 9,133,550 of NW_017805983.1, forward strand.
CGACGAGACAGGACGTACTGATTGAGGTCACCACCTTCACAAAACTCCATGACAAACCAGAGGTAACACGGTTCAGACGGCTGCCCTATAATGCGTTCCCCTGCATAGGCAGAAAAAGATAAAGAACACATGCAGTCAGTCAGGAGTCGGGTTTACTACCGTACATAACACAACACCCAAACAGTGCATGGTGTTGTGGGACCAAGCTGAATTTCAACCAACTATGCGACTCAGAGAAGGAGACAGATGAAAAAGTTAAAGAAATGTCTTCAAGGCTTGTAAATTAAGAGCTGGAGGCCATGCAGGAAAAAGTACAGACTTTTGCAATATGTCGACAGGTGCTTTCACGCCTTTATTTTGCTTTCTACTGTCTAAATTTAATGACGGGTGTGGACACTCGAGGGATTTGCCACTCACTGGCTTCCTTCTGACACTGTAAATATTCCAAACCATTCAAAATGTCAGAACAAACCACGTGACAACAATGTCTTTTCTAATTGGTCTGCGGTAGCCGCAAGAATGTAAGAAATGACAGAAACTCTGCCAATATATGTAACATTGCGCAAAAGTGAATACTGCCGCTCTTGGCAATGTTTAGCATGACAAAAGGCAGCGATGTTAGCAATTTCATTTCATTTTAGAATGTAACTCAGAAGACATGCGGTCTTTTGCTGGAAGCTAACCTGTCATGGATAGATGATTCAAGTAATTAGGGTAGTTTTGATAGTAGATTTCAAGATCATTCACAGAATAACAGTTGCCAAACGACAAAGAGAAAATAAAAGAAAGTAGAATGAAACCTCTAAAGTTGACTGTCCCAAACGAGGTCCACTTTGGACACAGCTCACACGCTTCATTTGACGCGATGTGATTCACAGTGGATGGGTGAACATGTGCACTCCAGAAACCAAACAATTTACATATATACAAGTCATTAAAAAGAAATTTTTCCACAATATCAACCCATTAAAGACAGAATAGTTTTACTTCTCTGTATTCTACAGTAGTCAACGTTTCTTTCAACTTCCATGACAGTTGTTAAAAATGTCACTTAAAACATCACATGACAATTAAATGCAAATTTGAGCCCGGAACAAATTCTTTCACTGAACAGTTCCTTTGGGAGCTTTTGTTTTGAAATTACAACAATTTGGAAGTCAACCTGTGCCTCACAATGTGTTTGATTTTGAAAGTTCCACTGTTTACTACATTTGTACGCAAGTGACAACAAACCATTTCACTGAGGACAAAACTGTAACGCACCCGGTGCAAAACACCTTTATGAACTAAGGTAATATGTTTGGACTGAATTGCCACCTTTTACTATGAAATGTCCACATTTTTCATATGTGCTAAAGAAATAAAAAGTCACTTCCAAACAGCTCTCTGAATGAGAATGACGGTTATCATGTGATGTGATCATGTGATGAGAAGAAAGGCGCGTCAGCGCAGAACGCCGATGCATATGTGGAACTGGGAGTCGCGGGTGGGCATTGAAGCGGATTTACATGGGGACAGGAGATGTGAGCCAATCTCTTTTTCATCAGTGGACACAACAGCTTCATGTTTGCTTTCAAACTTAGCTTGTAGCAGACGTGTGCACATTTTCAGCATGGCGTCTTTGATCCACAGGTGAAAGGACACTTTGATTCGCTCCTCTTTCATCTATAACTACTTCAAACAACAAAGTGTATGCAGAAAAGCGGTTAAGATTGCACGACTGTCTGTGTCTTGTGTTGTGTTGTATTATTTTGTTATTTTATGTTAACTGTTCTTTTGATGGCGGCGTGGGCATCCGCAGCGGCTCCTCTCTCTCCTGAGGAAAGAAATTTCATCTGTGCGGTATGTTGCACATGTAGCACATTTGACAATAAAGTTGGCATGAACAGGACATGAACATGAATGGTGATTGTTTTTGGTTCAAGTGCAAGTTTTAGGAATGAGAGTTAATCATTGTGGTCATTTTTTCCTAATTTTTAATAATTGAAAGATTTTCCTCTTTTTTTTTTAACTTGGGAGTAGTTACATATGAACACGAAATGTGTTCGCAGAGGTGTGAGTGTTGAATTTTAGCAGTGGTAACAAACTGTGACTGCATTAACACCTAAGATGCCCATTCAGTCTTTGCAATGTGATCCAACTCTACTGACTCCATTTTGTCTTGATGGCTCCAAAGAAGGCACTCTTGGGATAAATTTGACATTCTTACATAAGAGACAAGATATCAAAAGAAAAGCATACATATGGAGATTTTAGAGTGCTGAGCCAGGACAAAAGCACACAGTGAGAAGTAGGTCAAACCTGATAACATACAACCTATACCACATACAATAAAATATAAAAATTTGATGCGAGAGTGACACGTCAAATAAGTGTTCAGTGTTCAGGGGATTCTTATTTTTGTGGTGGGCATTGTGGTTACATACTGTACATACCAGACATGTATAGATGGGGAATAATGTTTGAAAAACTGCAACTCTGCTTCAGTGCAATGTGCATAAACATGATTCACTTAGAACAATGAATTTATGTTGTTATAATAACAACTACTTCAGTTTGAACTTGGGAGCAAAATACAGCGTAATAACTTTACTCATGTTATTCGTTTGATCATAGGTTGGTAGTTTTGATATGAAATATAGTTTTTTTAAGGGGGTGTCCCCACAGTAAAAAAGCAAGAAATGCCAGTGATTTCTGTACCTTTCAGTGAGGTCTCCACCAGCCTCAGGTATGGTTTGGACCTCTTGTTGCCATGGCTCATCTTCTGGGCCAAGCCATTCCTCTGCAGGACACACTCCTCCAGTTGCACAACATTCTGGTGTCGGTTCTCCAGGCTGGTAAGGGCCCAGAACTCGGCCAAAGCCAACTCCACGTTCTCCGGGGCGTCGCACTGGAGCCTTTTCACGGCCAGCCTGGCTCCAGTTTTCCGGGCTATGGCCTCGTACACCACACCGTAGCTACCCCGGCCCACCTCCCGGATCAGAGTGTATCTCGGTGGCACCGACAGAGGCACCAGCACGGCAGGCTCTGGCCGAACTGTCCGGAGGAAGCTAATGGAGAAGCAGTCGTCGTCGTCCTCTTCCTCCATGGGCTCCCGGTATTTGTTATTGTCCTCCACCGTGAGGGAGCGGAGGACTTTAGCCGGCTCTCTTTTCGCCTTCCCGGCCACATTTCGCCTGCAATTGCCACCGCCGCTTACCTTTCTCTTCTTTTTCCCGTCGCAAACATCCATGATTTAATTTTTAGATGAAATTTGGATGAATGGTGGGCGTGTTTACATTTCATTACTTTAACTCCAAACTCATCGAATTTGACGCCTTGACGCCCGTTTCGTAACGTTCCTGTAAGATTTAAGGTCCAGTTAACGTTGCAAAGTCAGCGGAATGCCATTGGTGGACCAAGTGTGGAAGTAAATTAGCTTCAAAAAACAAAATGTTCCAGCGAGCACAGGACAAGGGGCGTGGTTTTCCGCTTACGTACGACAAAAGACTGATGTTGATTGGTTGACGGTCCAAACCAACTCGCAGTGATTCTGTCAGTTCAATGCTCACAGACAAGTGTTTTGTTTTAAAAATAGAGCGCCGGTAGAGCATATTCGACGCCATTATTTAGTACAAATGGTATAAAGTTTGCTGAAAATATTCTGAATTGTGACTGCCATAGACCACCGCCGTCTTTGTTTTCATTTTTGTCCATGCTGCTTCGCGGCCGCGTGGGAAAACACGAGCGTTGGGCAGCACGTGCGCGGTGGCATGAGGACCCCCCCCCCCCACACACACACACACACACACACACAATTGCATAGTTTGGTACAAAACGTCCGAGCGGTGCGAAGTAACCAAGTACAAATACGAAGTTACTGCATTTCAGTACATATATTTAATTCCGTATATTTTTGTTTACTTTTTCCCCTCCACATTTGAAAACACATGTCTACAATCTACTGCTTTCTCTAACCAGTCAACCGCGGTTTTGATTACAAGAAAACTGTCCGTTAGTATTGAAGAAAGGACTTGAAATGGTAGTTTGGTTGCTGGGTACTGTCGATGTACCCTTGCCCCCACCTACCAGCTCAAATGGTGCAACACTATGCACACCTTTCACCCTATCTCTCTTTATGGACAATGTGTGTGACGTATTTCAGTGTGCACAAAGTATACATTGGATAGTGAGTGGAATTTCCCCTTGAGGAACCAATATAAGAATAATGAATTAAAACTATAGCGACATGGAGGAACGTAAAACTAATGACTCGACAGATTTGGAGAAGAATGATATTCCTGTTGTTAAGATGTTTGGATGGTTAAGTGTGTTCTCGGCTTAAGTCACGGTACAGTGGTCGAGACATAGAGTAATGTGTTAAAATTATTGACTGCAATGGTGTGTGTCTTTTGCCCTTACTCTGTTTTGTTTGTCCCAGCAGGGGGTCATTCCAGCACTACAGTGAGCATCATTCATTGTCCTGCATACCAGGCCGACTGGTCGCACAAGAGCAGACTTTCTATTGTCATTGCTCAGTGGCCATGCTGGAATGATGTATTTGTTAGTCCAAGCTCAAGCACTACAATCATCAGAAATCCCAATGTCAAAAGCACCACTGACTTTTTCCCATGATGCAGAGTTCCCGTATAGTCAGCGTCGCTGCTGCTAAACCATTTAACAAATATTGACTCCCACCACTAAATAGACAACATACATACCAAATAACTGCAAGCACACTCTCTAAATGTACAGGTACTTCCGATTCGTCTTCCAAATGCAATTTACTAAACCTCACATAAGAGGACTTCTAAAAAGGGCACATCCTGCTGCAATAGGATTGGCTGCTTGCAGAGATGAGAAATTGCAAATTAAATAATCCACCTCGATGACGGTATTGACAAGAGGCCAGCCACTTTTGTTTCCTCCATGCCAGCTGAGCAGAAAGGGAGGAATGACACACACCCTACAGATGAATGAGGGAGATGTGTCCGCTGTGCTAAATCCATCATATTAATTTGGAAAAAGACTTTTTTGCTCTGTAGATTAATGTGCATTGTCCTTAAAAAAATGGTACCAGCGGAAACAATTTAGCCCGCAAGAACAACATAAGTAGCCCAAGGGTCTGTTCTCAAAATAGCTCATCAGTGATCAGACCATGTGACTTACTCAGAAGAATTAAAACAGAAGAAGAATCCATCTATCCATCCATTTTCCGATCCACTTTATCCTCACAAGGGTCGCAGGGCATGCTGGAGCCTATCCCATCTATCTTTGGACAGAATGAGGGGTACTGGTTACCAGCCAATCGCAGGGCACTCAGAGACAAACAACCATCCGTGCTCACCTTCACATCTATGGACAAGAGTGTTCCATTAACCTGCCACCCATGTTTATGGAGTGTGGGAGGAAACCGGAGTACCCGGAGAAAACCCACACAGGCACAGGGAGAACCTGCACGCTCCACACAGGAAGGCCGGAGTCGGAATCGAACCCTGCACCTCTGCATTGTGAGGCCGACGCGCTAGCAAGTCGAACATCGTGCCGCCCTCATGCAACCACTTGACAAAATAAAATTGAATTCAAGACACCGTTTTTGTTTTTTTTTGGGGGGGGGGGTTCAGTGTAGCTCAATATTCATGGCTGTGATGCTGCATTGAAATGTATTTGAACGAACAATATGAGAATTAAAGAAAAAAACGTGCTCTCATTTTGAGAACAGTTATTTGCTAAAATAAACTGCAGGTTCATGAGCAGAACACATAAAAATATGAAAGAAAACAAAAACCACTTATACTGAAGAAATCTTGTTTTATTTTATGTTCTTGAGGTCAACGCTCAGGAATTTGTACTCTTCCACAAACTTTCCTTCCAATCTCTGAATGTTTACCAGTAATGTGTGCAGTGGCTTCTTATTTATGAACGTTTGCTGTTTTGTTTCTCCAACATGGGTAAGCATTGAGGTGGCAGTGGTATGACACTGTGGGAAATGTGCAGGATTACTGCACTTATCTCTGAGGTGAGTGTCTTCACTTTAACCCATAACGATTCCATAACACAGAGTTTCTTCTGTTAATGATGTTGGTCATATTGTGTTGCAGTACATTGCCATGAGCTTTGCTCACGAGCAAACAGGATGGAGATGTGTGCACTGCCAACTGCAGAACACCACAATTCATCACCATTTATTTAGGTAACAAAAGATGGTTTCATTTGAAATTTGCAAAAAAATAAAAAATAAATAACAGATAATTCATTCAGAGTGATGATGGATGATACAGACTGCCTAAAGTTAACACACACACACACACACACACACACACACACACACACACACACTCTTGTTTTGGAAATTAGACCTGCAAACCTCCGAATTCCCAGAGGAAAGATTTTTATTGCTACTACAGACCAAATGTGGGCAACATGATGACCACTTTTGGCGATTAATTGTCAGATCTACAGTATATTGCTTCACAAATATAAAGATTGACTGTTATGGAGCTCCACTGGTAATTGGAGCTTCCACATAAGGCAAACTGTCCATTTTTGTTTCATGTTCTTTATCACATTGGCGCAAAGTAGAATTAGCTATGTTGTTGTTTTTGTCGTCAAGTCTGAAAAGGATGTTTTTCATCAGTGTATACATAATCTACAACAGTTAAATTGCTGCTCCATTGCCAAATGGGAGCCCCAAGGATCATTTAAGGAATTAATGAATGTTTACCATCCTCAGGTGCTATGTCTTAGTTTGCTGTTTTGTTTCTCCAACATGGGTAAGCATTGAGGTGGCAGTGGTATGACACTGTGGGAAATGTGCAGGATTACTGCACTTATCTCTGAGGTGAGTGTCTTCACTTTAACCCATAACGATTCCATAACACAGAGTTTCTTCTGTTAATGATGTTGGTCATATTGTGTTGCAGTACATTGCCATGAGCTTTGCTCACGAGCAAACAGGATGGAGATGTGTGCACTGCCAACTGCAGAACACCACAATTCATCACCATTTATTTAGGTAACAAAAGATGGTTTCATTTGAAATTTGCAAAAAAATAAAAAATAAATAACAGATAATTCATTCAGAGTGATGATGGATGATACAGACTGCCTAAAGTTAACACACACACACACACACACACACACACACACACACACACTCTTGTTTTGGAAATTAGACCTGCAAACCTCCGAATTCCCAGAGGAAAGATTTTTATTGCTACTACAGACCAAATGTGGGCAACATGATGACCACTTTTGGCGATTAATTGTCAGATCTACAGTATATTGCTTCACAAATATAAAGATTGACTGTTATGGAGCTCCACTGGTAATTGGAGCTTCCACATAAGGCAAACTGTCCATTTTTGTTTCATGTTCTTTATCACATTGGCGCAAAGTAGAATTAGCTATGTTGTTGTTTTTGTTGTCAAGTCTGAAAAGGATGTTTTTCATCAGTGTATACATAATCTACAACAGTTAAATTGCTGCTCCATTGCCAAATGGGAGCCCCAAGGATCATTTAAGGAATTAATGAATGTTTACCATCCTCAGGTGCTATGTCTTATTTCCTAAATTATTAAAATGAAATACTAAATGACTCACACTTTGCAGCGATATGTCATCGGCAAGCTACCACAGCAGTCCAGTGACATTAACCAGGCTAAAGACAATGGTGCATTTCTGACCTCTTGTGGTTACAACTTGAATAACAGCTCTTGGCTGACATGAAACGACATTTCCGAGGGATGAGCGACGCTCGACCAAATCACGTCGTCATGTGGGACACGAAAGCAGCAGAGTTACCACCTAACTGTGTTTTAATATAAATGTTTACTGTATTTATTACGTTTATACGTGGGGGAAGGGTCACATTTCTATACCATTTAGCACATTATTATGCCAATGTATTATTTCACGTTCGTATTTTATGCGTTTTTTAAAAACTGAAATACATTTTGAGACGGTGCCTAATGTGTTCTGTATAATTTGATGGATTGCACTGCTGGTCGACTGTTTCAGCATTTGATTTAAACATGTAGGTGTCATTATCATGAGATTATTTGCATTTAAACCTTCGACAATCTAATAAAAAGATTCAAATTTATACAGTATTTCCTTTGGCCAATTATTAAAAAAAAAAAAGAAATACATAAATAAATAAACTTTGTCGTTTAAAAAACATCAAATACTTAAGATGGGACTTGATGTGGCTGTGTTAACAGAAATGATCATTTTTTAAAAATGAATTTCAATATACCTTTTTTCATAATTGCATAAATAATTTTGTTTTTTACTGGAAAACCTAAGTGGATGTGCCTGCTGCTAACAGGTGAGCAGGTATAATTTGTATGTAAACATTTCATGTCACACTTTACTTCTTTTGTCATGTAAAACGTATTTTTGTTTGTTTGGGTTTTTTTTTTTTTTTTTGGTTTGGTTTGGTTTTTAAGGAAAGTAAACAGCTTAATGAAGGTCCGTGTATACGTTCGTCTCGCTAAATGACATTGTGCGATGCACAGGAGGTGTTTGTATGGGGATGTGGGGGTGTGAGACATCATGATCATTCGGAGGGGATTCATGCGCTGTTGACGATCACGATTTGTGTACGCTTGTGTGTGTGTGTGTGTGTGAATGTGTGTGTGTGTGTGTGTGTGTGTGTGTGTGTGTGTGTGTGTGTGTGTGTGTGTGTGTGTGTGTGTGTGTGCGTGTGTGTGTGTGTGTGTGTGTGTGCGTGTGTGTGTGTGTGTGTACGTGGTTCTGACCTTGCACAGTACTTTCTGTTTGTCTGCCTGCAGAGGTTCTGCGCCGTAGCTCGGCTCTGCCATTATTTTGCTTCAGGATGAATATCTTTCACAAGTTTCAGGGACGCTCACTTCAGTTTCTGACTCAACCACAGCTCCACGTTACCACGGCAACCTGAAGGCCAATACTGCTGTTGGTGAATAGATGAAGATATTATTGTTAGTCCCAGCTCCTTTGTAGATCATACAGATTTTAATTCAGGACACAAGAAAACCTTCTTGAGTCGTCACTTCCTTCATTCTTCAATGTCTTCCTGTCACATGTATAATATAAATTGTTATGCATAGTCCCGTTAAATTTATTTTAACATTAACAGTTAGAAAACATAAACTATACTGCACATTACAGGCATGGCCTATGCTGTTTAAAAATACAATAATAACTTATTATATTGGTATTATATATGCTTTATACAATTTAAATTGTATAAAGCATTAAAAAATGTGAGTCAGTTAACTCAGTTTTATTTTCTTCCTTTGGCAGCTGACGTCTGCTTACTTTGCAGCCAAAATTAGAGGAAAGTCACCGGTGTAAAAAAAATAAAATAAAATTTGCAGATCAAAACATTTCCAACATTATCAGTTCGAATGCATATTTGTAAGTACAGCAAATACACATGATGCCCCATAGTCACCTGTTTTGGAATTAAATGACAGCAGCTCAACGAGACAGTCCAAACGGGATGCCAAGAACAGGAGGGAGTGACAATAGAACTACTCTCAGATTTGATGTAAACGATACAGTACTTGCAAAATGGACAAAATGTACATTTTCCATCATATCTTCAAAAAAAGAATGAAAAGGAGAGTTGTTGAAAACAAATTGACAATACAGTCTTCACAGAAAAAAAAGAATTGAAGACTGTAATATTTCAGTGGGTTCATCATTTTCCATCAGATCAGAAAATCAATAATAGCTTACCAGAAGACTCAAAGTGTAATTGATACAGACCTGCGAGTCAGCAGATGCAGTCAAGCAATGACTTTTATTTCCCTCATAGGAACAAGTAAGTACAGACAGCACCACAAATCAAAATCATATTATCAAGCTTTGTGTGACTAAAAATCCTGAAGAATATCCTTGGGCTTACTCAGTGATACAACAAATAATGCAAAAACGTGATTTAAATTTCTCAAATTATCATGATTATTCATTTTGTTTAATCACACACTGTTCTGAGCATTTTTTTAGTTTCACTTATAAACAACATTAAGTAAACAGCTATTTGTTGTGAAATTGTGAATGAATTAGTGTGTAAAATGGGGAAAATATATATTTTTAAACTTATATTAGAATCTTTTTGAGTGGGATTCTATGTTGACTTGGGAATATTTACCCCTTCTTTACAAAAGCACTCCAAAAGTGCCAGCTAGCACATTGAATTTGGCTTGTGTGCGAAATGTGCTCTATACATAAAGCCGCCTTGCCTCGCCTGGACTTAAACTGTACACCCAAAGATCACACTATTGCACCACATGATAAAATCGCCTCACTGTAACAATCCCTTTTCTGTTGGTTACCTTAACCAGCTGTGGATGTGCACTCTTGGTTTGGAAACTTACCGTACAAGAATTATAAATGGACGGTGTTAAGATTAGAGCGTCATCAAAATTCTGTTAAATTGGTCGCGAAGTGCAAATAAAGACCGCAGCTTCCCCCGAAATCCAGACATATCCTGTTGAGCTCAATTGGGAACAAGGCAAGATCATCTCAAAAACTGTCTGTAATGCTCCTTGAGGTGAGGCAGAATGGGAGACAAGTGAAGTCACACAGTCACTGTCTGATAAGTAAGATAGTGAGTGTCAGGTGAGGTCAAGAGAATGAAATAGCCACCACAGAAAGAAGCAATTCTCAAAACTAAAGAAAAGCAGTTATTTTAGAATTTTTAAAATGAGTGACTTCTTGGCTGAAACTGCTGATACAGCTCCAAAGACATTCTGCACAGGTGTCTTTTTTCCTATTAGCCTGGCCCGGTTGTTATTTTATTTGAATTTTTTTAAACAATGAAACCTTTTTTTCAATCCAGTGTGTTACATTTGTTAAGTACAGCTCAGTTGTGTTTGATTTTTCAGTGCAAATCCCAATTCCAATTAAGTTGGGACAAAAAACAAAGCAAACAAACAAAAAAACCTGAATACAGTTATTTGCAAATCCTTTTCAACCTACCGTTTTATTAAATCGAATGCACTGTAAGTAGAAGATGTTTGAGGTTTTAATTTTTTTTTTTACAAATATTTTTTCATTTTAAACAACATCCCAACTTCATTGGAATTGAAGTTTGTACAATTATCTTTTCCAAGTGTTGGTTTTCAAATATTTTCTAAGGTACAATTTTTATTTAACTTTTATGTGCAATGCACTTTACTTGAATCGTAATCTAAATGCAGTTATTAAATTTCCGACGTTTGATTTTAAAACTGTGCATAATGTTACAGTGGCTTTCAATAATATTGAATCGCTGTTAAGAATAAAACCTTGCTTTGATGTTCCTGTAATTAAATGTTGGTCCTAATGGTGGTACTAAGATAGCCAAGTAGTTTTTTTTTTGAGATGCCACTTGGAGTAAAACATGAATTGGAAATCACTGCTCTATTTCCTTGAGATTAGCAAATATACATGCCCCTGCCATAACCCTGCCTCTACTATCGTCATCACATGATGTGGTATGCTTTGGATCATGAGCTGTTCCTTTCCTACATTCCGTCTCAAGTTTTGGTTTCCTGTGTTCATATAATGCCATTTTTTGCTCAGAATTAAAACAGTTCCCGGCAATGTGCTATCCGTCTGACCATTCACACAAACTTCATGAGCACTCCTTGGACCATGTTGAGCAATATCAGACATGCACATGGCGGTCAAACCAGTATCACAGCTGTCCAAAACCTGCGATCATAACAAGGTACGTGATGGTTTATGTCATGCAAAAAAATTCAAATTACCTTGATGTCAAAATAGAACATATCATCAAATGGAGATTTATGGCATGAATAAAATTGGCCTAAGTTTGTTACTTCTATTTTACCACGCAAGTTATTGTAAGCATAATTAATTAAGCCAGTCTACGGTCACACATTGTCCACTCATAAATAATAGAAAATATGTCATTTAATAAAACACCAAAAATACGAGTCGCCTGACTTTTGAAACGCGCGAAAGAGCCTCCTTCAAGGGCCTCGTAAAAGATGTTCATGTTTGGACTTCCTGAATGGAGCGGGTCGGGGCGCCGCCTGCCGCCTCTCGTCTGTGGAGTGTGAATGAATGTGTGTCAATCTATGCATCAAACTGTCGTAGAACAACTGAGCGCGCACCTTCGGTCCCACTACGGAAACTGGAATGGAAGTGGGAATAGTCTGGCGTCCTGTTTGTAGATTAAAGTGAGGTGGAAATGATGGGATGAGTGTAGAAATGTAGTGTGTGCGTGGTGCGCGCCAGCTCTCACCGTGTGCGCTGAGAGGGTGAGAGAAGTGCGCAATTGCTCACGAGTGCATCTTCGGTGGAACATTGGTTCCCGAGTGTCTTAATAATGTGTGCGATACGCTTGTCTCATACCATTCCGGAACACTTTACATCCTAAAGTTACCCTGTTTTTGGGGGGTGGTCCTGTCTAATGTAAATAACCCCCTGCTCACCCCGCCTCATCTCCCACCGAGCCAATGCAAAGTACAGCTTTCATTATCATGCCAACCGGGATCAAAGGTAGGTGTATATGAGCGTCGGCAGAGACAAGAATGAATGATAATTGTATTTTCACTCGTGAAGTCAGCACTTCGTGATCAAGTTGCCAATTACAGTTGTCAATTAGTGTGACACATTCAGCAGTCTTATTCTGTTGGCATTTTGTTTCAGGAGGTATTCTGCGGCAAGGTTAAATTTGGTCTGCTTTTGCGGCAAGCATTGAATCAAAAAACTTGCTTTGGCACCGCACGACTTAAGTGAACTATTTAGCTTCATGCACATTTAAGTCCTCACCTTTGTAATTTGCTGTGGACCACAGTGTGATTTGAATGACGTCAAGGTCATACTTACACTCTCTGTTATAAAACATTTTGAGGTTCCCTTAGTTTATGATTCACTTTGTCCCTCAGAAAGGATTATTTATGGTGTTAATGGAAGCTTTTCTTTACTGCTGCTATGGATACATGAACATCGGATTCAGAGCTAAGGTTGCTTGTGTGCCCCCCCTTACTTTTGTGTCATAACAGACCTTACTGATACATGTGTGAAGCGTCTTTTTTTTTTTTAAATTCAAACAGATGACCATGATGAGTAAGATAAGGCTGAGAGGTGTGTGTTTGTGCGTGTTTATTACAGTATGTGGGAGTAGTGAGCTAATGCTGGATCTGAAATGCAGATGTCTCTAGGTTACTGGGGAATGTAAATGCAAACACGCCTGGGAAGGGTGAGTGCTGAAGAGATCTTGTACTATGCCAATTACGCATGACCTTGTGAAGCAGACAGTGACATATCGTAGCATGCGAACATGTACGGTTGTGTTTCAGAATAACAGTGGTGTTATCAGTTAGTTGTTACTCTGCCGAAAGAAAAGAAAGCGGAATATATGGCTGTTCAAATAAACAGCATTGGGCTGGGCCTGGATTAGCGTCTTACGCTTGCCTGAAGTTGAAGCACTTCGTAGAAACAGTGGCGAAACGCAAAATTTAAGTGCAGTGATTTGAAGGAAGTTCACTCCTACCATTATAAAAGCAAAATGGATTTGCTTTTGGATGTTTACGGCCAGAGGACACAGCCTGCGCTGGACATAAGCCTCTCTGCTGATACTGACTCAAAATTCGACATACATGGCGGTCGATTTGTTTTTAGAGGGTTAAAATAGGTACTCACACATTGCAAAAACTTGCATGTTGGTTCCACTGAAGGCAAGGCAGGGCGAGGCAGATTCATTTCTACAACGCATTTCATATACAAGCACTTGATTGGTGCAGTAATTAAGATAGTTGTTATGTATACCATCTGAGAAGTCAATTACATCTTCAAAGACTTTATTAACTGGAAAATAACGTTGCTCAATGACAAAAAAGATCCTTTGTGCAGCCACAATAAGCGCGCGACCTCTGCGTGTTCTTCGGCTTCCTCAATGAATGAGTGCATGCTGATTGAGACTTGGGGTGGGGAGTACATGCAGGAGAAAATGTTTACGGTGTTTATTTAACAATTTTCACTTTCTCACTTATTATTGTGCTGTGTAATTATTCGAACTAGGTGATTTAATTATTGAAATAAAGCAGGGCCCGAGGTTGCCCTGGCAATGACTGAGACATTGCCACCCAATCGTATTAACTTGACATCACTGAGAAGCGACAGAGATACAAGTGAGCCAAGGTTAATGATTCTTTCTGTGGTTTAAGGAGGATTGGGAAATGATTGCAGTAGCACAGACAGCAAATGATATCGTGAGTGCAAGACACATCACTTACCTCATTACAAATTAGCCTTCATGAGACATAAAAATGGAATTTGTTTACATCCCTTAAGATCCAGGTTGTGGGGCCCCAGTAGGGTTTGGTATTTCCATTTTCTATACGGCTTATCCTCTTAAGGGTCGCGGGTGACATCGAGCCAGTATCAGCTGACTTTGGCCGGGAAGTAGGGTACACTCTGGACTGGTTGTCAGCCAGTCGCAGGGCACATAGAGACAACCATTTACATCGACTGAAGCAGCTGAGATTTAAACTCCAAACCTCAGAGGCACCACAAGATCACCATACTGCCACAGACAAAACATTTTTTTAAATGATACACAATGGGTGCAATTTGGGGACATTCTCACAGCCCATTCAGTTATAATACGAATATATCACTTAAAACACTCAATGTCTCATTCATTCCGGTGTACACGTGAATGGCTTGATTCGCATCAATGAATGCTAAATGGAGCAGTATATACCGTATGTTTTCTAAAGCTGGTTGACAGATTCAGTGCCACCTGGGAAACATTTTGAATGTGACCGTGTGCCCCTTTTGGGAACTATAAGCAGATCATAACTGGCAAAAAGTGTTGGTTTGATGTCAAGGCGGAAATGGAAAACTACTTGCCTCCATTTAAACAGACCTCTGGTGGTTGCACCTAAGTACAGTACGTTTAGATTTAACGTTTCTACATGGCAGGACCCCTCTTCTCGTGTGCAAATATACCACCTTGATCTTCACAAGAATGACTGAATGGAATGACAGGAGAGGAAAAAAAATGCATTGATGTCTCCCTTTGTATAATTCATTATATTCACACCACAGGAAGTGTCCTCGGCGTTCCTTTCATAGACAGGGCGTATTGATTCCTTCATTATTTTCACTCCAGAGAATACATTAAGGGAGGGATTTTACGTTATTGAAAACAACTTGTTGCTGTCTGTTGTACGTTTTCATCCCATCTGCCTCCACTGAGGACAGAGTAGTTGTCCTCATGTCACATATCGTAACAGTTCCAACTTGGTAATGACCGCTGGATAAATCTATTGGACGCAGTGCGACATCGCATGTGTCTTTTATTTAATCTGACCATTCCTGCTCAGTCAAAATGTGCTCACACATCAGCAAGGCATTGCAGCTGGTATAGTATGTTTTAAATTCTAATCTGATGAAAATAATACTCCTAATCCTGTGGAGATTATCGCCAAACCTGATGTTCTTTAAACTTTCCTTCATTAAATTTGGGGACCTTATAGAGTCACACACCCTTGTGGGTCTTTCTCTTTGAGCTTGAATGTGCTGCCAACTGTGTGTGTGTGTGTGTGTGTGTGTGTGTGTGTGTGTGTGTGTGTGTGTGTGTGTGTGTGTGTGTGTGTGTGTGTGTGTGTGTGTGTGTTTTGGACATGCTGGTTGTATTTTTGAAGCTAGCTAACACTTTGTCGACAGCACAGAATAGGCACCGTAAATTTTCTTTAGCTGACACAAATCCAAAAAATGATTTGCAGCCCTAAAACACGAATCTCTCCCCTTCCTCCATTGTTATTTTTAATGTGGTCAAAATATGACATAGTACATATGTGATATTACTCTCCCAGGCGTAAGGCAAATTGTAGAGTCCCAGAATGCTTCAGTTCAAGCTGTAAACACTGTAGCTCCTCATTGGCATGAGTTCCATAATGTACAGTTGTTAGATTTATTTAGGAATGGGGTCTCCTCCAGTATTTTATTATTTGTTAATTATTAGTTTTGTTCCACGTACACACGATAGGTAAAAGAATGTTTGAAAAATACGCGATTCCTATTCGAGTGTTGTCAAATGTCTCTTACTGGTCCACCCAAGCGACAGTAAAGAACTGTAAAAACGTATACTGGAGTGAATGAATGGTAAGCGACAGTAAGTTTTTTTGGTCGCTGCATCGTTCATTGCTATACAGTAATGAATTGTGATCTTTCAAAGTCACTGTAGTCAGATTACTTCACTGAGAAAAGTCTTGAGTTAGATGAATCATTACTGATATTTGAGTCACACGTTACTTTTGAACAAGCTCCCGGCATCATCGACCTATGAACAATACCTGAGCACATAGCCCAATTTTTAGGGGTCCCAAAGTACCTTTGAAAAGAATAGCACCCCCAATCAATCAATCAATAAATAAATAAATAAATAAATAAATAAATAAATATCACTATCTGAGGAGAAGAAGAAGAGGATGTGACTGCCTGTGTAGAAAAAAGAAATGGTATAAAATGTACTCACTGAAGAGGGGTTTATTCCAGAAACATTCATATTGTCACTGTTTATGTTGAGGAACTGCTGTATCAAAAGACGTCCTCCACAAGATATTATTAGGATTTCCATCTATTGATATTTTATCATTACAATCCTTTTCTCCTGTGCTGTGGCTCATCATTTAAAGTACCATTACCCTTTATCAGATTTGGTTTACTCACAAACTTTCTGTGCACGTTTTGTTGTTTTCTGGAGTGGTCAGGGCAGGTCGATGCACCGCTTCTAACAAATCCCCCACACCCTCACCTTAACATACAGCCCCCTGTCTTGCCAGTCTTTGTAGCACCCATATACCTCTCTGTAGCACCCTTAAACCTCTGATCCTAGAATCGCCCCTGGTTGAGAGATTTAAAGATAGAAAACGACTGTTCAGTTGTTATGTTGGTGTAGCAGAGGCATATTTAGACTATTCGACGTCTCCTTTCTCATAGGCTGTAGCCTATCCTTTCAAAATTATACTCAAAAACGAAGCATTGTTCTCAGTTGAAATCTTGAGACATAGGCTATGATAAATGTTGGACAGAGTGCGTGATTACCCCATCTCTTACCCCATGCCCTCTTTTCTGTGCGCGAGTGTTGTCAGAAACTCCCCAAGCATATTTACGGACTATGGTTCTCTCTCATTGGTGCACTGGGGAACTGCGTTGATGCGCATGCAGTGACACTGTCGTGATCACGGTGATAAAAAGAGAGGCAACGAAGAGAAAACAAGCACCAGAGTCAAGAGGGAGGAGAGCAAGCAGACATTTGATGGTGGAAGCACCTCTGCACATTTGATCAACTCTTGAGGTACACCACAAACTTTCGTGATTGTCTTCATTGTATTTTAACAACATATTATGTACTCACTTTTGCAGTTGTATTCTGGACCTTTTCTCAGAAATAAGAGTTACATACTTTTTCCAATCATCTTGAGGTTGACCCTCTCAGCAACATATTTATAATTCAACCACTTCTGGTCCTTATGTGCATTCTCAGGAATCTGCTGAAGGATGGAGTGGTATGTCCTGGTGCTGATGCTGAGCTTGCCCCACTCTATGCACGCACATTGTTCTTCACAGTGTCACAAGTGCTTGCAGCATATCCTCAAACCCAACAGCGCCGACAGTAGCTTGGTAAGAAGATGGGTTAATATACACTACAAGTTCTCATGAAATGTAATTTTTTTTAGGTTGGTTGAGGTATAGTTTGTTTTACATACTATGGGTGAATTTGAATTTCCTTCAAGGGATGAATAGTATACAGGTATCTTTAAAAAAATTATAAATGTGCAATTGTGTCATTTTGCAAAGGATGTGAGTCTATAGTGTGCACTTGCATTTATTAAATTGAGTCATTTCATGGATTTTTTTGGATTATCGAATACTATATCACTTCATATCAAGCTCTTTTACTGCTGTCATGAAGGTTTTCAACACTATTGGAGACAAAAAATGAATGAAGGAATGCTTGAAAAGATAACATCTGATCTTATACTATATCAAACTCATCTTTATTATGGTTTCATCGCATTTTCATTTAATGTACCCTGATGGAAATGATGGTCTGTGTAATGCATTTATACATCTTTACGAATGAAGTTGTTTTAATGCATACATTGTTCTCTCATTACACACAGCTCTGGGGGGGAAATAAATTAATTGGAAAATGATCATTTTCGCAGATTTTTCCAGGGACTGTTCAAGAAAAATGAACATTTAAATTTTATTATTAAAAATACTGACAACCCCCAAATTCCAAATGTCATTTCGAGCACATATTTGGATACAAATAAAAACATGTTAAAAATAAAAAGATTTGGATGTGTTTTTTGGAAGAGAGTTGTATTTTATTTCTGATAGGAACGTGACACTTGTCCGTGGTTGTTTTGCAGTGGTGCGGGGTGTTGTGTGAGGATGAACCGGCGCTGTGTGAGCGGCTGGAGGACGTGATCTACGAAGGTGAGAAGGCGCAAGGGGATGAAGCGGAGGAAAGGGGCAGCAAACAAGCCGACGCGCAGTTAATGAAGAGGCTGGACCAGAGCACCAAGGAGCTACTCTCCTCCCCATGGCGGGACAAGTACGTCGCAGCCAAAGTGGCGGACTTGTTTAAGAAAAAGACCGGGGAGAGAGTAGCGGACGAGGTGGCAGAAGAAGCGGAGGACAGCTCGGAGGGAGACGCGCCGCGCGGCCACGATCACGTGAAACGTTACGGCGGCTTTTTACGCAAGTTCGGCACCAAGTCCAAGAGAGGCGAGCCCGAGGAGCTTCAGAAGCGCTACGGGGGCTTCATGAGGCGAATCAGACCCAAAGTGAACAACATCAAGTGGGACAAGCGCTACGGTGGCTTCCTGCGTCGTCACTTCAAGATCTCGGTGCGCTCCGCCGAGGAGCCTTTCTCTTCCGACTACGACGACCGCAGTCGAGAAACGAGATGAACTGTGTATAGAGCGCACTTTACTTCGACTTCTATTTAACACAAAATCATGCCTGCTGTACTCGCTGCCTTCTCATCTGTGCCGTTAGTCATTTAGTTCGAGGTTGTTGCTTGTTTAATAAAACCACCAATAAAACTAAGACTGCAAATTCTGTCCATAAAGTTAAATAAAATCTTATTTATTCTCCACCAACAATATTGGACGAATGTAAATATTTTCCTTATATTTTATCGAAAGTGCTGATGGTAAAGAATGGCCATTTTATTTGATATGATTCGTCCAGAGTTCTAAAATGGAACCGAAGAGGACTCAACCTAGAAGATAAAACAAATTGGACATGGGCTCGTTTTATCACTCATAAAATAGAGAATACAAAGACATATATTTTCAGTGTACCTGTACATTTTCCCCAGTTAGCATGTCTTTAATGCCATCTTGTGGCCAAGAAAAATGCACAAAGGGATACATTTTCAGGCGCCCCAATTACTTTCACGTGAAGATTGTAACTGTAGTTTTCACTGACTGAAGTCGGCTTGTTTGACTCAGCACCCTGAATTTATTAAAGAGCGGGAGTTTTATGTTTATTTCTATTATGTTCTTTCAGGTAAGGATCTAGTATGAGCCATATCTAGATACAAAACATTGCTATATTTAAATGGACAAAAGATGCAAACACTTCGCTTTTAATTTAAGCTAATTCAAACAAAATGTGTAATGCACATTTCATCTCTATCCTATCAGATTCTAAATGGCCGTTTTGAAGGCTCTTATACCGGTAGGGAAGGTGAAACTCAAACTTCTTTTAGCTATTATTAACATGAATTAATTGAACTCCATTTGATTTTATAAAGTGTAAAGATCTTGCCAGACTGTTTTTTTACACTTTTGACAACCTCTAATTGCTATTTTCTCTGAAAATTAACACAAGTAATGCAAAACCATACCAAGTCATTAAAATGGATAGAATTTTTCATATGCAATATGCACTAAAGCATTTATTTCATAAATTAAAATGTCCAAATCAAATAATTCATGTTCAACACAAAGGTATATTTACAACACATCTTGATGAGCAATTCAGACTATCAAACCAAAAGTAAAGTATTTGAAACATTTTGTTGATCGTCAGTATAAGTAGCATGGCAACATGCTGGTAGACAAGGAACTCAACCAAGAGGAACACAACACGGGAAACACCGGCAGGACATCCATGAGTGTGTTCGTGTTCTTTTCTCTTGGCTGGTGACTGTTTACTACAAGGCAAATATATCTTTGGTTGAGGCACTTTCTGAGTTCCGATTCCCAATGTCGCAAAAAGATAATGGTATCTAACAAAGGATGCTCAAACTTAGCACAGATAAGCACAATCCTTCACAACAATGCCTTGTTATCTGGTGAACAATGACAAAAATTGAGTTGCTGCCTTTTCAAGGAAGCCTCAAATTTTGTACCGTGAAACCCCGCTATTTGTGAGTGACCGAGCGCTGCCGCAAATAGTGAAAAATCCGTTAGCAATTGGCACCATTCGAAAAACGTTGATATTTATGAATGCCACAAGATGGCATCCAAGGGCGACTTTTGTCCAAATAAAGCTTCTTAACCCATTTCAACGTAATTCATTAGTACCAAGATGCCACAAAATTGAGGTAAAGCAATACTTCTATTGCTTTGACCTCAGTGAAAATGTGAGCTTTTCAGCAAATAACAGAGGATTGTCTAAAAAAATAAATAAATAAAATAAATCTGCAAATAAACAAATTTACGAATGCCAAACCGCTAAGTGCGGGGAGTCACTGAATAACCTTTCATCGGCAACTGTATTATTCTAAATGGATGAGGAAAAAGCTCAATACTGCAATGGTCTTAAATACATTAATCAACAAAAATGTTCTCATTTCAAACAAAGACACCCCCCCCTCCCTCCAATGTGTCCCTGAACATAGGAAATGCGAATTTGCCATCATTGCTGCTCCACCAGCTGCTGCATGTCATCCGCTCTCACCTCATTGTGCTGACCTTCTTCATTCTCACCAGCGTGGACTCCCTGTAGGAAAATGTCTGTGGTTGTTGCCGTGGCGTCCACCACAGCAATGGTGCCGACCGGCTGTGCGATGCTTGTGTTTTGTGCGGCGGCCAGGCCCTGCAGCGTCACCAACTGGAAATGAGGACTAACCATTTTGACAAAGGTCGAAGAGACGACAGTGCCGCTCTCTGAAGACGTCCCCTCTTGACCCGCCACGGCGGAGAGCACCGTCAGGTTGGAAGCGTCGGCCGCCAGGTCCGAGCCGTTGAGCGGCGAGGTCAGCAGAGTGTAGCCCCCCAGGTTTGTGGTAGTTGGAGGTCCCGCCACGGTCAGGAGCTTGCCGAGTGGCACGGCGCTCAGCTGGCTGAGAGGCACCGCGACCTGTGTGGGCGCGGGACCGACAATGCGGCTCATCCGGGAGCGTTTGGGCGCCGGGGCTGCAGGCGTGAGGTTCATCAGGACGTTGTTGAGGTGTTGAGATTTGCTTTTCAGCTCCTTGGCTCGCTTCCTGTGCTCATCACACTGTTGCTCAAGAGCTGTAAATGGACACAAGAAAGAGCCAAACATTAGTTATGTCTCTTTTTGCAGGAATCAGCCTTCATATACACCACATTCCAAGTTATACTGGCCAACCAATTTTTAACGTTTTTTTTCTTAATCAGAGATGCAAGTAAACTTTTCCAAATATTTTTTTGTGTACAATAATAATAAAACATGAAATAATTAAGTCTTAGGTTCAGCAATAGATGGATTTTTCCCTCCTTAATGTCAGTTATGAATTACAATTCATGGTAAAATCCTTATTGCACAAGGTTTAATGCGTCAAAAAAAAGTTTCTCAAAAACCTGATTCTTTTAAACTGAGTCAAAAACATCTTCAGGGATACAAAGTCATCGAATTAAAAATTTCTCTTGAGGAGTGTTATGATGAAAATAGGCTGAAAAGTATATAATGTTGGTTGATATCGATATATATTATGTTTTTTCCTTTGAACGATTGAAAATAAGTCTGAACGATTGAAAATAAAGACCCGGAGGGGGAAAAAAAGGCAGAATTTTATTTGAACATATATTATGTAATCTTTAATAAGAAGTCAACACAACTATGAAAAAGTCAAATAATATGGTAAATATAAAGATAAAATAAACAACTTTTTTAACATGCTTAGTAGGGCTGTGCGTATGGCTGAAAAATTTCACAACATAACTATTTTTTATAACTCAATGTTGACAATTTTTTTTTTAAACCTATTTAAAATTAAGAAAAACAATGAGCCGTTTTTGTGTACATTTTAACGTACAGTACATGTACTGTACAGTTTCTCCTCCACCAGTTTATTGCATATGCTTATTTGCGTTAGATGCTACCCCAAAACAGTATTGTTATTACATTAATCTTCATTCAATGTTCATCCAACATCAGTGTAGTGACCGAATACTTTTTTCAAGTGCATGCGTTGGTGTTGACCAAGCGTTTTAGGACTACTTCATCTTCTTAGTGGAGTCCATATTGCCATTATTAGTCTCTTCATATTTAACTTGCAGGTAGGTTAGCACGTCCGCCTCACAGTGCAGAGGTGCAGGATCCGATTCTGGCTCTTCTCTAACAGTTGATAACTTGAAAATTATCAAATGTTTTTGCAACTATCTGAGAAATATATCATTTACACCAGTGTACTGTATATCCCCAATGAGCATTTACATGATCAGGAGTCCTGTCATATCGGTATCATTAATTTAAATGTTTTTCCCCAACATTAAAAAAAAAAAGTAATTTGTAATAATTATCTTTACTTTTATCTAATTCAACCATTGTTGGGTTGTTTTATTGTAAATCAAAAAAATATCAATGTACAGCCTGGCCCATCAGTCCCTTTCAAAAATTACATTAAGCTTTTGAGCACAAAAGTTTGCCGAGCCCTCATAAAAACAGTGTGTTTCAACATACACTGACCAACGAGGCTGCTGGTGTACTGCTCTCTGTAATGGTCCATCTGGCTCTTATGACTGCTCAAAACCTTCTTCACAAGATCCAGCATTCCAAAGTTGTGCACGATGCTGTCGAGCAAAGCAGCATCTGGCAAAACAAAACACTCCATGTCAAATGTGTCAGCTGGTTGTTGCGATACTGGATCAAATGGCCTCGCTCAAGCCTTGGCAAATCAGAAAACAACCTCTTCACTTAATGGGATTCTAACCTTTGACCTGCAGTGATGGCTCACACACTCTTTCATGTAACCCCTTTAGAACCTCTTGGAGCTCCTTCTGGAAGTCCTCAATCACCTCCTCCAGCAGCCCTGCGTCCTTCAGTGCACGCCAGAATGACAGCGCATCCTCTGCACACACAAATACATGCGAACAGAGTGGAATCCGGTGCTGTCACTCCCAACCGCCATTTCCTTTTCAAGCGAATGGGTGCAAAGATTCAGAAGCACCTCCAACGGCTGTGACTCCTTCTGAAGGTCCCTCTGATCCCTCTGGGTAGGAGTCTCCATTCACTAGAATGGAAACAATATAATGTTTCAACAAAACCCTCTATTTTTTTTTTTTTTTTTTGTGTGTGTGTGTTTTGTTTTTTTATAATTCAGATTAACCACACACAAGCGTGGTAGTTCATTTGACTTTGGCCGCCTCGCCAGATGTACCACAGGCTTTAAGAAACAAACAAAGCAACAGCATAAGAACAAGAAAAATAAAGCATGGGGTGCTATGGGTGTGTTGAGCAGCATTATTGAGGGGTATTGAATTAGTTGGTAAGAGAAAATGGAAGACTCGGGGGGGGGGGGGGGGGG
>NW_017805983.1:9157288-9163513 GCF_001891065.2 Hippocampus comes
ATATTGGAGGGATCAGCTTTGGAAATGTATTACATGAATGGGACCAGGTGTTACTGTAATGCACAGGTGTCAAACTCAGGCCCGGTTGCCACATAATTTTATGTAGCACGCAAAAGCAAATATTGTGCATCATCTTCCAAGATCCTTGCTAAAATCTACCATTTAAAAAAGTAGTAGTTTAGTGCGATTTCTTTGGACTTTCCAGTTGAGTAAAACAATTTTTGTCCACAGCTGTAGAGATGAACCAGACTGTGTGACTCTAAATCTAACATTTACAAACATTCACAACTACTTTATAATTACAGTACACCTAATAAAAACAGCCATTCCAAGAGGGGATTACACTGCTTGATGTTTGGGCCATAATAACAACAACCATAATAACGATAATTATAATTTTCCCTGCTGTGGATGTCCACACAATGATTGTCCAGGCTGATCAGTACAATATGGCTAAAGATGACCCCCGAGGCTACGTCACATCTTACCGGTTAACTTAATCTCATACTGAAGTATAACAGTTAGGAAGTGACTGTTGGTGCAGGGGGTCCTTTATTAATAATGGAGTTCCATTCCCATGCCGTTGACCTAACCTGAATTTCTTTGCAAATTGGGTCATGAGCCTTACTTAACGCAGTAATTAAGCGATTATTATACTAAATATTTGCATGAAAAACACTTGGAAGCTGTAAGCTTAAAACAGTCCAATGAAAAACAGTAAGTATGGTGGTAACTGAGCAAGGGCATTCTTCTGCCGCATGACCAGGTCCACCTTGCTGCGCAAATCAGTTCATTTCATACCGTTTGTAACCTCGAAAGATTGTGTGGGTACCATTGCAAACCAAGGACAGGATGTACGATTTTTGGTTGCCTTTTTATATACAAAAGGGACAACATATGGGAAATGGTTCTCAGTACTACATCATCCCATTGTCCTGATATCAACCAAGGCTGTCGTGTTGACACAATTTTCAAAATGCAGTTAATGTGTACAGTATGCATGTGTGTTAGCAGTATCCTGACAAAAGTCCTTTACTGCTTTCCACAAATATTTGCGGGCAGGAGGGACATGACTCAGACCTCTACCAAGGCCAAACAAACACTGAGGAACAAAAGCACCTTTCTATACTGAGAGAATACTGTAGATGGAAAAATAGCTGACAGTTTAAAGTTTGAGGGCATTTATAGAGTACAATACATGTGACGTTTGAGGTTGTTTTTTTTTTATTATTATTATTTTTTTTTTAAAGGTATACCTGTACAGGGCTTAGGCGTTAGCGGGGAGAGAGACCATAATGTAGAACATCACACAGCCACGAGCTGTAGGCTCATCTACTTACAGTAAGCAGTGGATGAGGTGGCAGCAGCCAGGTCAGCAGACTGGTCCGAGCCGGTGGCCAATTTAGTTCCCAATAGGTCAATCTTGGTGCTGCGGCAGGTGTTGGAGCAGACCTTTGCGTGATGATAGAATTCCAGCTCGCCGGAATCCATGATCTTCCTGAGGAATAAAATCTTGTGGTTACACGTCATCTTTATATCCTTAACATGCTTCACCTTCAATAACAGTTGTTACTAATAAACAGGCAAAATGTCAATGCAACACAGTACCGTTTAATTGAGGCCCAAGGTGTCCATAATTTGATAATACATCACCAGAATAAATTGGTTATGCTTCTTACCCCATTGTTTCCACTAGGTGGAACTTCACTCTATAGTACTTCGACTGGAACGACTTTACTAAGTTGAACCGTAAGTTCAATGGGTGCAAAATATGTCAACATTTTTTTTCAACTTTTTTTTTCTGTTTATACCTGAGCATGGTACCGTTGAGTCGGATGGCTCTTTTCCAGTCCTTCAGTGTGGACTTGCCTGCAAGGCAGACAAACTCCTTGGGGCTGATGAGTTGATCATTAAACTGGAGGAAACAACACATAAGCATGAGGTGTAAATTATAGTTTTGTAGATCAAGTCCATCCAGTGCATTTAAGAATCATTATCATTTGGCTAAGATGTACCTGGACACATTTCACATTAATCCCGGGGCAAACAAACTTCTTCCACACCAATGTGGCTGTGGCATCTCCGCACGTGATGGGGTACAACACATCAGCCTCCATGTCCACCTCCTCCGTTAGCTTCACTGCATACACAGAGACAGGGTCAAACTCATAAAGCCAAGACTCAATAAAATACAGCATAACTTGGCAGCATTATTTTTCTAAATCACGTATCATATTCACCGACAGCCAATAAAGAACTGATTGTGATGTTGATTCCAGTTTGTCAACAATAAAATAAGCTAGTAGCGTGTGTTAAAAAAAGTTACAGTGCCACAGGGGTTTGTGCTTGGAACAACTTAATTCACTCTACAGTATTTGCTTACTTTGGACAATATGATAAAAAGCTATTCACATTTTTGTTGTTGTAAAGATGGCACAAAACTTTTTGAATAAATGAAATAACACCAAAATGTAACCGTATGGCCAGTGAAATGTCTAATAATTGTTATATTTTGCTGTACAAGTGACAAACATTCACGAGAAATGTATAATTTTAACATCCCTTAATGTGACGCAAGACCAGATCGGTTAACCACTGATTAATAAACTATAAGTAAAATGACCCCCTCTTCCCCTCTTTGTACATGCCTGACATGTAACAGCGAGGGGAAACGAAGGTATTTGCAAAGCAATACTGTCACTTAGTGGAGTTCATACCATTTGCTGGGCAATCAATTGGGTACTGTTGACTTTTATTTACATTAATATCCCATCGCGAAAATTGGTTGGTATATTTATTGTGAGTTGTAAATCCATCCACTTTGTATTTATTTGTCCTCCTCAAGGTTGCGAGTGGGATAGACCAGAGATCAACCCTGCTGACCTTGGGTGAGAGAGGTTGGATACACCTGAACTGGCTGAGAGCCAATCCCAGGCCACATGTAGGCAAACAACAATTCACACTCACATTAACAACTATGGACAATTTAGAGTCCCAATCAACCTAATACCAGGTGGGAAAATGCATACAAGCACACGAAGAACATGCATAGTCCACAAAGGAAGGCCAAAGCTGAGATTTTAAGCCCCAAAACTCAGAAATGTGACTCAGACATGCTAACCACTCGACGACTATATCACCCTGATAGTAGTTGTATGGCTTATGGCTTACTATGGGCTCAGACCCTTTCCTGTGTTGGATCAAGTTCCATTCTAAATTGTGTTGGTTGGAATCCCATTTTTTCTCTTTCATTACAGTGACCATTCTGAGGTGGCATCACCAGGAAAAAAAAGTTAGTCTAATTTTGATACTCAATGAGTTGAAATCTAACAAGATCTGAGTAAAACTTTTGTTCCACTTTTGAGCCAGATTTGACCAATACATTTGCGGGTTGAACATCATTATGAAAATAGAACATGTTCTCTAATATGAAATGGTATAGCAGCTCTCGTACATAATATTGAACAGATAATGCAAGTCACTTTACCAATGACTGCTTCCTCATTGGACAAGGAATCTGTTTTACTCGAATCATCGTTTTCCACATGAGTGACTGTGAGAACCTGCTCCCTGCAAAGAAAACCAAAATGAAACACAAAAGGCGTAACAGGCTGTAGCATTGCTGGTGATCGTTTTTCACAGTTTCGTACAAACCCTGGCTGATGGCTGAGCTGTGCGGCCACCAGCACCGCTTTATCTTCCTCCGCCACAGACGTGTCATCGGACACTGTCACAATTACGACCTCACTCATTTCTGGCATTTTCACGTCAGCTGAGGCCATGATGCACAACTGAAGGAAGGAAAACAGGATGAATAAAGAAAGACATAGATAGAGTGAAAAGCACAGCTAATACTATGGTTACGTGCTGTTTCACAAACAAATAAACAGAATGGCTAAGAGGTGAAGAGCCGCTAAACTTACCTCCTTTATTACTACAAAATTGTTATTTTAACAAAATCTTACCTTGTGTATCACTGATGTTAGCCAGTTAGCGGATACCTAGCAGAGCTAATGCTAACTCAATGGCAGCTCTGGGTCGCTATAAACTTTACTGTTTATTTAGTTATGGTGGAAAAACCACACGTAGGCGCATGAGCTGGCGTTCATCCAAAAAGATAAAGTCACTAAATACTTTGAGTGTACTTGAAATACAAATTTCCATCTTCCTGCGACTTCCTAAATCTACATTTCCAGTGCGCAGCTGATGCTTCTTCTTCTCGACGTAAATTGTGATTCAAAACCTAACATTATTTTTGACTGACGCCACATACTGTCGAGTTGTTGTATTGAAATTATTAACGTGTTGCATTTACTTGGTGAAAAAATGCTTGATTGGCCAGGGGATTAGGTTCTATTTTTCAGGGGGGCAGTTTTTTGGCTATTTTTTCTGTCATTGGAAAACATATTCCGAAAAAAAGGGAAAAATACTCTCCAAAACAGAAAAAATTGTTATTCTGGAAAGCAGAAATTAAATACAGTATTCCCCAAAAAACAAGGCACTTTTTAAATGGAAAAAAAACATATTCCAAAAACAGGAAATAAATTATTCTGAAAAACAGAAATCCAATCCGAAAAAATAGTGCGTGTGCGTGTGTGTGTGTGTGTGTGCGCGCGCGTGTGCGCGTGTGCGTGCGTGTGCGTGTGTGTGTGCGTGTGCATGTGCATGTGCGTGTGCGTGTGTGTATATTTTTCCAAGCGAATGCAGTCCGCTTCCACACAAAAACCAATGGATGGCGCAGATTCACTAATGTCGTTAAACCACGAAGAAGACAGTAAGGTAAGCAAGCCTTGACCAGTGAATGTCAACAAATATCTGGACACGCGTCAGCTTGCGAGTGTTGTTGTTATGCCCGAGTAGCAAGAGTGAAGTGAATTACATGAAGCTGCTCCGTCTTACTTGCAGTTTACCATGACTACCTCTGTCTGGTCGGATAAAATACTCCAGGTCCTCCAGCGAATGAATAACTTTTATTTGCCAGGTAAATGCTGACGTCATGTTACGGTAATTTGGCCGGAACGCGATTCACTCACTTAAGTGATGTTCGCAGGGTCTGGTCGTGCGAATTGTCTTCGTTTTGAGGTTAACGGAATCAAAGTTGGTTGGATTGCGCCGCACGTAACCGCGCTGTTGGCGCGCTACGGAGATGTGTTTCAGCCACCGCTTGGGGGCGCTCTGTCACTGTGCGACAATCTGGATGGACTCTTATGCCAAAAGGTCCGAGGCAGTGGCCGATGTTCTGTCGAACCTTAGACGTGATCCGTCACTGCGCTGTCTCAAAGGTTGGCGAGATGAGGTGAGACACGTTGCTGCAGTATTGCGCCATCACTGCAATCATAATTAATACAAATATCGGTTCAATTAAATTATTCTCAATGGTCTATTCTCTTTCTTTCGTATCATTTGGCTGCTTGCTTCCGGTACAGTGGTATCTTGACAAAGAATGACCGACGGAATGAAAGGGAAAGTGACAATGGAACACACTGATACAAAAGTTGATTGTAAAGTGTCCTTGAGTGTTTTGAAAGGCGCTTATAAATGAAATGTATTATTATTATTATAAAAGTAAAACACTCGCAAGGAGAATGGAGAAGATGCTCACGCTGAAATATTGGCATTAGTGATGGGAATTCCGGCTCTTTTTAGAGAGCCGGTTCTTTTGGCTCGGCTCACTAAAAAGAGCCGGCTCTTTCGGCTCCCAAATGGCTCCTCAGTTTTTTGTTGCTTAAATTAGTTTACTCCCAAAAATAATGTAAAATTATGTGTAAAATGAATTACGAATGTAAAAACTATACAGTATA
This sequence comes from Hippocampus comes, assembly GCF_001891065.2. Taxonomy (NCBI): domain Eukaryota; kingdom Metazoa; phylum Chordata; class Actinopteri; order Syngnathiformes; family Syngnathidae; genus Hippocampus; species Hippocampus comes. The sequence goes on from NW_017805983.1 coordinate 9,163,090, forward strand.
TCAAATATTTATTATTTATATGGCTTTATATTCTTCTGAACATACTCAACATGGCGTACAACATGGAGTGCTACAAAAAAATAAATTACAAAGTACAAAAACAAAGACCCATCTCAAAACAAGGTCAACAAAAAGTTCCAATCTCTGATTGTGCATATTTATAAGTGTTTAAATATTTACAGTAAAACAACATAAGTAAGCTTTGATTACCACACAACAAATTATCAATTAAAATTTGATATTGGATATTTTAACCTTGCACAGTCTACACGCTGCCTTTGAACTATCAATTCAGTTGAAATCAGTCCAAATTTCATTGCGTTGCCTATCCATTTTCTCACCTTTCCACTTTCCACCGTGTAGTTTTTTTCTCTGTACTGTCGCGCTATCGAGCTCTCTCTCGTCTCCCTGTCTCTCCTGTTCG
>NW_017805983.1:9163604-9218417 GCF_001891065.2 Hippocampus comes
TCATGTCGTTCACTTCAAAGAGCCGGCTCTAAGAGCCGGCTCGTTCGCGAACGACACATCACTAATTGGCATTGTAAATGACTGGGGTCAATGCTCCTGATGTCATTCACAAAGCCACGCCTTATAAAGGCACACGTCAACATAACATTGCAATGTGCGTGATTACACTTTATAAACCGAGGGTCTTTATTTAAAATCTCCTTGATTGTTTAATATTTTACAATACAGTGCTATTTTTTATCAAAACGTTGTATCATAAAGTGTGATTTTAGTTTATTTTGTAGGCTGGAATGAGTTAATGACATTCCAACTCTTTTCAATGAAGTAAACATGTAATTTGAGTTACAAGCTTGATCATGGAACAAATTAAACTCAAGTCACGATACCACTGTACCATTATGTTGAATTTACTCTGTTTCAAATTTCAATCAGTTTCATTGCAAATGTCAACAAAAAAGGGGCTTGAAGCAAGCATACTTCGCTTTTATTTGAAGAATTGTCCATATTTCCCTCGATGACACAGTAGTCTCCTTGGCGAAAGGAATAGTGTACTTTAAAAAAAAAGTGTTTTAAGAAATTAAAATGTTTTTAAAGCTTGTGGGAGTGAAAATAGTACATAAAATCTCTCTTTACACACATATATATGAATATATATATATATTCGTGTGTGTGTGTGTGTGTGTGTGTGTGTGTGTGTGTGTGTGTGTGTGTGTGTGTGTACACACTGATAAACGAGGGTTCACTGTATTAGATTGATTTTTTTTTTTTTTTTTTTTTTAAACGGTCAGATTTCAAATTCACCTCAGAGTGTTCCCCAAAAGAATGTCAGGAGTTTTTATCATCCTGTGACTGCTTGGTCAAAACGAGCCACGTTTGACTGCCAAAACATGTCACTAGGAATCTTCACATTTGATGTTTTATGTTATGTGTTTTGTGATATTATTGTTATTTTATGTTAAGTGTTCTGTAAAGTATTTTGTTATAGCTACAGCTGTTGTGAAAGTGGTATGTAAATATAAATGTTTGTATTTTATTGTAATAATTGAGGAATTGATTATTGGCGAGCGTGATGTATTTTGGTTGATTTTTTTTTTCTTTTTAATGTCATGCCACTAGAGAAGCCTTGAACTGCTCCAGATGTATGTGGGACCGTTGTATGCTCTTATTATTACCACTGCGAAACACAATGTTGCTTTTTTAAACCGGAAGGATATAATACAAAAAGTATTAATTGGATGATGTATTCTCTTCTCTTAGAGGTTCAATGTAATTGGCAAATTCTCAGACCCTCCAGTGATGTGGATGGAAAGAGCAGCTACCAGTGAGTCACCCACATCCATCGTTGCACGAGTCCCATCTGATGCTCACTCTCCTGTCCAACAGGCCTTTTCGGGGTTAAGTGCTATGGAGTCCATATCAATGGTTACACCGTTAGTGAGACTGGGGACCTCTGTATGTGGCTCGCACGACGCTCTCCCACCAAGCCGACCTATCCTGGACGACTTGACAACATGGTGAGCACAAACGGGTCACAACCAGCAGCCCAAATGAACACACTTGCAATTCAGTGTGTAGAAAAGCACATCACAGGGAGAACAGGCACAGGAGAGGAGGAATTGTGTGTCATTTTTTTATTAAATCTTTCTGCTTTTCCACTAAATAAAGACAACGAAAGACAAACAATAAGTACCTGAACAAAATGCATAAGATAAAGTTGTAGGCCTCTGTAAAACACCAATTCCTGTTTTCCTATGCCAAAAGGACTGCTGTTGAAAAATTTACTGTTGTCCTTGATTAATGTCTGGTTGAGGGATTCAATTGATCAGCCTTGTGTCCTTGAAGGCAGCCGGTGGTCTGGCTGCTGGTGTGAGCATCAAGAACACACTTATGAAAGAATGTCAGGAAGAGGCATGTATCCCAAAGTGCTTGCAGAAAAGGCCCACCCTGTATCCACCATAAGGTACGTGTAGACTCTTTTCGACACATTTCAAAGATCTAAATTAATGTCGGTCTTGTAGATCAAATACCACTGTCACTATCAAAGGAAAGTAAATAATTCTTGAAACTCTGAGAGATGTTTCAAATTGTTATGGTTGCATGCAGCAATTCGAAGCTACTGGTGCTTGAGCAGAGTCTCAAGAACAGCCAGTTCCTCCAAGGGCTTGCAGTCATGTATCAGGCTGTATTTTGGCCTCATATATACAAGGAGAGGCGGCCCAGTGGTTAGTGCGTCGACCTCACAGTGCAGAGGTACCGAGTTCAATTCCAGCGCCAGCCTCCTGTGTGGAGTTTGCATGTTCTGCCTGGGCCTGCGTGGATTTTCTACACGTACTCCAGTTTCCTCCCACGTTCCAAAAACATGCATGGCAGGCTGATTGAACACTCCAAATTGTCCCTCGTGTGAGCGCGGATAGTTGTTCGTCTCTGTGTGCCCTGTGATTGGCTGGCAACCAGTTCAGGGTGTCCCCCGCCTCCTGCCCGAAGACAGCTGGGGTAGGCTCCAGCACCCCCTGCGACCCTTTTGAGGATAAGTGGATCGGAAAATGAATGAATGAATGAATATACAAGGAGAAATGTTTACATTGGGTTCAGAAATATATTAGGGCGGATTTGTGTCAAAATGACCTCTGCAAAATACAGTATGTGGAGTTCCGATTACCTGCCGTGGTTTTAAAAAAAAAAAATTCATGCCTATGCCGTAAAGTAATTCTAATGCAGGACAATGCAGTATCTTACACTGTAACTGTATTGTCATGAATAAATCTGCTATGGGCATGCTGTAACTTTTGCTCATTCCATTGGTTGTCACCACAGAACATCAAATGATTTGTTTTGCATGATTTTTATGCTGAATGCCCTTTTTGGTGCCCTTTTTCATATTTGGGCTTGGGACCTGATGTGGTTCGGTGTTTGGGACCGGCGCAGCAGCATGTACTTCTATAAAGAGAGAAAAACTCATAGTGTGGCTACCATTATCCCCTGACCTCAACTTTATTGAAGTGCAACATTGTTAAAAGATCTATGAGCATGGGCAGCATTGTAACTCCAACTAACGAAACTGGGAGGCAATTCTTGCAACCTCAAACACAATACAGGCAGAAACTATCCTTTACTATGAGTTGTTATTTTTAACAGTCATGTTTAATAATTTGGAACACTGTCTTTTGAGTAATTTTGTAAAACTGGAGTACTATTGTCACCATGGTTTGGGTCAATAACACCCCCCCCCCCCGCATTGCAAAAGGTCGTTATGTTAAAAACAAAAATGCATCAACATTGGGAAAATGAACAAAACCAGCATGTCTATAATAATTTTGGAACAATATAATTACAGTGGTATTTTAGCCAACAAACTAAATCCTGTCCTTGACATTGAAGACAAATGAGTACCACTTATTGCTTGAAAAAATGTTCACTAGCTACACTTATGAAGATGAAGATGGGGTCTCTTCAGAGTGTTCGTTTATCTTTGATTTGGAACTTCCACCAACCTTCAAGCCCAGTGCAGGGGATGGAAAAGTGCAGAAATTCTACCTCCTGCCCATAGAGAAGGTGAGAGTATGATTAGCGACTCCCAGAATTAACTATGTAACCATAAGGGCTACCCTAAAATCTCCAGGATCCAAAGATGATGTTCTATCCTTTTAATGAATGCATTTCTTTCTTTAGGTGAAAGAAATGCTGGCCCCTGAAGATTTCAAATCTAACTCTGCCATGGTGGTCTTGGACTTTCTCATTAGACATTCAGTTATTGAGCCTGACAGAGGTCAGTCACGTTCTAGAACAGGTTATGTACAGATCCAATGTGTAGACCTGTTCAACCAAGTCTCCATGTGGTTCTTGTCTTTTCAGAACCCTTTTACCAGGAAATTGTGTCCGGACTCCACCAAGACATAGAAAGCATTTGTAATCATGAAAAGTCCCTCTTTTAATACTGTACCTGATTTGTTTTTAATTTTTTTTCTTCTTCAGTTTTGTTTAATTTGTTTCAGTTGTGATTGTTAAAGTGCTCTACAAATTGAACAGACCAAGTTGAGTAATGTAAAGTAGTTAATTTTTCAAGCCTTTTTTTGAACGTTTTGACAATGGTTGTTTTCACAATGCTTTTCCACAGAAGGGCTTTGTAACCAACTCGGTGTCTTCAAACCCAGAGATGGGAAATCCCCCACCCTCCAAATCTCCAGGCTCTGCTTTCTCAAAGGAAAGTGTGTCAGTGGAATTAAGGAGATCTTTGTTAATTGCGCACTGCTTCCCACTCCTGAGACACCGGATAGTGGACAAGCTCGATCACCTGCACACCTTGTATAATGCTGTACAAATTAACTTGCTTTGCCTAATATACTTGATCTGTAGGACACAAGCACAATGTCATTGTTATTAAGAATATAACATTTTATGTTGTTGTGCCACTGTGTTGTTGTGCCACTGTGTTCTTATGTTGCACAATTTCTCTTAAAATGACCAATCCCTGGAAATATTTATTTGAATTTCAAAGACCGTGAGCAATGAATAGAGCAGTAAAAAAAATAAAAATAAAAATACTTGTACCTTCTTCCACGGACCTCAGTCGACTTTAACAATCTTACTTGACCGCGTTGAATTTGTGTGTGCGTATGAGTGAGCGTGTGTGTGTGTGTGTGTGTGTGTGTGCGTGCGTGCGTGCGTGCGTGCGTGTGTGTGTGAGATGTAATAGAATTCTGCATACGACTGTGATGTAAAACAAGACTGTGTAGAATTTTTTTTTAAACTGCATTTAAGGGTGAGACAAGACTGGCTGTCCATATATGGCCCAGAGTCATAAATTGATTTCTGGGCCACATGCTTCACTCAACAACTGGCCTGCATCTTGTCTGCCAGAGTCAATCCAGTGCCTCCTTTGCCACTCCTGAGCCATGATCAGCCCATATGCCTGATGCCAGTACCGACGCAATGTCACCTGTGCCGGCTTCATGGCGCATCTGGGCCAAATGTCTTTGCTATGTGAGAACCTTTTGATATTGAAGGACCAAATTACAATTTTGACGCAGTTTTTTTATTGATATTCTAACACATGTAGTGTGTGAGTTGTGAACTTTTACCCTCTATAAGGATCACCCCAATATGCAAGTATAAATATTCAGGTTTTAAATATACATCATCACTGATAACCAGTAGCATCTATCACTTCATTCGTCAGCGCGAACTTTACGAACAGTTTGATGATCTTAGTCATAGGCAGAATCTCCTGTCCAGTGATGACTAGTGATGGAAATTCAGGCTCTTTTTAGAGAGCCGGTTCTTTTGGCTCGGCTCACTAAAAAGAGCCGGCTCTTTCGGCTCTCAAATGGCTCCTCAGTTTTTTTGTTGCTTAAATTAATTTACTCCCAAAAATAATGTAAAATTATGTGTAAAATGAATTACGAATGTAAAAAATGTACAGTATATCAAATATTTATTATTTATATGGCTTTATATTATTCTGAACATACTCAACATGGCGTACAACATGGAGTGCTACAAAAAATAAATTACAAAGTACAAAAACAAAGACCCATCTCAAAACAAGGTCAACAAAAAGTTCCAATCTCTGATTGTGTATATTTATAAGCGTTTAACTATTTACAGTAAAACAACATAAGTAAGCTTTGATTACCACACAACAAATTACAAATTAAAATTTGGTATTGGATATTTTAACCTTGCCCAGTCTACACGCTGCCTTTGAACTATCAATTAAGTTGAAATTAGTCCAAATTTCATTGCGTTTCCGATCCATTTTCTCACCTTTCCACTTTCCACGTGTAGTTTTTTTCTCTGTACTGTAGCGCTATCGAGCTCTCTCTCGTCTCCCTGTCTCTCCTGTTCGTGCTGCTCACAGTGTGCTGCTGTCTCTCTAACTCCTCCCCCTTCTCTTCACTGAAGCGCGTGTGACGTGCGGCTTTAACCGACAGGGGGAAAAAAAACAGGAGAAAAAAAAAGTCGGCTCCCATAAAGAGCGGCTCCCGATGAGGAGCCGGCTCATGTCGTTCACTTCAAAGAGCCGGCTCTAAGAGCCGGTTCGTTCGCGAACGACACATCACTAGTGATGACATCAATAGCATCTGAACAGAACGCATGACGCTTTATTCATTGCTTGCTTTTCCCTCCTAAAAAAAACTAATATATTTATTGTGAAGAAAGAGTTTTAAATTTAGTATCCTTGATCTTAACCGTTGAATAAATCTGCAGTGAAATAAAATTTCACTCGCCTGCTTGTTTTATTTTGCTCAGAAAAAGGCGTATAGCAATTTCTGCGACTTCCTGGCTGGAGGGCGCTGTTAACGTTGACTTGGTGTGAACTGTGAACCAATAAGCGTCGAGGTGACAAGCACAAAGTCAGCGATTGGACAGTTTAAAAAGCACCGCCATTACATTTTTCACTTAAAGTTAACTGCCCAAACTGAGTCTTCGTCGCGCTCCGTCTCTTGCGTACACGCGCAAACGGTAAGTGTTTATGGTATATTACAGGATATTTTTAGGACTTTTAACTCTGCACTGACAATAAAGACCCCTAAGACGTTGTAACTAGTTCAACTTCAAGAAACGTTTTCTTAGTGCAACCATACCATCAGCTTCACGGAACAGCTCGGCTGTTCTGTGTGTATTTGTCAACCAAACTTTGCTCAGGACCGCTACAAACTCTCATTTTGTTTACTTCTTAGGCCGTTTTGTTTGGTGAGTATATGCGCACTTTTGTCGAAATGGCTGATGACTGCGTCCGTGATCCAGCGGGCAGATACGAGTTCGACGCGCCTTCCCACGTCGTCGACTTCAAGCAGTTGGCCAACGAGCCTTGCGACGATGAATGGTTCGGTAAGCATTCACTAGGACTTGTTAATATTCTTTTATAAACCACCACCGACGTTTGGCCAGTTGACGGCAGAAACTTGTGATCGTAAATGGGTTACGCCTTTGGTTGGCTGTATTTGTCTTTATGCTCATCAGCTGACAATCATAAGGCGAAATATGAATTGTTCGGATAAATAACAGACTTGTATATAAAAATAGAAAGTTGTTTATGTCTGTTATCTTGCTCTTAATCTAAATTTGTCTTGTTTTTGCAGATCGCCGAGCTGTTGATCAGCCACATTATGCAACACCTAAACACACAGCCACTGTGGGCCCAATGAGAATTGCCGTAACAGATGCTGGTTAGTGTAATATCGTTGCTTGGTTCTCTTCATTCCGTTTATGAGCACAGTTTTCTGATTTAAATTGCTTTTATTGGCTTTATTAAAAATGCATGCGTCTTCAAAGTAGCGTGGAGATGAGCCGCACAAACATCCAGATCCATGATGCAAAATCGTTTCATAATCAAAGTGACAAATTTTCCAAAATGGAAACCTGTGGAATTCACATCTCATGAAAACTCCTTTTTCTGGAAAGTAGGGGTACCCTCAGACTTCACCGTATCTTGTCTCTTTGCGCACATACAGTATTTCTGTGGTCTGCATGGTAAGAAGTCTGGAAGGGAGAATTGCAGCCTAAGAAATTGACTCTTGTGCGAATGGGAGAATATTCATTGATGCCCTGTGCAAGTCATTTACAAGGCACAGAGTATTTCCCCTCCGACCAAATTGTTTTTTAATTTTATTAATTGATGATGAAATTCATGACTAACACTTTTAAATATCAATTTTTATCTTTTTAACTCATTGGTGCACCTCGATGAAGTGTGAAAATGTTTGTTAAACAATGCGGGATGCCTTGATAGTTTCCCCCTTTAGGGTACACCATTAAAATGAAAGATGACACATGCCCAATGCTTGGAATGCAAATGCTCAGTGAGACACTTCAATCCAGTGCACTTAGTCCTTATGCGCAATACTTATGTGCACCCCTTATAATCAATGGAATTCTCTTAAATATGAACATTGTGTGTGATTTTCAGTTTCTAAGGCTGCTGACCCCACACCACCTGACTGCGGTGCAGTGGCAAAGATACAGAAGGGAGATGAACCACGCAGGTACCTGTTTAATGCCTGCATGATTATGGACCACCAAGACTTTGGGCTCTTGTAGCTGGAATGATGTGTGCATGTTACTGTTACAATTGACTCACATTTGTTCTATTAGGGTTTCAAAGCGTAAGAGGCTTGTTGGTTTGTCTTCTCAAGACCCCAAAAAATCTAAAAAGTAAGTGCCATTTCATCTTCATTTTCTCATGTTACATTCGGTCGTAACCAAGGGGCAGAAACACATGGACATATTGAAGGAAAACACTGCACTGGTCCATTGACTTATGAGTTTCCTAACTTATCGGTCTTTAGAGTTGCAAGCTGTCACAATTTCTTTACATAATTATTTGTTGTTGTTTTTGTATAAGTTCAATAAAATTTTTCATCTTGTGTTCTCTTTATGGAGTTGTTTGACCAACAATATAGATTCCTGGAAAAAGTGTGAAATTCACCAAATTGTTACAAAGTAGGTGTCAGCAAGACGCCAGCGGATACGTAAAGGATCTTTCCCATGCTCCAAGGAAGTACAGGGCAGAAAAACACAAGGATTGTGATTTATGTTTTTTTCATGAATAGGTTTTACTCGACCAGGATTTTGGAGCCGATCAGAGAGCTAAAAAATGAATAAATAACTGGTACTAATCGAAGCCATTATGTTGTTACTGTGATATTTAACTCTCAAGCACCGAGAACCATGTGGATACAAGCCATGATGTCAACAATGAAATGGAACAGAATTGTGATGCAGAAAAGGAATTGAATTCATCTGACAGTCGACCTCAAGCAGAATCTTCATCAGTAAGTAACATAACTAGTAAGATTTTTGTAGATGCTATTAAAATTCACGGAGAGGGTGTTTTCCATGTCATCCATGTTGATGAAGTTTAATTAGCAGTTGTGGTGACTAAACATGCATGTCTATCTATTACTAATTAAGATTGCTAATTGATTTATATGGTAAAATGTATCCATCAAAACATAAATATGACACTACAATTCATTTTTAGAAATTTTGGTACTGTATCGTGATGTATGGAAACCCACTACCTTTTGACATGGGTGTGTTTATTCTCACTATGGCCCATCGGGGGCCTTTCATTTGGCTTAGTGCAAACATAGACTCATACTCTTCACACATTGCCACACTCTTTTGTGCATGGAGACATTGTTGTCATTCTCCCATACATTGTATACATGTACTATAGAAGGCAATTATTTTTTTTTTTAAACACCGGTCTTCATTTTACACAAACATGTCAACCCCACATGCGCTGAAGGAATTACAATGGACTCCTGCTTTTAGTCAATCCGCTAGTATTTCCATCGAATGCGCACTGAACACAGGAGGTTTTTAAACCCCCCCACCCCCCTTCTCTTGCGGTGTCACTATTTGAATTACAAACACACATGCGTCTGTGGTCCATGTGCAAGTCCACAGAAGCTGGCATGCACACAATGCAGAAATTTCATTAGACTGAAAGAGTGTGAATTTTTTTTTTTAACCACACTGTCTAATGTAGTGACTATGTTGATAGGAGCATTGAAACGCATGCAGTTGCACAAACTCAACTAGATGAATGACTGTTTCTGACTCTCGTATGCTGAAAAACGGCTCGCGTACATGACCAATTTGGTCGCAGTCTTGGACTCTGCATCTCATAATCTTGCATTTATTTGGGTAGGCGGATTTGCTCAGTGGTTACAGTGCAGACAGACCTGGGAGGCTTCTCAGGAGCCACAAGAAAAAGATGACCAAAAACCCCTATGTACCAGTGGCCCAGCATATAATGCAGTTACAGACGCGAACCCCTCAACGCTTCCATGAGCTGAGTCGGCAGGAAAGAGCCAAAGGTGTGGCCGTCTTGCTTTTTTTTTTTTTGTACAGTATTTCTTGAGTAGCTTTGTGAGAGATGAGAAACTCCCATTGCCTTTAACAGGCCCGCCCAAAGCTAAGGCACAACGACTGCGGCTCACTCGGCCTCAGTCGCCAAAGTTCGCAACAAGACTGAGGAGCAGACCATCCACTGTTAAGAGCAGTGCTCAACTGGAAGCCGAAGAGGAAGAACACAAGTAAGATCAAAACAAAAAGCTCTCATTTCACTTTTGTCTGAGCTTTCAAGTACAGTTTTACCACTTTTTTTAATGCCTTTTTACACACTACTTATTGTAATGCCCTCACATGTGGGGAAAAGACAACCTCAGTCTTTGATGCACTTTTCAGCCATTTATTGAACGCAGACAGACCAGTAGAAACACATAGGTACACTCAAGCAGAAGCTGCTGTCAATCACTGCTCACACTCGCACATGACAAGATGTCACATGGCACCCCATCAAGCCAAGCCACTTAAATAGGGGACACATTTCTCTTTTAAGAATTCAATCCCAGGTGTGTATTTTATTTATCTTCGTATGGTAGGGTAAAGAAGAATATTTAAACACATGGACACAAAATACATGATTGTCTATAAACTTTGAGACTTTGTTTTTGTGCTTAAATATGTTTACACGGTTAGTGTGTTGGCTTTAAATGTGTTTGAAGCCTATGTGAGAAATTTTTTTCAGTAAGTCTTTTGCTGCACTTCAAAAGGTCAACTTTCAAGGCCCAAGCGCTGAACAAAAAAATTCTCGAGAGAAGAGATGCTGTGAAGAAGCCAGTGGTGAAGGAGCCCACTGTACAAGAGGCTTTCACCATGCACATTGAAAAGAGGCTCCAGGAGAGGCAGAATACCAAGTCCCAAGCTGAGCCACAGTCCACTTTCAAAGCACAAGAACTGCCAAAGAAAATCCTGGAAGGAGTCGTGGTGAGTCCCGATTCTTCAGAAAAACATGGACTATTTCAGGTGGAATCAACTGGACTTCAGATCAGGGACTCTCTCTAATATTTGTCAACTTTATGCTTGAGAAGCCCTTTGAAATTGTTTTGTGATTAAGGAGTACACAAATAAACTTGACATGTCAACAGGGAGTGCCAGAGAGGAAAGTGAAGCAACCAACTGTGGCGCATTCGCCGGCCTTCACTCTCACAAAGAAAGATCATCATATTGATGTGAAAGCCGAAGAAGTGAGCACCTTGTGTACGGTGTTTGAATGAAATCCCTTTAACATCCCGCACGGAATGACAATGAACCCTCTTTTCAGGTGAAGCCCCTCCCTTCAATCAAGCATACACCGGTTCCTCAATTTGGCACGCCATTCCAGCCCATGCTGCAGGACAAGAGACACACAGAGGTGTGTCCTTTCTCCTTTGAGCAGAGGGAACAAGAGAGGAAAAAACTTAAGGACATCAAGGAGCAGCAGGAGGAGGAGGTGAGATGGATTCGCCATTTGGTCCTACAGTTAGACATTTGTTGAAAAGCGTAACTTGAGGGCGTAATGTCACCTCCAGGTTCCGCTCTTCAAGGCTCAGCCACTGCCACACTTTGACAAAGTCAGTCTTCCTGAAAGGAAGAAGCTGGAAGCCACAAAGCCTGAGCCCTTCAGACTTCTGCTGGATGAACGCGGCACAGTCAAGAGTGACCGCTTGGAGCAAATGGTATATGAAGATGTGCGGCAAACACTCTTTATTCACCCACGCAGTCATTAATTCTCAAATCTTTTGTTTGTTCAATTGCTCATTAACCACTTGTGAAACTGTAATATGTTAATACTTACCGGGACTGTATATTGGGACCATTGGACAGTTTTCAATATTTCCTTAGTCCACCATCGGGGAAAATGAACAGTTAAACCTGCTGTATTTATTCGGATGGAAGAATCTTTTGTCCTGAAATCCTGCTTGGTACACAAAGTAGGATCACTCTACATTTTTTACCTGATTGTTTAATCTTGTGTATAAGTTAATCAATTGGCAAGGTTCCTAGCCCACATCTAATATCCATCAACATTATCTATTGTACTGATGGTTTTTTTTTTAATTATTTTGTTGTTTGGGGGTAGATGAAAGAGGAGCAGAAAAAAATAAAGGAGACAGCAACATTTAAAGCCAGGCCGAACAAAGTCACCCAAAAAGAACCTTTCCAGCCGAAAAAGGAAGATCGCCCTGCATTGGGTAAGATGATTCGCTTTTGTGACTCCCCAACATAAGGTTTTGAATGAAGAGGAGGTGGCTGAAAATTAAGCAATACTTTACCAGCGGACTTGATTCTTCCACAGTTGTAGAGTCCTTTGAGCTGGCAACAGAGCGTCGTGCCCGAAACCGTGATGAGTTTCAGCAGCATCTTTGTGAGAAGGAGGCTGTCGCGGCGCTTCTAAAAGAGAAACTGCGGCAGGAGGAGGAAGAGAAGCAGAAAATGGATCTCGCTAAACTTCGACAACAACAAGTACGTACTAAATTTGTCACTTTTGCTTTTTGGGGTCAGGGGAAAAGCGGGAGTTTATCCCAGGGTTTTAAATGTTTTTTTTAATCGATAAATTAAGTCACCACTCATGTCTAGTTAAAGTTAAAACCTCGTTTACTGCTGTGTTTTGAACATTTGGCTCCTCTGAAGTTGCGTGTAGTTCAGATGTTGCCCCCTTCTCCTTTCAGGTTCACAAGGCGCAACCCATTCGCCACTACAGGAGCGTGGAGGTGAAGAAGAGTGACGTTCCACTCACAATCCCACAGTCTCCAAACCTTTCTGACCGCTTTCGCTTATAATCATTCTTCCTTTGTTTTTATTTCCTTGTTCTGTCTGTATTTGCTGTTATTGCATTAAAGTTCACATGTTAAAAATTCATTTACGGTTTTTAAGCCACACATGCACACTTTAGTCAGTCCCCTCCGGGAGCTGTAAGATTTTGCAGGCTGTCATGCTGCAATTGCGTCGAAGGCCTCCAATTTAAACAGAGCCTACACAATGAAGATGACACAGCCAGAAGATGCCCACATCTTGGCAATTAATCAATTGGAGAAAACCTATATTCTCATATTAAATGAAGAACAAAGAGAGAAGCAGAGCAAATTTTATTTGCATAGTGAATATTCATGGAAAATCGGGCTATTTCATGTGGAGGTTGCCCTTTTCACCAAAATGAATATGTTGAAAAAGGCAAACCTGATAAAAGGACAAGTTATGACATGGGTGCTTTAATGTAACTAGTGGTAATGCCCCACAGGTAGGATGTGGACGAATGGAGGGGGAAAAAAATTGGCAGGAGCCAGATGAAGAACTTCAGAGAATTTCTGGCAAAGAGTCTGTATTGATGCAGATATGAATCGACATGTTCGTGAATGAAACTGATGATGAGGTCATTGGTATCCAGGTAAAAAATAAATAAATAAAATTGGGACATGTAGTGAAGGAAACACTATTCCAGAAGAGAAGTGATTAGGAAGCATAGCGTGTTGGTGAGTAAGGCTGTGCACAGAAGCATGTAGCTATGAAGCAGAGAAAAGTATGTCATGGGGCTTTTCAGGAAGATGTGAAACCAGCTCTTGGTGGGCAGGAAGAGCTTCCAGAACACTGAGAGAAAAGAAATGAAAGAATGAATTAATATGAATTAAACAACAAAATCCACCTGTTTACTGCCCATCGATTTTCAATGCATCTCCCAAGAATGTTGTGTATGGAAGTAATTTTGAGTGCACTACATTTTTTCTTTTGGACATTTGAACCACCCTACAAAATGGCAGCTCTCCATAATAGTGCACTATTCAAGAACTAGTGTGCACATTCGGAGGTAGCCCAGGTGAGCCATGACAGTTACCCAAGTCCTGGGTGACTGTCATTTTCAGTCGACCACAAAGTGCAAAATGGCCGCCATCAGCGATGGATGTACAGGTGGATTTTGCTGCTTAATTCATATTCCACAAATGCAAGATGCCGTGTGTCAGCGAGCGCATAGAACATATTTTGAATTTTTTGAACATTTTTGTTACTTGTGGGCGGGGGCGAGATGGCTCAGTGGTAGAGTGGTTGTTTCCCAACTCAGAGGTCGAGGGATCCATCCCGGCCAATGTGACCATGTCAAAGTGTCCTTGAGCAAGCCACTGACCCCCCGTTGCACCCGATGCTGCATCATCAGTAGGTGAATGAGGTAACAGTGTAATGTGCTTTGAGTGCCCGTGGTAGAAAAGCACTGTATAAGTGACACCCATTTACTTGACCTCTCATTTAAATATGAATGGAACAAGTCAGTGAAACAAAGTACAGTGTACTGTATTTGTGTTACTACATGATGTTGGTAAACCTGCCAAATCCTCACAATGTTAATCCCATATTCAATGATGTAGTGTTATACCGTATATGAAGGCCTTTTATAAACACATTTCCTGTTTTGCAGTGTGCTGTATGTGCTTTAATGACGACACTCCACAATCAGGATTGACAGTAGATGTTTTATTGCGCTCATCTTTGACACAGTGAAGACAAAAAGTTACAACACTTGAACATTGTGGCTGTTGAGAAATAGTTGTTTTGTAATAAAAGGCATCAAGACATTTGCGGCAAATGATACCTTTGAAATGTCAGGCTCGGGACTCTCAGTGGCAACATTCACACCCGATATGTGCATCCATCCATCCATCCATTATCTGAGCCGCTTATCCTCAAGAGGGTCGTGGGCATGCTAGAGCCTCTCCTGGCTGTCATTGGGCAGTAGGCATGGTAAACAATAAATATGTAACAGGTCTGACAGTACGGCTGTGTGTCACAAACACTCATATGTACAATGTAAAATTCACTGGCTCAAATTCCCTTTTTTGAATTTTAAAAATACACATCTTGGAGACAGTCACAATAGCATGTGAAGTCAAGTGAATAAGCTAAGAAGCCGCCAACACTTGCTGTGATGCTTAATCCAATGCATTTTAAATATGCTGCGTGTGGGCGTCGGTCCTGAAGATGTGAGGGAGTTCAGGGATCCACAAACGACACTGCAATGTATCGGACGCCAGCTGTGGTTGGCAGGCCTTCGTGGTAATGGGTGAGGCGGCCAGGGTGCATTAGGGCCCAGCCTTTACGCGGTGCCTCCACAGAGCAGTCATAACGGAGGAACCTGCAGCCGCCGCCCTGAGGTCACAGTCACACATTAGCCATACACACATGCAGTGTTGTGGAAGAAGAGTTCCTTTGGCATTGGCGCACTTGGGCACACGTTTTTTTTTTTTTTTTTAATCCAGCTGCAGAGAATACCACGCATTTTTGAAGATGAGATCCTTTGTAAAAATGTAATGTAAAAATGCTGTACAGTTTAGTCATTAATATCTGTATGGAATTATATACAAAGTATAATGTATTGATGTATTCTGGTATATTATTCTGTATGGCCTGGTTCACCCGCTGAAAGGTAGATCCCCCCATCCCCAATTCTAAATCCCCTTACCAAATTCAGCTTTACAAATGCCAAGTTTATGGATTTTTTTTTAAAAATAACAAGTAGTTGTATTGCTCCTTCCCCAACTAAATCCCAGAAGCTTCAATTTACCACAGTGATGTCATTGTAAAGTTCTTGTACAGAAATCTATTGGCGGTGGGGTGTTTATTCGTCCAAAATGGATGTGGCACCTGGTAGTTAAGTGATTAAGAAAACAGGTCGCCGATTTACAGGATGTTCCTTGATCTTACCTGTGTTATTTGTAAAAACACACATGACGGAACAAATTGCAACTACAAAAATATAAACTAGATACATGAATGTACAGTATCACAGTTACAGTGCACCGCAATTCTATGCAGTATCATTATAGCTGCTATTAATTACAAGAAAACAATTCTGCCAAATAGCCCAGTATATTGAAGATGCAGGGAAATGAGATGGATGCAACGACAACCATATAATTCATGCAAAAGAGAACAAACGTATGAATGCACAAATGAAGAAAATGGAATGACAAAGTGTGAAACACCAGGAATGTAGATTGACATGCTAGCCAAAGAATGGTGATCCTCTTTTCATGAAGACAGTCTTGGGTGACTGTACTAACTAGGTACTACCCTACAGCAGGCATTCCCAAGTCTCCTATATTTATTACATCTATAAATTTGTTGTCTGACATTCATTTGTCATGTGAAAATGAAAGCGAGATTAAAATGAATGACATTTTTTTCGTTCTCTGTATTTAGGAGGTGTGTTTTCATTTCATTCAATCTTGAGAGTGCGTTCTGATGATTTTTGTCACACTGATTACCCAAAATCCCTTGGTTTTGCCTTTTATTTTGAAACGGGTCAAAGTGAAGTCAATAATTTTCTTTAAGATAGGATGTTCTACGTGTCCCCACTCGTCTAAAGATGGTATTCTGCTTAATATTGCATTTGTGAAATATGAATCAAGCACTAAAACCCATCCTTTCTTGTCTCCATCTCAGGGGGCAGCCATTTTGCCACTTGCTGTTGACTGAAAATGACATCACAGTGCCAAAGAACTCACCTTGCCAATGTCACATGACCAAACCCAGAAAACAGGCGAGCCATGATTTGTTATTTATCTGAACCTTTGGACACTGTGATGTCGTCATGTTCAGTCTATTGCAAGAGGCAGTACAAGACAAAATGGCAGCCTCTGACATGGATAAAAAAAAGGGGGAGATATTTTTGCTTAATTCATATTCCACAAAAACAATATTAATCACAATGCCGCATTTAGACTTGTAGGGGCACATAGAACATATTGTAAAGAAAAATTTGACTTGCCTTCTCATTTAAAAGATGAGGCAAGGAAAGCCTGCTGTAGAGTGAAGTACGAATTTATTTATTATTTGTGCTCTTGAGGGACCCTGGGCAAAAAATAATTGTATGGCTCCCATTCAATCAATACATAATGAATATTCTTATTTTAGTATTTTTTTTCCCTTCCATCTTATAGATATAATGACAGATTTTTTTTCGTTCGATGTTCTGGGACATTTTCTCCATAATTTATCAAAATGTCCGATTTGTACCAACCTCCGATGCCACTCACCTCGTAATCAGGCCCCCTCTGATTGAGTGCTATGTTTATAGTGAATGTGGAGGCGTCATGATGTGGCCTCAAAAAGGGCTGCTCATCGGGCTTATATCTAACTACAAAGGCCAAGTCAAAATGAGCCTGCAAACACACATAAGAAAGGAGGAAGGTCATGCAAGCATTCACATAGAAACTGCTCGAGTGGCCACACCAGGAGAGTGTGTCGGGCGTATGTACGCTGGCGCAATTCTTGCTCGATAAAGACAAGCTTCAAGGCTGCTTCCACATCCAGCATTCAGGCCCACAGATGGAGGAGAGGAAGCGGAAAGTGGTGCAACATCACCCGCATCGTCACTTGCTGAGGCTTCTAAAGGCTGCCACCTCCTCCTCCGTTTACCTGATAGTCAACATCTTTGCTGTTGAGAGCAACGTTTATAGTGAATGTGGAGGCGTCATGGTGAGGCTCGAGCAGGGGCTGCTCGTCGGGTTTGTACCTCACCACGAAGTTCAAGGGAGAAGTGCACTGGAAGGAGACATGTTTTGTCAACACAGCAGTAAAGTGGAGGGAACCGATTGGCTTGCAACAGGTGACGCAGCTGCTTTTATGAAAATTAACAGTGAATCCATTTCGGGGTCCAGGTTTGTCTTCCTGCTATGTCACGGATTTTTCTTGTACAAGTAATAACTTTACGGTGGTGTAACTTTCGTTTAAATCAGGTGCATGTAATTCCACTATCAACCACTAGAAAGTGGTACAGTTTTTTTTTTTTTTGTTAGAGAATGTGTAAATTGGAAAGAACCAACAGGAAGCACAAACATTCAGCACAGACAATTTTTTTGTTAAAAGTTGGTGGCTGGATGGGTAGTACCCCTGACTTCGGACACCAGGCCTTGGGAATCAAATCCTGGTCAGGGTGAATGATGTTGGGTCTCTTGAATGCATGAATAACAAAATATTATTGAAAAAAAATGATTGAATGTGACCTGCTGTAATCCTGCCTTTTAGACCGTCAGAAAGCGATGACTATAGGTTAATTATGTATCTACAAAGTACCGGTACTTTCGGAATGATTATTGATGGAAGTTGTTTGAAGACCTTTAAAATGAGCTCTTAATGTATAAAACAGGCCCAGGGGGTATTTTAATAGGGGATTTGTCTATCATGGATTTAACTTATTGTGGGGGTGGTCTGGAATATACCCCCCCCCCCCCCCCCATAGATATAATGACAGATTTTTTTTCGTTCGATGTTCTGGGACATTTTCTCCATAATTTATCAAAATGTCCGATTTGTACCAACCTCCGATGCCACTCACCTCGTAATCAGGCCCCCTCTGATTGAGTGCTATGTTTATAGTGAATGTGGAGGCGTCATGATGTGGCCTCAAAAAGGGCTGCTCATCGGGCTTATATCTAACTACAAAGGCCAAGTCAAAATGAGCCTGCAAACACACATAAGAAAGGAGGAAGGTCATGCAAGCATTCACATAGAAACTGCTCGAGTGGCCACACCAGGAGAGTGTGTCGGGCGTATGTACGCTGGCGCAATTCTTGCTCGATAAAGACAAGCTTCAAGGCTGCTTCCACATCCAGCATTCAGGCCCACAGATGGAGGAGAGGAAGCGGAAAGTGGTGCAACATCACCCGCATCGTCACTTGCTGAGGCTTCTAAAGGCTGCCACCTCCTCCTCCGTTTACCTGATAGTCAACATCTTTGCTGTTGAGAGCAACGTTTATAGTGAATGTGGAGGCGTCATGGTGAGGCTCGAGCAGGGGCTGCTCGTCGGGTTTGTACCTCACCACGAAGTTCAAGGGAGAAGTGCACTGGAAGGAGACATGTTTTGTCAACACAGCAGTAAAGTGGAGGGAACCGATTGGCTTGCAACAGGTGACGCAGCTGCTTTTATGAAAATTAACAGTGAATCCATTTCGGGGTCCAGGTTTGTCTTCCTGCTATGTCACGGATTTTTCTTGTACAAGTAATAACTTTACGGTGGTGTAACTTTCGTTTAAATCAGGTGCATGTAATTCCACTATCAACCACTAGAAAGTGGTACAGTTTTTTTTTTTTTTGTTAGAGAATGTGTAAATTGGAAAGAACCAACAGGAAGCACAAACATTCAGCACAGACAATTTTTTTGTTAAAAGTTGGTGGCTGGATGGGTAGTACCCCTGACTTCGGACACCAGGCCTTGGGAATCAAATCCTGGTCAGGGTGAATGATGTTGGGTCTCTTGAATGCATGAATAACAAAATATTATTGAAAAAAAATGATTGAATGTGACCTGCTGTAATCCTGCCTTTTAGACCGTCAGAAAGCGATGACTATAGGTTAATTATGTATCTACAAAGTACCGGTACTTTCGGAATGATTATTGATGGAAGTTGTTTGAAGACCTTTAAAATGAGCTCTTAATGTATAAAACAGGCCCAGGGGGTATTTTAATAGGGGATTTGTCTATCATGGATTTAACTTATTGTGGGGGTGGTCTGGAATATACCCCCCCCCCGCCGCCACTGGAGAGGGTGGGTGTTACTGTATAGGCTACCAGTGATCACAATAGCTTCAGCACAGCTTGCCATTCATATCCTGAAGCTAGTCTTAAGACCCCTGCAAATGGAATGTAATATTTTAGAATGCAAAGAGCAACCTCACCAAAAATCCAATTTCCTGGGTTTGTGGTCGCACGGCTCCTGCTGTAGCTCACATGTAGAACTGAACACTTCTTTTATTCCACATAAATGTCTGAGGTCTTACCTGGGTATGGTAACCAGGATACATTTGCTCTGTTATCGGCGCAATGTACTCCAGTAAAAACTGGTGCCATTCCTTATCAAAGTTGACTTGATTCATGTGGATGTCAATGGTGGGGACATTCTCATAGCCGCCTTGGATTCGAGTGTCCTGGCAGTCCATAAATAATCAGAGAGGAAAAGGTTACTCGTTAGTTATATGCCCAGTTACAATTGACGACTGGCTCATTAGAGAGCGAGAGCAAAATGCATTCTTTCAGCAGCCATGACGACAACAAAGGTTAGAGATTCAGTTATTGGACACAGCAGAAAAAGGATGGTGACATTACCACATTACCGCCTCCTGACCACTTCCCAAAGTGTTCCATTTCTTCAACCAGGTGGTTGCAAGCAATATCGGTGAAAACTGGAAACCAGTATACATCTGGGCAAGGCTGGGGAACAGAAAGGACAAAGCAAAGCTAAGCCACTGAAGGAATTGCATGGCCAGGTTTTACAACATTGGAAAAAGGCACATTGATTGTCTGAACCATCCTAATATTAATTAAACAAAAACAGGAACTTTTTTTTCTCGCAATAACAAAGACGTGGAGATTTTTAAACACAGAGGAAAAAGGAACTAAGAAGGCTACTGTCTGTTAACAACTCACAGTCTCAACAGGTTTTCCTTTCATGATGTGAGTGTAGTTCTCATGAATATAGCGCTCCCGCCAGTCCTGAAATAAACACAACGCATTGTTTTCAGGCCACTAAACAATTGGATCACTGTAAAAAAAAAAAAAAAAAGAAAAAAAAAGGGATAATACTGCCACACTTTCATCTTGTACAATTGTTTTGGGGTGGACAAGTATGAAATAGTTTCAAACATATGTAACCTTTAACTCTGCATATTTGAATGTTTCATACTACATACCGCCACAAAGATTTATAGGTATCTATTATGATTTTTTTTCCCTGCCAATACACAATCAAACACAGACAAAAACTCGTTTCCAAAGGTATAAAACTGGACAGCGTACTCCCATCGGGACCTGCTGATGGATTCTCACCTCTGGATTTTCAAAGATCTGCCACAGATCATTATGCAGATGACTGGTCTGATAGTTTTCGGTTGATAGGATGCGTCCAAAAGTGTCCATGTTGGTTACATACATAAAGACTCCCTGAGGAAAAAAAGGCAAGGCAATTTATGTTCCAAATGCATTTCATCTGGATGCCAGGGCTGTGACCTTGAAATAAAATCTTGGATTATTCACAAATATTTGATTTTCAATTTTGATCGATTTCTTTATATTAATACCAGGACAGAGAAAAGGATAAAACATATTTCAGGGAGCTAAATATTGTTCTTTATTTATTTGATGCACCTTATTTCGAACATGCTGGCAGAAGGCCATGTCAGGGTCCATGAAATTTGAATGAAATAGATCATCGTCTGAGAGCTCCGAGCGGAGGAGGCTGGCCTTCATCAAGTACACGCTGGTTATGTATGGAACGTTCCAAATTCCCCTGCAAATATGAGCGCCTTAATCCATTTACAGCACATACCGAGTTTATCAACAGACAAGTGAACTTCATCAACATTGAAGCATCTTACACCCTGCGTCCTTGGACCAGATCCACGTAGTCCTCAGCCCTGGCATAGTAGCCATCGGCGCTCAGGGCTCCCCAAAAGTTGCTCCAAAGTCGGCCAGTTCGCGTCAACAATGGTGCTACGATCGGCCTGAAGAGCATTTGAAGTAGTGTTATAATAACAAAGTCATCCTCAACCACAACTCCAACTAAATATATAACCATTAAAAATATTGCATGTGTAGTTTGGTGATCATGATTAATTTTTCCATAAATATACTTGCAGGTTTTGTTCAATGAGAATTTTGAGTGTGTTTTCATTCTTCAAAGCAACGTCAACGTCCAAGTTGAAGAAATAGTCACAGTCCTTCTGCTTCCTGCACATATCGCTGAAATACAGAGAATGAAAAAATAATAATTCCCCACGTCACTTTCCATACACCAGCAATAATTACACAGGTAAACAATTTTTCACATTTTTTAAAAAAGTGGTGATGCAAGTAGACTCATTAGCCTTGGACATTATTTTTTTGCACAGATCCTGAATCTGCCCTCCTTTTTTCTCTAACCCAACCTATTTTCATAATAATAATAATAATAATAATAATAATAACAATAATAATAATGTACTATGTAATAAAGCAATATATTCCGTAATATTCATGAATTAAGGGTTAGGTTCAGCAACAGGTGGATTTTTTCTGAAACGTCATGGCTATAAATGACAATGCATTGGTAAAATCCATTTGCGTAACCTTTTATAAGTCAGACTTAAAAACAAAAAATTTGAAATATCTCAAAACCCTGATGTACTAGAAAAAAAATAAGACATTTTTTAAAATCAAAACTCCAGTTTGGGACAAATAAATCCATCGATGATTAAAATTACTGTAGCTGTTGACCAGTGTTAATGGGACTTGGTGACTCACAAGGCCATGGTGCGTGCAGCTGTGTCTTCTATCTCCTCTTCGGGCCCAACAAATTTGACATCTAGATAGAGGCTTCCGTGGTCCTGGACAAAAGCGCTGACCTCACGCTCGTGATGGGGTTCCTCGAGCAGAAAAAAAAAATTTGACCGTTTGTAGAAGTATAGAGCAGGAGGAAAAAAAATGTGCATTAGGATTTGGAATGGAAAAGATGCAAAAGATTATTCACTTTTTTCCTTTTGAACGTGTGATGATAATCCTCCCAAAATGCATTGTGTAGCAAACCAAAATTGATTGCTGAATGAAAATACTTGAGCAACTAGGTTGCTTTACAAATGGTAAAATGAATAGAAAGTTGGTTTAACAAAGTTCTGACTTCTATTTAGGACATGTATCTGGAAATACTTTCCAAAATTTGGTAGCACTGTAATGATCAGAAGATTCCCAGATTTTACCTATAATCTGGTTCGAAGTGCGTAATACATTCTGACACCTAGATCTAAAAATACAAGTGAATATCCGGAAAACATCATTCTGGGAGTTTGGATTCACATACAGCCAGAGCTTTATTCTCATGTCAGATTTCCACGCATCCATCCATCCATCCATTTTCTAATCCGCTTATCCTCCCAAGTGTCGCGTGTGCGCTGGAGCCTATTGCAGCTGTCTTTGGGCAGTAGGCAGGGAACACCCTGAACTGGTTGCCAGCCAATCGCAGGGCACACATAGATGAACAACCATCCCTGCTAACAGTCACACCTATGGACAATTTGAATTTCCCAAACGACCTGCCATGCATGTTTTTGGAGTGTGGGAGGAAAACTGAGTACCCGAAGAAAACCCACACAGGCATGAGGAGAACATGCAAACTCCACACAGGAAGGTTGGAGCCCGGATTCAAACCCTGGACCTCTGTATTGTGAGGCAGACGTGCTAATCAGTCGACCACTGTGCCGCCCGGAAGATTTCCAGAAGTTTTCAAAGATTCATGAGGCTATTTATCAGCGCAACTGTGACCAATATTCCTCTGCAGCAAAGTCACAAAGTCAAATTGGTGGACTAATTTGTGTCCTGTTACCTTGTTGAAAATGAAGAGCTTGAGTCTATTCTTGGGATACTGAAGCTTCAGGAGGCGTTCAAAAAACACGGTGACAAATGGAGTGGGCTGCTGAATGAAGACACCAATCACCACCAAAGGATATTCATTTTCCTAATGGTGCGAAAAAAAATAAATTGAGTGCAAGGCAAAAGCATTGAACGTTTTAATAATATCAAGATTTTGTTGGTAAAATGGACAATGTTGCCTTTCAGTTCATATGACGGCCAAAAACCTGTGACCAACCTTAAGGTTCCTGAGTGGGAGTAGATCATCATGGCACACTGTGCAGCCCGTCTCAAATGTCCACACGTTCGGTATGTAGTTACCAAGGTAGTTGAGCTGAAGCTAAAAAGCAAAGTCTTGTTTGAGTTTATCTCAACTATGTTTGCCATATCTCTTATCACACCGATGGATAGGATTTTTTTTCTCATGGAGAATGGTGTTTATGAATAGATTCGGTAACGATGAAATCCTCGGCACATTGGGAAGGTGAGCAAAAACATTTGCAAGTTTAACAGGATTGTAAAAATGTCTTTACTTTGAAGCCTGTCTTTGCACAACATGATGCTGAACTATTTGTAAGGAGCATAGAGAGAAGGAAATAGATTTTCTTTAAGGCACTCTTACACGTTAGCCAATTGTAGCTCACACAACTCCTACTCTGTACAATTCATCCTGAATAAATGGCATGTTTTATTGTCCATATAGATCAAATTTATGCTTATTTTGAATGTTTAACATTTGTCACATGATGTGCGATGTTCAAAACACTCATTCAGGGTGTCCCAAAAGTCTTGATACACGTCATTTTTTCCATTTCATTTTAGGCATCACTTGGACAGATGCGTGGCCATCACCATTTGGCAGTTTATGCTTTGTGGGTTTTTTTTTTTTAAAAGTGTATCATTTCCTTGCCCATGGCTCGCTAACTGACATTGGAGTCAGCAATGCAAAATTGGGAGCAGGGCAAAAAGGTTTTTCTGTCCACATCTGAAGTTCAGCAGCAGTTTGAGAAGCTTTACAACTTTACAATTTGAAAAAGAAAATCTATTTGGATTTAAAAGATGCAAGTGCATTGAACTGAACCCAATCATTCCACTTTAAGATATATTAAATCATCTTTTACTGGAGAGATACACACACCTACTATGTCTTGTTTTGACTCTACCATGTTTTATAGTTCCACACACACATGAAAAACCTAATCAGTGCTACCGGTACCATAAATATAATTTTTTGGAATGAAGAAAAGAAGCGCCTTTATTATACTTTTGTTTGTTAAACAATGACCAAATTCCTGTTTTCCTGTGTGAATCGTTAGACGTGCGTGCCATGGCATTGTTCTGACTTGTGTAGCGATTTGTAGTCG
This sequence comes from Hippocampus comes, assembly GCF_001891065.2. Classification (NCBI taxonomy): domain Eukaryota; kingdom Metazoa; phylum Chordata; class Actinopteri; order Syngnathiformes; family Syngnathidae; genus Hippocampus; species Hippocampus comes. The sequence continues at coordinate 9,188,166 of NW_017805983.1, forward strand.
GTACCTTGGTCGGTCCATTCCCGTGGATGATGACAGGTAGCGTATCATAGAGCAAATTTCTGGCTCGGACACGTCGATCCTCAAATTTTAGCACCACTTCGTCTGGAAAAAAACAAAGTCAATCTTAATCATATACCGTTGTGTGTTTTGGATGGCAACTGTTATATTGTTCATGTTAAGGGAGTTGAAAGTCCCGTTTCCATGTGGCAGACAGTACAGTTTGATTCAGTTGGATGTTGAAAATGGGGAGCTTTGTCATCTCCGCCTCACCCACACAGCAGACTATGTGTGTGAGATATGAAATGTGTATGTGTGTGTGTGTTCACAATTGATTCTTTGGTCACATCTTTTGCCACAACGATCTCTGATAGTTTTTAAATCATAATCAAAATAAAACTTAGATGCACAAGATGAGAGGGTAGATTTTTGAAAAGGTGATTTTCATAATGTTCTACTTTAAGGTCATGCAGACAGTTTTAACGTTCACTGATGAATAGAGTGTTGATCAAAAAGTGCAAATTCCGCCTTGTAAATCTTTTAATACTAATTTAAAGTGTTTTATTCTACATCACTGGTGTCAAACTCAAGGCCCGGGGGGCCAGATATGGCCCGCCACATCATTTTAGGTGGCCCGCGAAACCAGATGCAACATTTCAAGTTCCATGATGCTTTCTAAATTGTCTATCAAAATTTTTAATTCTCACATCTAATAAATAAGAGAGATATTCTAAGCATTTTCTTGTTACCAAACCTCTCGTGATGGTAACTTAAACAAGAGTTGCATCAACAGTTATTCTTGACTTCTTGATCTGGTTTCAGTTATAGCGGCCCTCCAGGGGAAACGGTAACTAAAATTTGGCCCGCGACAAAAATGAGTTTGACACTCCTGTTCTACATGTAACACACACACACACACACACACACACACACACACACACACACACACACACACACACACACACACACAAAATATGGTCTGTATGTGTATTTGCATGAAGGAGAGTAAAAAAAAAGGGATGCATGGGTTGTTTGTGTCAGATTCTCTAGGACACGACTGAGAATGGCAGTAAAAAGCAAAGGCGTTATTGGAAAGGTGCACTTAACATTTTTAACACAGCAGTTGTATTCAGTAAACTGCACAGTGCATCACGTGTGTTGTGCAGCACACAGTAATGTCAACTATCGGTTGGTTTAAATAGGTTTGACCACAGTTGCACAATAAAAGTCTTTTCACTCACCAAGAGCTCCGTGAAGGTTCTGGAACAATCTGCATTTGCTGTCCAGTGTGATATTTATGGATTTCTAAAAGACATTCATAGATGTTTTACTCATTAATTAATACATTTTTTGTCATCATATCAAACAACAAAGGACCCAAAAAGAAAAAAAAAACAGTACTTACTCTTTTCTCAGGATTGATAAAAATCTTGGTGAAAAACAGCTGATCACTGTCACCGTCGTCTCCCGCCCACTCAGCAACCATTTCTTTGATGTTTGGAAGGTAGCCAATAAAGCCTGAGGGGTAGCGATAAACTCATGTTAAGAGGCGCTCTAACTTGCTGTGTGCCTCAGACAGGCAGCTTTGAAACTACTGGTTGCTCATTACCACGTAGCGATAAACTCATGTTAAGAGGCGCTCTAACTTGCTGTGCGCCTCAGACATGCAGCTTTGAAACTACCGGTTGCTCATTACCACGACCATGTTTCCTTTTTTGTGCTTATAAAACCTCTTTTGTTCTACAAAAAACCCCTACTCTCCAGCTGTGAATACACCACAACTGTTTTTTGTAACCTTCTGCTAAAACAGTCATCTTACCTCAGACTGAAACCCTAAATGAGTGATTATACACAAAACAAAATGTGTCATGGAAAAAATGGGCAGCATACCTCCTGAGCCGAGGAACCTGTTGCCCTCCCGGACATGTGGATGTTTGTCCTCCAAGTGTCTGTCGGGCCAGATCAAGGTCTCAGAGGAAAACACCACCTTGTGTTTGGCCTGCACAAACTTCTTTAGCAGCTCTTTCGGGCCTGATGCGAAAATCACATCATAGCTGTAGAAGGAAGGAAAGTTTTACAAGATGATGCTGACACAGCAGTGGTGCAAGCCACTCTCCAACCCATGCAAAAAAAAAAAAACAAAAAACAAAAAACAAAGTTGTTTTCACTATTTTCTCCTTCGCTGAGGTTACCGTGACAACAATGAGAGCAGAATGCCGAATACAGTGGAAGCTTTACTCGAATATCAAGGTCATACAGTTTGGAATTCAACCCAAATTTCCATTCACTTCCAAAAGGAGGACCTGCCTCCACACCAGCTGTTAAGAGGGACATTACTAAATTTGTAGATTACATATTTATTATTAAAATAAAGAAACATTACCTGTCAATAAAAACAATGATTTTGTTCTCGTCCTTCATTGACTCGAGGGCAGCTTTAAGAATTCGCACTTTCTGACCTCCCCCAGGGGACAAGTAGTCACCTCCTTTCCATTTTTGACCACGACCAAGAACCTGTAAACACGCAAATAATGACAAGCAATTTTATTTGTTTTGATGTGTAATACAGTAATACAGTATACGATCTTCAAAGTAGGGTTTCCTACCTTGACAGTGTAATTAAAATGTTTTGCTGATCTCATGAAACGTTTGAAGCCATCAGTCTCCTTAGTTGCGACGGTCACAACGACAATTTGATCTGGATGACAGCATTCAAGAGGAATTAAGTCAGGAATTCATCGTGGCATCTGAAGACTCAAATTCTACATACTCTCTCCATGACACTCATTGGGGGCTTTTTGTCTAACATTTATAAAGAGGTTTACAGAACGTCACGTTCAATGTACCGTACTATATGGTGCAGTGTCAATATTATTCATCTCATTAATTAAAAGCATCTTTAGAAGTTAGTATAACACTGTGTTGTACAATGTAGTTACAGTATGATTGCTGCATGTTCGACACCAGCCTTTGGTTCCTCAACTGGAACTTATGCATGTATTGTGTGGTCAATGGTCATATCCCAGCAGATTTCTTTCTATGCTGTTCAAATTAGGCTACTGTAATGGCCACTGTAGAATCTTCCAGAACAATATCCATGCAAACAACTATAATAGTCCTATTTCTATAAATCCCTGCAAGTGTTTACATTTTCAAATGATCTCTTCTACAACATTTCCAAAGATGTCAGTCTTCCATAACCGTATTGCTATTTTCAGAACAAGCTTGCAGGCTACTCCAGTAGTCCTGTGGGGGCCACCTGGTATGTGTTGGTGACTCCTGCTTTATATTCAGCGTCTAAGAAAAGATTTAACGTCCATAAAATCCAAAATATTGGGACAATTGTTCTGATGTTTTTAGAGGTTAAAGTGAGCACGGGTAACGATGTCCAAACAAATTTTGGTGCTGATTAAATGCAGTTTTACATTAGGTGACGTGAAGCTTTTTTTACACTAACTTAAGCGTTGTAGATTGTCACAAGTTTGTAAATTTTTTTTTGCACAGAAATGTAATCTACAGTGGGGGTCGAATACTTCGAATTGCATCTGGATTGAGCGACCCAGCTATGGTTTAAAACTTCACGCAAGACGTTCAAGTTTTTTGTAGTTGTGAATCTCGAACATTCTGCAGCCCCTGTCGAAGGAACGATGTCTCGATTCCAGGGACCGTGCTTATTTTCGTGTAATTCATGATTAGCTTCCACCGGCTGTTCCTCTCCACGCTAAAAGTTCCATCCCATGGGAAAGTGAGGCGGAAACAAACAAGAACAGCCCCGTCCACGTCAGCGGCACGGTGGAAAACCCAGCAACTTTTTATTTAAACGGGGGTCCCCGCAAACATACAAAATTCCCTCATTTGCTCTCAACTGTTTTTTCACCTGGCCAAGGATATTAAATCAACAAAATGTTAGATTTCTCTGCATCACGACGAAATTAACACGAGTACCACGAGGAAGGAGATAACATTTATTATGTCTGAATAGTATCCTGTATCGCCTATTGAATCTGACGTGTGGCTTCACGCGTGACGCCATTTGCCACTTATAAAAGTGTAACTAACACGAGCAACCCAGCTGCCAAGCACCGCTTTCTGTCTTACCTTCTCGGACTTGCTGCTGCTCGTCGCAGTCGCGCAGAGGAAAGAGTGTGCAGATAAGGACGGAGAACAACACCAACGAAAGTTTCATGGTCAAATCAGTCGCTTGCTTAGACGGATGGAGCGGAGAAGGACTGAGTCGGAATCACTTTCCCCGCTGACCCGGCTATGTAACCACCCCACCTCTCTCTCTCTCTCTCTCTCTCTCTCTCTCTCTCTCTCTCTCTCTCTCTCTCTCTGTCTCTCTCTCTCTCTGTCTCTCACACTGTCTTTCTCTCTCTCTCCCTCTCTCTCTCTCTCTCTCTCTCTCTCTCTCTCTCTCTCTCTCTCTCGCTCTCCCCCCCTCTCTGTTACTCTTTCTCTCACTTCGTCCGCAAATGTTTGAGAACAAACAAGTGCAAATCAGAGCTTCATGCTTCGTGGATCACCATGACCTAAGGGATGTCTGAGATTCTACACAGGCATGCTAAATAAACAATCTGTGATTTGATTCAACCTCAGTGTATAATCGACAGTCAGCCCAGCTGTCCCGTGGACGTGAGTTTCTGCACGGAGAGGCCGAGCGTGGGCTGGCTCGTCACAGGGTTCCCTGCATTCCTTCCACCTGCCCGGAAAAAATATGCTCAAATGTCAGAATTGTTTCATGCCACAAGAATCCATCCATCCATCCATCTCGGCCCGTGCTGGAGCCTATCCCAGCTGTCCTCCGGCAGTGGTGGGGGCACCCTGGGGGCCACCCTGAACCGGTTGCCAGACAATCACAGGGCACACATGGACAAACAACCATTCGCACTCACAATTACATTCATTCATTCATTCCTTTTCCGAACCGCTTGATCCTCGCTAGGGTCGCGGGAGGGGCGGGGGGTGCTGGAGCCTATCTCAGCTGTCTTCTGGCAGTAGGCGGGGGACACCCTGAATCGGTTGCCAGCCAATCGCAGGGCACACAGAAACGAACAACCATTCGTGCTCACACTCACACCTAGAGACAATTTGGAGTGTTCAATCAGTCTGCCATGCATTTTTTTGGAATATGGGAGGAAACCGGAGGACCCAGAGAAAACCCACGCAAGCACAGCGAGAACATGCAAACTCCACTCAGGAAGGCCGGAGCTGGAATTGAACCTGGTATCTCTGCACTGTGAAGTCAATGTGCTAACCACTTGACTACCGGGACGCCACTCACAATTACACCTAAGGACAATTAGAGTAAACAAGTAACCTATGGTGCAAGTTTTTGGAATGTGGGAGGAAATCGGAGTACCCGGAGAAAACCCATGTAGGCAGACGGAGAACATGTAAACTCCACACAGCGAGGTCGGAGCCGGAATAGAACCCTGCACCTCTCCTGATTTCCTGATTCTGATTTATATAGCGCTTTCACAACAGCTTCAGCTGTAACATTCTCCACTGTGAGTCCGACCAGTCAACCACCGGGCTGCCCGCCACAAGAATCCATTTTCTGATTTTGAAATGTATTCTAGCCGATACACCATCCTGTGCCGCGTACACACCCAAATTGATCCAGCGAACTGGCCTCCATAACAGTCAATGAGATAATTTAACCCTTAGATGCATATGTGGGTCTAAAATGACCTGGTGAGGTTTTTTTCTTGAAATATCTTCGGACTGAAAATTTATTATCATTTCATATTCCAGGTATTCCTCAAAAAACATGTTTTTTATATAATGTCATTTACAATTTTAACTTACATTTTATACATTTTAAGAAATTTCAGTTTTTGTATTGCTACCCCAAGTTTTCATAAATGGGTCAAAAGTGACCCGTGTACATTTTCTATGGAATCCAATGGGAACCACTGATTCTAATCGACTTTGGCTGTCAGCAATACATTGACTGCGGACCACGCAGACTATAATATCAGAAGTGTCACCCCTCAGGAAGATTATTTTACACTGTAAGAGCTGATACATGTAAGTATTATCTTCATATAAAATTGTTTGTGTGTCGTTCATGACTATTATTTATCTACAAATTGGCCTTCCGACTGGAAACAGATCACATGGCAGCCTTCTGCTATGTATGGGACCTTTTCCTGGTCAACTGCAGAGAGCGATTCATCCCCAGTGATTGTGTCACTGTGGACGAACAGCTTGTGCCATTCAGGGGTAGGTGCAAGTTTCTACAGTACATGCCAAGCAAGCCTGCCAAGTACGGCCTAAAGATATTCTGGGTTTGTGATGCACGCATCCTCTATGCAATAGATGGTATAGGTTACACGGGGAGACAACCGGAAGAAGACGTTCAGAAGAATCTGGGCGAAAACATTGTCCAGCAGTTGTGTGGTAGCTTTAGAAACACCGGTCGCAACATCACCATGGATAACTTTTTCACCAGTGTGCCACTCGCGCAGCATCTCCTGGAGAAGGAGCTCACTATTGTGGGGACTCTACGTCAGAACAAGCCAGACATCCCTCCTCTGATGAAGCCTTCCAAGTCCAGGGAGGTTTACAGCACAGAGTTTGGATTCAACGACAGCCTTACCATGGTCAGCTATGTCAGAAAGAAAGGAAAAGCTGTTGTGCTCCTGAGCACGATGCACCACGACAAAGCAGAGGATGAACATAGCAAAAAGAAAAAAATAGAAGTGATCAAATTTTACAACGAGACAAATGGATGTGTAGACACCATTGACCAGATGGTTGGCAACTACACGTGCAAGCGGCAAACACAGAGGTGGCCCATGGTGCGATGGTACAACATAATTGACATCAGCACCCTAAATGCCTACACCTTTTTCATGGCTCAGCACCCAGATTTCAAGAGTGGTATCACCAAATCACCAATGCACGACGGCTGTTCCTCAAAGAGCTGTCAAAGGAGCTTGTCACACCACACATGAGGAGTCGACTGGAAAGCTGCACCCAACTGCAAATTCCGATTATTGAAGCAATGAAAAGGTGCGGGGTGACAAAAGCCACCACCCAGACACAGGAAAGAAATACACAGGGCCAACCAAAGAGAAAAAGGCGTCAGATCTGCCCAAGTAACGAAGATCGCAAAGTCAGCAATAGGTGTGGGAAATGCAATGTACCTGTGTGCAATGATCACTGCCAGAAACAGGTAGTTTGTCTGAATTGCATACAGTGATGAAACAAGAAGGCAAAAACAGGCAATGCATACACACAGAAAGACAGACACACGCGCACACACACACACACACACACACAAAATGGATGTTCACATATTGCTGTTCTGGGGAATTTTTATTTTTCAAAAATGTTAAAAAATTAAAGATGAAGATATTTCAAACATGAAATCATTCCTGTATGGTCCTAAATATGTTACTAAATTTCATACAAGTGATTATTCTTAACCAAAATGACAAAAATGTCATGAAAAAAAGCATTGATTGTATTATGGGTCATTTTTCACCCACCTATGGAAGATTGTAGGGTCCAGTCACTCATGCATCTAAGGGTTAAAACAGGTTTTCTTTTTTCTTTTGTATTTCCCCTATCTTTCTGATGCCATTCAACTTTTGAAATAGTTTTGTCTCTGTATCAACTATTCACCACTCACAAGAAGTTCGGAATATTGGCATTTTAAAATGCTTCATATTCAATAACATTTTAAGGTGCCTTAATTTGACTTCCTCAAATGTTTAATGTTGAGATAGAAGTGCTCAATGCTTCACGTTTTGCCGCTCTCTAACAAAGAGATGAATGCCAAAATTCACAACAGGTGTTTATGATCCATTAAAATGTTATGTCCACACACACACACACACACACACACACACACACACACACACACACACACACACACACACACACACACACACACACACACACAAATATGTTGCAGTTAGAATCAGAGTGCAAGGAATAGATGATTAATATATCCATGTTTACTGTACTGATTTTTGTCTTTAAAGTGGGAAGGTCAGTTCAATTTGAGCTCTCTGGTCAGTGGTCAATGTAGTTGTCCACGTGGCTTTCATGGTGACTGGGATCTATTTCCGCTCACTGATTGTAGGTGTGGATGGGAGTGGTAATGGTTGAAGGGTGTGATATACCTTTTACCCACAGTCAGCTGGGATAGGCTCCATCTTCTTTGTGACCCTGACCAGGAAAGGTGGTTGAAAATGGATGGGAAAATCTAGTTTAACTCCGCTGTATATTCCATGTTGCATAACACCACACAAATAGACAATCTACTGTGTGTACAGGTCAGGAGAGATGTCAGAGTTAAGTGATCAAAGTGAAGTTCAGTGATTTGCTCAATGGCAATTTAATAGAAGCAGACTAGCATATGTAACACAAAGTCTCAATTTCCATATTTTTACAATTGCAGCGGGATTCTAAGCCTCAACTCCCTGATCTCAATATGTACATACGGACTGAGCTACTGTAACGCCACTGTTTATATCTGGTTAAAAAAAATGCACTGTTCAAGCGCCCCTAAAATTTGAGAGATTATTTGTTTATTATTGTATGTACAGTATGTCCTTTTAAAACAAGATCGATAAGTGTATTAACAAAGGGTACTTTATCTAAATGAAATATTTTAACAACAAGATTATATTGCTGTTTTGGTACAGATACATTCTTATTCTTGACCAAATTGATAATGTAGTTTTATTTGGACAGAAAACGACATTCGAAGTTAACACTACATCACCCGACACGCTAGATGGCAATGTTTACTATTTACCCTCTTGCGCTCCTTCAACGACAATAATTACGCCTTTCTTGTCCTCTTTACGATTTGTGCCTTTGCGACGGTTCGAAAAGGCGGAAGTGTTACCCCTGCTGGCGACCGTTTCTCAATAATTACATGTTTGAAATGTCAAATCAAACGTAACGTCATGTGACTTGACAAGTGAAACATTGGTGAGTGTCAGACTACCTTTTGTGACGAGTATGAAAGCAAGCGCAGCGTGGCATTTTTTGCAGCTTTCTTTCAAACTTCAAGCTACGTAGACGGGCTAATGTAGCCTGTCGCTAGCGAAGCTACTTGGAAACATGTTATTGGCCAGCGACTTTGTAACTAGATAAACTTTGACGCTCACCTATTCGGACTGTTAGTACATTTAAAGAAAACAATGTGGCTCCAGCAACGGCTGAAGGGGCTACCCGGCTTGCTATCAAGCAGCTGGGCAAGAAGACTTCTCATCGGACTGCTGATCTTCCTCATTTTCTACTGGTATCTTGGAGCAGAGCGCAAGTGGACGATCTTTAGTGGCTCGGGTGTGCCGGGTGGGGTGGTTGGACAGTGTCTTCAGGCGGAAATCCATAGATGGAAGTCTCTTGTGGACCGTGGGGAGGGTTTGTACAGCACATCTCAGGAAAAACTTGACACACCCTTTGTATCAGGTAACGGTCATATCCTCATTGACACGGACTCGAACAAACTCTGGGTGGCGTCGTCTTCACAGCCTGGTTCGGCTCCAGTCCATCAGACAGAATATTCTCCCATTGTGGACATCCGTCTCGAAGGGAAGCAGGCTGAAGTGCGGGCAGCCATGATGTGGTTCCGAAAAGGATCTGTGCTGTCAGTTCGATGCGCCTCACCTGTGGCCGCGCAGTCTTCCCGGGACTGCATCACCATCAGAGAGGAGTTTCTCGCCCACAGGAGTCGACACAATGTCTATCTTCAGAGAATCCACGTCAACAACCCTTCCGACAAATTAGCCACCTTTGAGATCTCCTACAACGATGTCAACTCTGGTGGCAAGTTCTCCACCAGCATGGACAAGGTAGAGGACAGAGCAATAGTGCTTTCATCAGGCAGAGTCCCTTTAGAGAAGAACCGATTGATGGTGGTGGTGGTAGTCACGAAAAAGATCAGCAGATTCCAGGTTTTTCAGAAATCTGAATACACTGAAAATATCCTGTCTGTTGTGAGAACTTCGGAGCCCATTGAGCCGTCCAAGCTGGAGGAGACATTTGCTAGCCTTCGGGATGGAGCCAAGAAAGAGCTGGGAGAGCTGTTGAGGTCCAGTGTGGACGATCTGGTCATAGATCACCAGCAGGCCTGGATGGACCTCTTCATTTCAGGTAGCCCCTTTCAAGCACTTTCTGCTGATTTAGTCACATCACAACTCTGTATTTAGCCAAATGGTCACCAGTCAGTTGCAAGGTACATTAAGAAAAAGTAGGCAAGTGGTTAGCACGTCCACATCACAGTGCAGAGGTCCACGGTTCGATTCTGGCCCCAGCCTTCCTGTGTGGAGTTTGCATGTTCTCCCTGTGCCTGCGTGGGTTTTCTCCGGCTACTCCGGTTTCTTCCCACATGCCAAAAAATTGCACTGTAGGTTAGTTGTTTTCTCTAAATTGTCTTTAGGTGTAATTGTGAGTGTGAATGTTTGTCTCTGTGTGCCCTGCGATTGGCTGGCAACCAGTTCAGGGTGTACCCCGTCTATTGTCAGCTGGCATAGGCTCCAGCACACCTGTCAGGGGAGAACTACGCCTTTGTTCTGGAATGAGGCTCACCACGACAAGTAGAAAGTTCTGAGACAAAGGGCACAAACACCCCCAGGCAAAATTCTGGCCAGGAAAGATGAGACCATCAGTGAGCTGGTTCAGATCTCTGTAATCTCACCCCGGACCTGAGCTTTTATTGATTTATGTGATTACAACATCATAGTCAATACACGATAACATAGAAACATGGAGAATAAAATCTGTAATTGTTTGTTCTATTTTGATAAACCTTTTTTCTCTGACCACATCTGTCTCCCTTTGTCCTGGCTTTACTCCCTATCCGTCGTGTACCCAATTATCCTGACCTGGTCATGTACACAAATGCCACCTACGTTCCCAGGACATTAGCTGGTCACATTGCCATGAACTATTATTACGCAAGTAGAATGAAGAGGAAGAACATTACAATTGATAACAGAGTAAATGTGTACTCTTTTCTCAATCCCCGCGACCCTCATTAGGTTAAAGCGGTTTAGATGATGGATGGATGGTTCAATGGTTAAAGAAAAAGTTGGGTGCGGCAATGTCGTCTTAATTTTTTTCTCGGTCGCTATGGTACAGTTCTCAGATCAGAATTGAAATTTGCAAAACAGTCAGTGCATTTCTCAAAATAATTTGTACAAACTGCAAAACGTCACGATTTCCTTGCAAAAGCCATTTTCTTTCTCAAAATCTTTCATACATCTCTCAAAAGTAAATATGTGTCACTGAACATGTTACTGCAATCAGAGCAACACATCTTGGCGTGTTAAAGCTGCAGCTGTTGTGAAAGCGCAGTGTATAAAAAGATGAGTTGAGCCATTGTGTGCGGATAACAGTCAAATTGATTAGTTAGTCAGTATGACAGTGAATTTGTTTGCAAGTTGGAAGATGTCTGCCACTAACCTACGCTACTGTAGAAGAAAAGTCATAATTACAGTAAGTATTTGTATGAAAAACACTTCAAGGCCAAAAAGTAAATTAAAAGCATCAACTTGTGCCACGTGACACGTTGGACTGCCATAAACTATCCAAGTAATTATTTCCATTCTGAAACATGCTTTTCTTAGAAAGCATTGTGGTCTATTCCGGAACTTACCGTTGACAAATGCCGCATCTGGTAAACTCCCTATTGTGCTTCTTTGTGTAGGCGTCGAGATGAGAAAGATCACGGACTCGCACACGCCATCGAGCCGCACGGTGAATGCCACCCTCTACTACATCCTGTCCTCCACGACGGCTCCCTTGTTGGAGCGTAGGCTGAGTGGTGAAGAGCGCGCCCGCCTAGAGTCCAGCCTCAACTACGCCGACCACTGCTTCAGCGGCCATGCCACCATGCACGCCGAGAACCTGTGGCCCGAAAGGGTGAGCAGTACGGCGCAGATACTGCAGCTGGTCACGCTTTGGACCCTGACTCTCCAGAAGAGAGGCTGCAAGGTGCTGGTAGCGGCCGGCGCCCACGGAGCCATGCAGGGCATGGCGCTCAGCTTCGGCGGACTCCAGTTTACCGAGAACCACCTCCAGTTCCTGGCCGACCCGGACGTGCTGCACAACAGCTACGCCCTGAGGGGGATCCACTACAACCAGGACGTCATCAACCTGGCGGTGCTGCTTGATGCCGAGGGCAAGCCTTTCCTCCACGTGTCCGTCAAGCCGCAGGAGAAGCCCGTCAAGCTGTACGCGTGCGAGGCCGGCTGCCTCAACGAGCCCGTGGAGTTGACGTCAGAGGTCAAAGGTCATACCTTCCCGGTCATGGTGACCCAGCCCATCACCCCGATGCTTTACATTTCCACCGACCTGCGCCACCTGCAGGACCTGCGCCACACGCTGCACCTCAAGGCCATCCTGGACCACGAGGAACACATGGCCAACAGGTACCCGGGCCTGCCCTTCCTCTTCTGGTTCAGCGTGGCCTCGCTCATCACACTCTTTCACCTTTTCCTCTTCAAGCTCATTTACAATGAGTACTGTGGCCCCGGTGCCAAGCCCCTCTTCAGGAGCAAGGTATGATAGCACAGAACTGCGAGATTAATGATTGCAAATTGATCTTGTGTGTGTGTGTGTGTGTGTGTGTGTGTGTGTGTGTGTGTGTGTGTGTGTGTGTGTGTGTGTGTGTGTTGGGGGGTGTTGCACAGATTTCCAGGTGTTGAGTTCTCATGTGGCACACATTCATCACCAGTATGACAGTAACAAATGCTTCCCTGGAAGTTCATTCCACCACAGCACAACTTAACCATTCTGGTTAGTTAGCAGTTGTGGTATAGAAATGAAAGATGATCTTAGCAGCACAAGGTCTTGGATGAGAAAATGTTATATTTTTTTGCATTAAAGATTTTATTTTATGGGCAAAAGAAAATCATTTTATAAAGTGTATTTAATTGGGTCGTCCATTGTGCATTCTCAAAAGGCCAATCAATGTTTTCTGAATTTGCATGTGATGCGTTGTGGAAATCATAGTTGGTGTACTTGTAGCATGCAAATTGTTGAACAAAAATGCCCATTGCATTCAAAAGATGAGAACAGCAGTGAGCCCAAACTAGCTGGTATCAGTTGTCGAAACAAACCGGTCAGTATCTGCAGCTAAAAAAAAAGCAGCATTCTAGAAAAGGAAGTCCTGGGAGTGTTAGTATGCGGGCTTAATATCGGTGTACTGAAGTCAAAGCCAAAATACAATTATTTTTTGTTCTCAGCAAGATCCTGAGTAGTAGGATTCCAATAAACTTGTGCAGTCAAGATGATCTAACTCAATAAACCTTCATTAATAAATACATCAACCATCCATATGAACAAACAATCAATTTCTATCATTGTTCAAATGAAGTGCTTTAAATGGTCTTGCAATAGGGTCGGATAGTGTCCTTGTTTGTTGATATGCCAACAAATGAAAGCCAACTGGGGAGCATTCATTTGACCGAGGTAACTGCGTGGAGTAGGCGATGTCATATGTGTAGGTTAATGTTTGTCAATGTCAACTGGTTCCAAGTTACACACATCCTCTGAATTGCTGAGCGCCTGCTGACACTTTGCCACATGTCTCTGGATTTCTTTCTTTGCTGTGTGTTGATGTTTTACAAGGAATCATTCAATTAAATTAAGAAATGACGTGGTTGGCTTGGTTTCTTTCCTTTGGTCCAGAAAACCACCATAGGAAAATGCGGATGACAACAACACAGAAATTTGCAGCCAAAATGAAAAAAATATTCTTTTTAATAAAATGTTCCAAATGTGATTTTAGAATCAATTCAATGAAATGTGACAAATTTAAATCCCAGATTGCCGTATGAATATTTACAATGTATTTAATTCGCTCATGTCAAATTGGAGCCAAAGCCCTAACAAACATTAAAAAAGATATTTCTGAAAGCGTACAACAAATAACTGGATTTACAGGAATGACATCACTTCGCTAATGACGGCTGTGTTGTGTAAAAGACGACACTACAGCGCTCTGAAACTGATCAACACAAGCTATTGCTTCTCTAACAAACATTTTGTTTTATGATGATTGGCTCAAAACTGTTGAGAGCAAATAAAAGTGACAGACTAACCTTTGAACTGCTGTGACACAAAGAGGATTTCTTGAAGGGAACCACATACAGAATTACAACACGTGGCATGAAACATTTCAGACTCGGACTGCCTGCACCAAAGGGTAAAATATAAAATGTGCGTGACAGATGAGCTACAAGTCTTTGAGCATTCCAATTTGGGCAGCGATTTTAAGCGCGGGGCCCAGTTTGATGTTCATGGCCCCCACGAGATGGTCCTCCTTCAGCAGGAGAAGTGCCTGTCCGTCGATCTCTTGCGAACGAAAGCCCTCGGCGATTTCCAGACAACCTGCAGACGGAAACGGTTGACTGAGAAGGGTACAAGCGCAGCTTTGCATGTTCCTGCTCAAATGTGTAAGTACCACATTGGCATCCTAACAGGCTTAAAAGCCTTACAAAGTGCAGACTCTTCCTTTTCGGAGGCAAATAAGCATGATTTGACTCCTGCAAGACAGTTTGATTTGGCTTTGTTTGGCGTTGGAAGTGCAATGTATTTTTTATTTTTTTTGTCCAGTTGAAGAAAGCTGATTTTCAAAGTAATTACTGGTTTCCATAGAATCTCTTGCAAGGTTGTATTGATAAATATATAGCAACAGAAAGTCGTCATTTTCTGTTCCTTTCTAGTTACTATTCAAGAAAACAGATTTAGAAACTTAAGTGAGTGAGTGCTATGAAGGCAAGCAAATTATTCTGCCACTCTTTTTTTTTTTCCTTCAAAAAAACTACTTTGCACAACTGATGGACAATACAAATGCGAAGAAAGGAAAAGCACACAGCAGATGCGATTGGATCCTACTTGATCCAATCCAATCCAATCAAGACAAGCCCACACCTGGCAAAGAGCAGATGAAAACATAAACGTCGTCCACGTTCCACTGGCCGGGGTCCCGCGGGACTTCAGCGCCTTGCGCCCGAGGTCCCCAACAGTCTTGTTTATTGCCGGACAAGTCTGAACATTGGCTTGATTCCCCCTGTGCGGGGTGAGTCACGTGACCAGCTGACTTCCGAACGCAGGAAGATGTCTGAAAGCAAAAAAAAAAAAGAAAAAAAAAGCTACTTTCAAAAATCACAATTAATCATCATTAGACAAATACTGACATATGGATATGTTGAACATTAATAACAACTGAAGCTGATTTGCGTCTCACCTTGTCTTTTAACTCCAAACTCGAGTTTTGGGGGTTTTCATTCAGTCCTTTTTGTTTTTTCGTGTCCTCCAGGGTGGATTTACGGATTGGGAAGAGGCCGATTCTTTTTGTGCATCCTACATTGTATCTTGGAACAAAAAAAAAACACTTGGCTGAAGTTTTGACCAATAAATCAAACGCGATTGCTCTGTTTCAAGTAAAGACAAGCCAAGTCAAAATTTTTCTTGACAATAATGTGTCAAGATTAATCTTGTGAGTGTGTGTGTGTGTGTGTGTGTGTGTGTGTGTGTGTGTGTGTGTGTGTGTGTGTGTGTGTGTTGGGGGGTGTTGCACAGATTTCCAGGTGTTGAGTTCTCATGTGGCACAGTTTCATCACCAGTATGACAGTAACAAATGCTTCCCTGGAAGTTCATTCCACCACAGCACAACTTAACCATTCTGGTTAGTTAGCAGTTGTGGTATAGAAATGAAAGATGATCTTAGCAGCACAAGGTCTTGGATGAGAAAATGTTATATTTTTTTGCATTAAAGATTTTATTTTATGGGCAAAAGAAAATCATTTTATAAAGTGTATTTAATTGGGTCGTCCATTGTGCATTCTCAAAAGGCCAATCAATGTTTTCTGAATTTGCATGTGATGCGTTGTGGAAATCATAGTTGGTGTACTTGTAGCATGCAAATTGTTGAACAAAAATGCCCATTGCATTCAAAAGATGAGAACAGCAGTGAGCCCAAACTAGCTGGTATCAGTTGTCGAAACAAACCGGTCAGTATCTGCAGCTAAAAAAAAAGCAGCATTCTAGAAAAGGAAGTCCTGGGAGTGTTAGTATGCGGGCTTAATATCGGTGTACTGAAGTCAAAGCCAAAATACAATTATTTTTTGTTCTCAGCAAGATCCTGAGTAGTAGGATTCCAATAAACTTGTGCAGTCAAGATGATCTAACTCAATAAACCTTCATTAATAAATACATCAACCATCCATATGAACAAACAATCAATTTCTATCATTGTTCAAATGAAGTGCTTTAAATGGTCTTGCAATAGGGTCGGATAGTGTCCTTGTTTGTTGATATGCCAACAAATGAAAGCCAACTGGGGAGCATTCATTTGACCGAGGTAACTGCGTGGAGTAGGCGATGTCATATGTGTAGGTTAATGTTTGTCAATGTCAACTGGTTCCAAGTTACACACATCCTCTGAATTGCTGAGCGCCTGCTGACACTTTGCCACATGTCTCTGGATTTCTTTCTTTGCTGTGTGTTGATGTTTTACAAGGAATCATTCAATTAAATTAAGAAATGACGTGGTTGGCTTGGTTTCTTTCCTTTGGTCCAGAAAACCACCATAGGAAAATGCGGATGACAACAACACAGAAATTTGCAGCCAAAATGAAAAAAATATTCTTTTTAATAAAATGTTCCAAATGTGATTTTAGAATCAATTCAATGAAATGTGACAAATTTAAATCCCAGATTGCCGTATGAATATTTACAATGTATTTAATTCGCTCATGTCAAATTGGAGCCAAAGCCCTAACAAACATTAAAAAAGATATTTCTGAAAGCGTACAACAAATAACTGGATTTACAGGAATGACATCACTTCGCTAATGACGGCTGTGTTGTGTAAAAGACGACACTACAGCGCTCTGAAACTGATCAACACAAGCTATTGCTTCTCTAACAAACATTTTGTTTTATGATGATTGGCTCAAAACTGTTGAGAGCAAATAAAAGTGACAGACTAACCTTTGAACTGCTGTGACACAAAGAGGATTTCTTGAAGGGAACCACATACAGAATTACAACACGTGGCATGAAACATTTCAGACTCGGACTGCCTGCACCAAAGGGTAAAATATAAAATGTGCGTGACAGATGAGCTACAAGTCTTTGAGCATTCCAATTTGGGCAGCGATTTTAAGCGCGGGGCCCAGTTTGATGTTCATGGCCCCCACGAGATGGTCCTCCTTCAGCAGGAGAAGTGCCTGTCCGTCGATCTCTTGCGAACGAAAGCCCTCGGCGATTTCCAGACAACCTGCAGACGGAAACGGTTGACTGAGAAGGGTACAAGCGCAGCTTTGCATGTTCCTGCTCAAATGTGTAAGTACCACATTGGCATCCTAACAGGCTTAAAAGCCTTACAAAGTGCAGACTCTTCCTTTTCGGAGGCAAATAAGCATGATTTGACTCCTGCAAGACAGTTTGATTTGGCTTTGTTTGGCGTTGGAAGTGCAATGTATTTTTTATTTTTTTTGTCCAGTTGAAGAAAGCTGATTTTCAAAGTAATTACTGGTTTCCATAGAATCTCTTGCAAGGTTGTATTGATAAATATATAGCAACAGAAAGTCGTCATTTTCTGTTCCTTTCTAGTTACTATTCAAGAAAACAGATTTAGAAACTTAAGTGAGTGAGTGCTATGAAGGCAAGCAAATTATTCTGCCACTCTTTTTTTTTTTCCTTCAAAAAAACTACTTTGCACAACTGATGGACAATACAAATGCGAAGAAAGGAAAAGCACACAGCAGATGCGATTGGATCCTACTTGATCCAATCCAATCCAATCAAGACAAGCCCACACCTGGCAAAGAGCAGATGAAAACATAAACGTCGTCCACGTTCCACTGGCCGGGGTCCCGCGGGACTTCAGCGCCTTGCGCCCGAGGTCCCCAACAGTCTTGTTTATTGCCGGACAAGTCTGAACATTGGCTTGATTCCCCCTGTGCGGGGTGAGTCACGTGACCAGCTGACTTCCGAACGCAGGAAGATGTCTGAAAGCAAAAAAAAAAAAGAAAAAAAAAGCTACTTTCAAAAATCACAATTAATCATCATTAGACAAATACTGACATATGGATATGTTGAACATTAATAACAACTGAAGCTGATTTGCGTCTCACCTTGTCTTTTAACTCCAAACTCGAGTTTTGGGGGTTTTCATTCAGTCCTTTTTGTTTTTTCGTGTCCTCCAGGGTGGATTTACGGATTGGGAAGAGGCCGATTCTTTTTGTGCATCCTACATTGTATCTTGGAACAAAAAAAAAACACTTGGCTGAAGTTTTGACCAATAAATCAAACGCGATTGCTCTGTTTCAAGTAAAGACAAGCCAAGTCAAAATTTTTCTTGACAATAATGTGTCATTGCGTTCTCTAACAGTCTAAAGACGGCAGTCTGTTTAATCTTGTATTAATGGAATATAAACTACGCAGTAAAATCCACCCGTTTATCCTGCGCGGCACGGTTGATCTGGTAGGAGGCCATTGTGGCGCTGGCACATTTGATGCAAAGCCGTGCCTGATCTGTGATGTCATTTTCAGTCGACAGCAAGTGGAAAAATGGCCACCCCATGAGATGCTGTTTTCGACTAGTGGGGTCGCACAGAGCTCATTATTGTCAAGAAACATTTTACCCGTAACTTGGCTTTCTTTTGCAACAACCAGACTATGAACACACTTAACGGCATTGGAAATAACCTCTGATCCAGTAATGGCTATAATTACAGTAATATAAAAATGTACATCATTAAGTCGTAAGAACACTGATGTGTTAATAAGAAATGCTTGGAAAACAGGTTTAATGTTTGTTTTCATCGAAAAATAAGGTAACATGTCACGGTGTGGCTTATTTTTGAACATGGAATCATACCTGCATTACACAGACAGGGTCAGGAGACTAAAACGAGAATAATTGTCAAAGGTTTGCTCACTTTTCCTCCAACAAAGGTGGATTTTGGAAGAGTAAACTGACACGTTTCCACCACAATGTAGCGCAGCGGCACGTGGTGACAACTGTAAGCTATGCAAGTAGTGTTAAATGACAGAGAGGTGCATTGATATAATGTGGAAAAAAGTTTTTGAAGCCTCTGCCTTCGTCCACGGTGATTTCATGATTGTATCTTGAGTGTTTATCCTGTTCAGGGTTACATGGAGCCGGAGTGTATTCCAGCTGACTTTGTGGCCTACACCTGGCGTGGACAGATCTGTTATTTTGGCACCAATTACAACCTTCGGAAAGGCAAGGAACACATATTTTGCCGAACTGAAACATACTGTTCATTGCAGCTGGGGCTCAAGACTTTAGTTTTAGTACGAAGGCAGACAAAGTGGGCCAATCCTGTGTCCGACTATACTTCATTACCTTTTAGCACATAGTGTCGAACAGAACCTCTTGGACCTTTTGAAGATGTACGCAAAGTCCACCTTGCCACAAAGCTCACAGGTGAGCATGGGCTCTTGTCGAGCTTTTAAATCTGATGGGGCAGAGAGAGAAGACAAGTCAGACATCTAGAAATATGTTTATTCATTTAAGCCTTAAAATACCCATCCCATCCCCTGTAATCAAATTAAAGCTCATTAAAAGACGTTATAAATGTATTAGCAGGACCCCACAAAATTACATGTTTGAGAGAAAAGTCTGCTTCATTCAATACAACCGGTAATAGTGATATAGTGGGGGGGGTGGGGGTTATTGTACTGTACATGATTTAAGCCTGCATCTCTGCAAAATATCATGAATGAGGTTGCAGATGGGAATGCCGTTTTTGCTTACTCGCCTGTGTTTGTCTGCCAAAAAGAAAAAGATATATATTATGAGCTAATATGAAGGAAATAACAACAAAATTTGGGCCTGAGGCCTGAGAAAATGACAGTAGGTCCAGGCAAGTGCTAACAAGGAGACCACTGTGCCATTTGGCTGAGAGACTTAATGTTACCCTTTGGCGGAAGTCCATTCATTCTTGAATCTGACGTGTCTCTCCTGAGGCAATCAACTGAAAAGGAAGGACGTTCCACCTGCAGACACAAAAAGATAATACTCATTTCAAAACTGGAATTGGCATCTGTCTTGATAATTAGTCATATTTAGTTTACGCTGGAAATAATACACAATTGCACTGTATACACATTGTGTATATATGATGGTTCAATTAAGTGTGACAAAAACAATATTATTATGAAAGTTAATATTTTTCCAAGGGTGGCACGGTGGTTGACTAGTTAGCACGTCTGCCTCAGTGCAGAGGTGCAGGGTTCGATTCCGGCTCCGGACTTCCTATGTGGAGTTTGCATGTTCTCCACGTGCCTGCGTGGGTTTTCTCTGGGTACTCCGGCTTCCACCCACATTCCAAAAACATGAATGGCAGGTTAATGGAACCTCTAAATTGTCCCGAGGTGTGATTGCAAACGCGGATGGCACGCCCGCGACTTTTGTGAGGATAAACTGATTAGAAAATAGATGGATGGATGGATATTTTTCCATTTTCTGATATACAGCTTGGTTTTGAACAGGTCTAGATTTCACACCAAGTACAAAAGGGAGAAAACTGAGATGAGAAAAACAATGGATATACAGAGAGGGTAGGCAAGTGAGGCAGTGCCACCCTCTGCTGGCCGTTCTTTGCATGTGAAGAGTAAAACAAACCCCCGCCCCAACCCTATCATTATTATATTAAATTGTTTCATTTTAGTTTTTTGAATCATCACCGATATTAGCTACATCACTATACCACATACATTATCATACAACTTTTTCTGATAAAAATTTATTTTAAAAGAAAACTAGCAGATAAATGCTAAATAAATGAATCACGATAATATTATTGTACATCATTTGCTTATCACTGCTAGTGCAGGATTAAGCAATGGTTTGTGACTGCATCAGCGCTAGTCCTACCCAGTCCCCACCCATTGCGCGTGATGGGATATGCTGAAAGAAAAAAATACTTCATGAGGCATGAGCACGGACTATGATATAATTCAATGAATGTGGAAATTAAATAAACCATGACATTTAAAAACATTTATCTAATATTTACTTGCTTTCTAATATTGACTTGTCACCCCTAGCCCTCCTTACTTACCCTTTCTATTCTAACATTAATTAATCATAGTGTGTGTGTGAGTGAGTGAGTGAGTGAGTGAGTGAGTGAGTGAGTGTGTGTGTGTGTGTGTGTGTGTGTGTGTGTGTGTGTGTGTGTGTGTGTGGCTCAAGCAGAAACACTCACAGGAAAAGGCTCAGCACCCTCCTGGATAACAAAGCCCTCTATTAAATGGGTCAGGATGTGGGATTTGACTATGGCCTGGGCTGGCTTGCTCTCTCCTCTGTGTCGACTACTGTTTGTATTGCCATTCCCAGCGGTCATGACTGGAGCACAGGATGCCCCTCACCTTGACAACACAAAACAGCATCACAAATTTTTAGGCAAAATAGAGGGAAAAAAACCCTTTAACCCCCCTAGATGGAATGTTCAAGTCATACAATTACAGATACTTCCAGAATGGATTAATTAAAAAAAAAAAAAACCTTCTAAATTATACACTGATGACACATCATCATTATGAATTGTACGGTAGGCTCCATTCTCAGTGGTGGTTTCTGGCATGTGCTGTATGTGTGAATGCGCACGGTGGCATTAGCGGGGGGAGTCAAAGCACCCCAAAAACGCTACATCGCCTACGTGAAATGGGTTTTTCTCTTGTTTAATGCATGGCATGCCAGTGGTGAATTTGAACACCCTTGTGAAGTCTATCCATCTTCTAATCCACTTATCATCACAAGTGTCATGGGCGTGCTGGAGCCTATCCCAGCTGTCTTCGGGCGGTAGGCGGGGGGCACCCTGAACTGGTTGCCAGCCAATCGCAGAGCACACATAGACGAACAACTATCCGTGCTCACAATCACACCTCAGCATAATTTAGAGTGCTCCATTAACTTGCCATGAATGTTTTTGGAAGGTGGGAGGAAACCGGAATACCCGGAGAAAATCCATGCACGGGAAGAACTTGCATACTCCTCACAGGAAGGCCGGAGCCAGAATCGAACCCTGCAACTCTGTACTGTGAGGCAGACGGGCTAACCAGTCAACCAACGTGGCGCCCCCTTGTGGAGTCACCCTCTGAAAAATAGATTTTGTTTGTTTGTTTGTTTTTAAAGCTCAAGTGTATAAAATCTCACTTGAGGTCAACTATGTCCCAGGAACATTTAATTGGCCCCAGCATTGTAAGCATAAACCCCACAGTCTGGGAGCAGAACCCAAACAAGGAGTCAAGTCGAGTTCACATCGAGGAAGGAGAGACTGCAACATTGTGAAATAAATTTACATTATAATCCATAAATTAAAAGAAAGTAAACATAACGGGAAACAAAGTCAAAGTGACTGCAATAAGTTTCAAACAAGTCTTTTCTTTCAATTTCTTGGGGAATCCTATATTTCCCTAATTGTAATTGGTCTTTACTGTTGAAGTTTGAGGTCCAATGTCAATATCCTGCGTGTTGGTGGTGGGGTGGGGGTTTTTGCCAAAAAAGGGTCTCACGCAGGGTGCCAATCAAGACAGGATCGACACTACGCATTCCAGATTAATATAACAGCAATTACCAGGTGGTTACCACTGACCAGGTGTGACCTTAAAGCATTACAGGCAAAGCTGGTTGTATAGGGGTAAAAAAAATAAATTGTGTGTTCGTGTGTGTATACACACACACACACAGGGTAGTAGTCTAGAATTAAATACAAACAAAAAATTATGGTCATGAATAATTAGTGATAGTCAATGGTGCAGCGTAAGAATACCTCGTCAGGTGTCTGGAGTCACAAGAAGGCACGCTCAGTTACCGCCGTAAATACTTTTACCCCCGTTTATATTTAGGAGCGAGAAGTATTTTTCACGCATTTTCTTGATTTTACCTCAATGCTACGGTAAGTTAGTAAATAGACAACGATTGGTTCCGATTTACGTACATTGGGGGTAAGTTGCGACACGGGACGGAATTCCGTCGTAAGCAGTGGACGTGTCTTCTTCTTCTTCGATCTTTCAGTCGTTTATTTTGAGTGGAGATTGCCAGGAGTTCTGTGATCATAAAAGCACCATAGACCATGAATCTTGTGAATAGAATTTTCGTATGAATAAAGAAGATGAGCAAGCATTTTACCCAATCTGTGTTTACGAGGGTTTGTTAATTCACGTGCGAGGTCCACAGAATTAATTGTTACATTTGCCATGTCCCCCGTGAGGACGCGAGAACTGAGGAGTTGAAATAACTATTTCTGTCCGAACCCACCTTTGGGCCACTTGGGTAAAGAGGCGCCCTCCGGGTTAAACAATGGTGAGTTCCAGGGAAGAGGACCCCTTTGTTCTGCGGGCGACGTTTCATTCACTCACCGTTCGTCCTCCACCAACACTTATCCGAGCCCAGTCTTGTACACTGCGGCCCAAATTAATTGATCATTTCTTCGTGTTCATTGACTCAAACTACAACAAAAGTGCAACGCAACTCTTCGAACCACACACAACAACACTTGCCTTGACTTGTACGTGCGCATGCCTAATGGCAGGACAACAACAAACCACTAAACACAATTTCCGGTTTAATCCTCCAAAATAAAGAGCTTGACCAAGTTGAACCAACCAAATTTGCATCATTTGAAATAGCTAAAACGCACAAAAAATTGGCGTCACTGCAGTCCTACCAAGCAATTACACGAATAAGTACAGACACAATGCATATCGGAATATATTAAACAGTCGTTTATAGCACAGGTGTCAAAAACTCAAACCCAGGGTCAGATCCAGCCTGCCATATCATTTGTTGCCAAATAAAGTTTCTACTCCATACTTCTTGCTGAATTGGTTTGTTCTTTTCATTTGTACAGGAAATCTGTAAGAACATTGCAATTTTACAGTTTACAGATATTTCAAGCATTTGTTTTCAGAAACCCGTTTTTCGCTGAAATATACAACTTCTTTCCCTTCCAAAATATGACCATTTTTGGCTGCATGGTGGGCGACTGGTTTCAATCTTGAAAATAGTTTATATTGAAAATATACAACCTTTTCTCTTGAAAGTGTAGTATGCAAGTATTTAGTTCCAGAAATATGCAATTTTTTTTTTAATCTCAAATGCACGATTTTAATTTTTAAAAGTAAAGAATTTTATTATCCACAAGCATGGACAAAATAATTCTCATACAAATATGATTTTTATCTTGTCCAGCTACGGAGCTATAGGGTGGCCAAGGTTGGTCAAGACCAGACTGTCTGTCTGCCTCATGCTTTTATTTTGGAGCAGAAAAACGGAAGTTAGCTATGGCCTCTTACTGCAATCTTACTTCATACTATCAATTTACCATTCCTGCCCATGGCAAAGGATCCATCGTTTGAGATGACGGTCCTGTGAGCAGCCAGTACTAGAGAGGAAACTTTGCCCCACAAGTCTCATGTCAACGCTGGAATTGATGAAAAAGGATTGTTTTGCATCTGGGACACTGTCCTCAGCTTCTCTAAAAAGACGATTCATCAAAAAGGGAAGAGTCGCTCCAAGGGCCAACTGCAAAGATGTGAACACAGACTGTCATCTGTGCAGGTGAGAGCAGATACATAGATACTACCTGTATTTGCACAGCTTGTTCCAGGAAACCTGGGAAATGTGCTCACCTTTATAACCAAATTAAGTAAACCAACCTCCTTTTTGATTTTTATTGTTGATATAATTCATTTTTTTTTGTCAGAAAATGTGTTATGGCTTGATGAAACCACGGCTGAACTTTTTGGCCATAATTCCAAAAGTGAAATTCGATACAAAAACAACACTGTTCATCACCAAAAGAAAATCTTATCTACAGTGAAGTGTGGTGGCGGCGGGATTGTGTCAATTAGCCCCACTGTTACATAAAAGTGGGGCGCACACAGAGAACAGCTCACACACATTTTCAGAAATTGGCAGAGGACTAAAGATTTGTTAAATTGTGTAATTTCACACTTGATGGGGTGGGCAGACACGCCTGACACCGAAATACAGTATTGGTATGAAAACGAGCAGAAAAAGTCAGTTTTCCATTGTATGTCCTCTATAGGCCCAAGAATAGCACCCAGAATGACATTTTGTTGTTTACTGTCCGTGATAATTGCAGGTGTTTCCTATCTTCCAACTCCGGCAGTGGTCGGACTGTTCGCCGGATTCTGACAGCTTGCCTGCTGTCTTTCCTGGCCCTGCTTGGCTCTGTATCCATTGACCTCAGCTCCAATTTTGCATTGCTCCACTCTACTGAGGCTGCTTACGAAGAGTTGGCTTCGTGCCGGACGGCAGCCATCTTGGACCTGGTCAGTAAGCTTCAACTGATGCGCCATTTGTTAAGCAAAGACGTGGGAAATGAGACATTCAATGCCAGTGTTTCTGCGGTTGTGTTGCCCATCTTGGATCTGTGTGGTGACATCGTGGGCCACAGAGATGGCGATGGGCTGCATTGCCATGATAGGGTGGCTGAATTTTGCCAGGAGATTGAAAGGAGCATTCATGAATTAATGCGCCCTTCACTGGTTACAAATACAACAAATGAAAACGATACCTCGGCTCTGAATGCGCTCATTAGAGGGCTTCTTGATATGTGGGTTACAGAAGAAGAAAGTCTCAGCAAAGCCAGACATGACTCAAACTGGGGCGATGTTCTATCTGCAAGGCTTCTGCTCACATTCAAAGAACTCAACCACCAGTTACAGGACTTCCCCAATATGGCAGCGTTACCTGCTTTCCAGGACAAGTGGACTTTTGTGTTAAAGTACCTGAACTTGGCTGCACTCATGACAAAACAACTGCATGACTGCTGGCTAGAGAACATTGATGGAAAGTTCAACT
This sequence comes from Hippocampus comes, assembly GCF_001891065.2. Lineage (NCBI taxonomy): Eukaryota > Metazoa > Chordata > Actinopteri > Syngnathiformes > Syngnathidae > Hippocampus > Hippocampus comes. The sequence goes on from NW_017805983.1 coordinate 9,214,006, forward strand.
CAAGCCAGTATTTCAAACAAATCTTCAACACAAATCTTTGGGACATCACAGACTCAAACAAAAAGCTGTCCGGGTCCCACACCGGACTTCAATTGCTGAATGACACTCAGCAGTGCTTGTTTGAGCGTGCAGTGCCGGCACTGCGAATGGCATCTCGCTCGGTGTCTTCGGGCCTCAGTATGAAGATCAGCCTTCTGGCAATTGCCTGCCTCATCTACCCAGTGGTCATGTTCTCTTTCAAGCAAATGACTGAGTGGATTCAAAATTATGCACGCAGTTTAATAGAGAAGACGGAGGATCTGAGACGTCAAAGACAACTGGCCGAAGATCTGCTGCATCAAATGCTGCCAAAATCAGTCGCGAAACAGCTCCGCCGACATAAACACGTAGAGGCGGAGAGCTATGAGAAGGTTGGTGTGCTAGAAATTCACGGACAAAGCCGCAATGAACATCGCGTTGATTTTCTCATGCATTCTAATATACAAGCGGGTGGAAACACAATAGGCGTGTATTTGATCAGGTCCCTTGCTCAAGAGTCACACTGCAGTGCTCTGAGGCAATCTGGTGTCTTATCAGGCCCAATATCCAGGTTTCTGTTTTGATATTTGCTCTTTTGAGCTGTTAGATTTTTTTTTTAACCCTTCGCTTGACTCGAAAGCAAAACATGAGACTTTCCAAATTTAGTCGTTCGAGACGAGTTATTTAGAGCCAAGTCACTTCCAACTGAATTTTGATTTTGAATCTGGCATATCAGTCAGGAAAAAAAAAAACATAGTTCTCATGCTTGAAGATTTCTAGATATCCTTTTATTTTGTGATGTAGGCTTTTGTATCATGTTCCAGTCCATAAATTCTCTGATTGCTTGAAAACACATTCTGAGCTTTTAATATTGAGGCTGCTGTCAGGAGGCTACCATCGCATCATCTGCAGACACGCTGAATGAACGTGTCTTTGCTCCCTTTGTAGCTATTGTTGACGTAATTACCTATAATTGCTCTGTTCCATATTCATCAGAAGATAAAACAAGTTTGATAGGTGAAAATTGCATTTGGCTTATTGAAGAGGTTTGAACAGCTGTACTAAAAGCACTCGGTGCAGCGGAGTGTGGGGGTTGGGCGGCTCTAATGCTGTGAAATATACTGAAAGCTCCTTTTCAAACTGATGTTGAACTTTGGACTATCAGAAAACATAATCAAAAACGAATTATTTGGAAAATGAGCATCAATATGTAGTTTTTTTTTTTTTTTTAAAGAGCAAGCACTGTTGCAAAAACAGACTGAAATGATATCATTGTTTGGAGCTTCAACAACCAGCGGTGTGGGATGGGAACTCAAAATGAACACATTTTGAGTTCTTTATGTGAAGCAGATATTTTCCACTACCAACGTTCACCCCAGCCTTCTGTATCTGTGGAAAAAAATCCAAAAGGAAACTTCAAAGTAAATGTTGATTTATTCTATTCTAGGTGACCATTTTTTTCTCGGACATTGTGGGTTTCACCTCCATCTCAGCCTCCTGCACTCCTTTACAAGTCGTGGAGATGCTCAACAACCTCTACGTTTGCTTTGACACACGAATAGACTCCTATGATGTATACAAGGTGATTCAGGATCGAGAAAACACACAAACACAAATTTAAGATGGCAAACACAAGGAAACGACAAAGCTTGATTCTCTTAGATCACAATAATTGTTTGATTTTAAGCAAGTTGTTACTGTTGTAACTTTGATTAATGGTGACTGGAAGGGTTGCGATTTCAATTCATAGTTGTATAAAAGCCATTAATTTCAAAAACCAATGTAAGAATGTTTATTTATTGAGTCAAAGCAGTGAAGTATCATATCACCACATTTTATTATCAAGTGAAGGAGATTAGCATCCATATAAAATAATGAACAGAATTTTGTGGGGTTAATAAAGGCAAATCCACAAATGTGCTTAGCTTGCAATTGCATGACCCCGATAGTCGTGCAAATAATGCACCTGTATTATTGTAACAATTGAAGTTATCATTAAAAACATCCCGGTTTTTGTTACTATTGTTTTGTACGCCGTTTCACCTAGGTTGAGACAATTGGGGACGCATACATGGTGGTGAGTGGACTCCCCGAGAGGAACGGGGACAGACATGCTGACGAGATTGCCAAGATGGCTCTGGATCTGGTTGCAGCCGTCCGGCAGGTGTTCATCCCTCACATGCCCAAACAGAGGCTGCAGCTCCGAGCTGGAATTCACACAGGTCAAGGCATTTTATGGGCATGGGTTGGCTCGGTGTCATTTTGTTGTTGTCGTTTACCTCCAATGTGTTTCTGGTATTGTTTTGTGTGCCGATCAGGTCCATGTGTGGCCGGAATCGTGGGCTACAAGATGCCTAGATATTGTCTGTTTGGGGATACGGTGAATACAGCATCTAGAATGGAGTCCACTAGTCTGCGTATGTTGAGCGATAAGCACGTGCACCAGTCATTAATGTCAAATTTAAATGTTGAAGCACTGTTATAAATATGGAAACCCACCACCTCACCATTGGGTAGTCAACATACCGTATATACTCATTGGTGAAGGCTTCAAGAAAAGTATGTCTTTTTCCAAATGGAAAAATACCTCAATGAACACCCCGAAACACAGTTCGGAATAGTGCCAACCTGACGCGTCCACCGGTGTCATAGATCACTGAAGCTGGAGGCCAATGGTAGCGAAATCATGTATGTGATTTGATTTGTTTGAAAATCATACGGTACTTTAAAACATGGAGAAAAATTCTTCAATGACAACCACATGAAATATCACTGCATGTGATGGAGTGCATGCAGGAAGTGAAATATGATACAGACCTCCAGCAAGGCCAAACATGAACCCCCCAAAAAACATGTCCAGCTGATTTGAAAATCCTGACATGCAATGTAGTAACTGATGATACTGTCCCACTCCACTCCTGCACTTTGTGCTCTTTTCATTTATTAAGTTTTTTTCACCTCTCTCTTTAGTCTCAAATGCGCATTCCTATCCACACAAAGCAGAAATAAATGATGACTAGCTGCTTGTTACATCCCAGGTCATTTTCAAGTGACGAAAACCGCAAATCAAAAAAGTTCTGATTATAAGCGGTTTACCGATCTAAATGTTTTTTGGGATATAATGTATATTTCTATTCATGCAAATCTTGATCTGTCCCAAGTTGTATGTGTGTTTTAAATAGGATGTTATATTATACATTGCGACAGCTCAAAAAATCCACACAAGTTCTGCAACCTACTTGGCCCTGAACAAAGACTATGCCTACGATTTGCAGCTTCGAGGAGAGATTGAAGTCAAGGTGAGTGCAAGGGTGGCCAATCCTTTTTCTTTACCTTCACCACAGACTTAATACGGTAATAATATATGTGTCATCCAAGTCAATTTCCCTACGACGAGGTTTACTGTGATTTCCCAATGGTCCAAATTATTTATTGCATCTAAAAATCCCTCTGCCTCCGCCTGCCAGGGTAAAGGCAAAATGAACACATATTGGTTGATTGGCCATAAGAACTACAGTGTCCAGAATGACAGTCTGGTTTGCCACTGGAATCCCAACATGGCGAGAAAAAAGACGACTGATGCAAGCAGTGATGTCTCTGTGGGAAATGTGAGTAGAACTGGTTTCAACATTTAACATTTTACTATACTGGTCATTCACCAAGAAGGGCTTTCAATTCTACTTTATTTTGTCACATTGCTTTTGCTCTGTGATGTTTCAAAAGAGTTCTGATTTCCATCAAAAACGCAGTATTTGCCATAAATCAGTACATTAAATTACAATTTCTGAAATGTCATTGAATGTAACTTTTGTGTTTGTGTTTTGTCTGCCAGTCATCAGTGACAGTGGAGAGCCTCAGTGAAAGCACCACCACCCCGGTGACCAATCACACGCCGCCGCACCCTCGATCCCATAAGGCCAGCCTGAGTGGTGCGGCTCAGATGGGGCCTTCAGGCAGCAGCGGTGCCAACCGGACCTCCATGATTGGGGGACTGCAGGGGGAGGAGGAGTCCTCCCTGCAGAGTCAGTGCAGAGGCAGCAGCAGTGAAGACAAATGTGACATTCTGCCTGGCTCCACAAACAACAACAATAACCTCCGTCATGACTGCAACTTATATAACAGAATAAGCGATTTATAAAGTCCTCTCTTTCTCTCTCTCTCTCTCTCTCTCTCTCTCTCTCTCTCTCTCTCTCTCTCTCTCTCTCTCTCTCTCTCTTTTTTACTGTCTTTCATAGTTCCAGTATTAATTCATGACAACTTTCCCAAGTGTTGATCAGAAGTTTTTTTTTCTAAACAGCTTCTATCCTATGCCCTCCAGAGGGACCCCAAGAGCTGTGAAACAAGCACTGAGCCACCCCCCCCACGCACACACACACACACACACACGCACACAC
>NW_017805983.1:9218480-9218830 GCF_001891065.2 Hippocampus comes
CACACACACACACACACATACACGCACACACACCACCACCACTTCTCCCACAGCCGCTTTGTGTCCAAATGCTGTATAGCAGGTGTTACCAACATTTTTGAGGGTGAGAGCAACTTCATGTGGACTGATTGTGTGAAGGGCTACCAAATTGATACATACATGCCTACTTTTAGTGTAGGCATCCGTGTGAGCAATTTTTCAATTCGCATTCTATTCTGAGTTGAGCTGGAGACTTCTCCTAATCATTTTAGCTACACTCTTTGTTGTAAACAACTAGCGACAAATTAATCTTTTATTTCTGGTGGGTTTTATTGTAGTTGCTGTAGTTGTAGGACACTAGTTAAGTCCCT
>NW_017805983.1:9218873-9262134 GCF_001891065.2 Hippocampus comes
ATATATATATATATATATGTACCGCCAAAATTATGAATTAATAAGTCGCAGTCATGTTTTCATCTATGACTTATGTCAAAAGTCTGCTTTTAATTTTGACAAGTTAGAAGCATTGTCTATCCTATGTGTGCTTCATTTTCACTTTGTTGAGCCTAGATTGTGGCGAATCCATCCAAACAAAATAAAGGCCTCCCCTCGAATAAATGTTTGTTTCCCCTTACACATCCTCATTAATTTCTGGCCAGGTATTTAATATTTGATACATGTAATTCAAAATTGAAAACATTTTCTGAAACTGTGAAAATGGGTAAAAGAGGTTTTTATTTGTAGTTTTTAATTGAGAGCAACTCATATGGAGTTATAGTGTGCTATTTTCATACAGCATACAGTATCATGGATTTGTCACATAGTATATCATTTTATCGACACAGACAAAGAAAACAAGACATGGAGGGATATGCACACACACACACACACACACACACACACACACACACACACACACACACACACACACACACACACACACACACACACACACACACGACTAAACTTCAGTTAATAAAGGACAAAAGGATCAGACGTATCCCAAAGAAGATTCAGCCTATCCTGAAAACAAAAAAAAAACAAACAGAAGAACAGAAACACTTGGTTATCAAGAGCACTACTGAATCACAAAGCACACAGTCGGTCCTTTAACTGACGCACTATTTCCGATAAAACTGTGCGATATCATCGTGGCTTACATTTTGCATGCATGTGTTCGTTAGTTGCTTCAACAACTTTACTTGCACACTGACTGTTTTGTGATGCTTTCTTTCTAAGCTAATGTGCGGTTGAACTTTGTTCTCGATGACTTTTTCAATGTCAGACTTTGCTGCGCTCATTCTACCCAAATGAAAGAAAGTGTTTGACAATTGAGACTTGTCAGGCTTGACAATTTTACCAGTGTTTGCAGCAATATGATTCTCTTATAGACACCGCAGGGTGTAGAGGTAATGCAATGTAAGCAATGTGTTCAAAAAATAAACCGCATAGAGTAAATGGTGCATTTGTAATAAACATCTGACATTTATACAATGAATCTTTTTTCAATTTTGAGTACCGACGAATGTCGAAGCAATTTTATAATGATAGCTTTAATTCCTCAATTGAATTAAAGCTAAAAATATAAACAAATGTTAAATGTAATTGTTCCTTGTGCACTAACCTCTTGCAGTGTTACAGCCCAGACCGCTTGCATTCCCTATCCGATCCATCCTGGCACCAAAGCAGCCCGATGCCCGTTTTCTGGCCGTCACCAGCAGGTCCAGTAGGCGGTTCCTCGCGCTCAAGGCCCGGTTCTGGACTTCAGCCACTGCTTGGGATCGTTCCTCTGTGGCAGGTTCTTGGTCCCTGTCCTGCTGCGTGTTCCATCCTCGGTCGGACTGGCCGCGTTCTGGTTCTTGGTTCATCGTTGCATAGTCCATTTCAGAGGTGTCCTCTTGAGCTGCTTCTGCCAGAGTCTCCTCAAAGCGCTCAAGCAAAGACTTTTGCAGAAGGCAGGATGCACACAAGAGAAGACAATATTTTTCATGAATGGTTTGAAATAGGTTATTACCTTCAGGCGCTGATGTCAAAGTCAAGGCTTGGGGGCCAGATCTGGCCCACCACACCATTTCATGTGGCCCGCAAAAGCAAATCAAGCACATCAAATTCCATGATGTTTGCTAAAGTCTGAACCAAAATTTCAAATTGTCATATGTAATCCACAATAACAGTCATTTTTCTTGACTTCTGATTTTAAAACTAGTTATTCATCAATTTGTTGTGCACTGTGTATGTAATATGTGGAGGGGGTTAAACATTTATTTATATGGTTTCCCAAAATTCTTAACGGCCCTCCAAGGGAAACCGTAACTACAATGTGGCCTGCAGCAAAAACAAATTTGACACCCCTGCCTTAAGGTAAAGACTCGATACATGTGAAATGTTAATTTTGAGCTTTTATGTTAATTTTGAGCTTTACAAATTCCAATGATACATCTGATCTCCCAAGTTTTTTTTTTACTTCAAAAAAATGCACGATTAGACAGATCAACCTTTATAACGTGACTTATCTTGCTCTCTCCAAGTCCTCAATTTTTTTTTCGACAATCAACATTGCAGACCACACATACCCATTGAAAGTGTTTTTCAGTCTGACCATCCTCCCTTACCTTGAGCTCGGCCAAGTCACCAGGAGAAGAGGACCTTCCCAAACTGTGACTACTAACCAGCGTATACCGACACAGCAGGGGCAGCAGACCCCACAGGACCACAAGCCTCATGTTATCCTTCAAATACAAGTCGCATCACAGCCACTGCTGGAAACTGCTTATATATGCACAGGCACACGTACACAATTAGTCGACGGCGTCAATGGCTCCTCCTCTTGCACATTGCCTCAAGCGCATTCTAACACTTCAACATGATAAGTCCAATGTACCTTTAAGTGGTGCTCGGAAGTGATAGTTGTGTGTGAGTCTCTGCGTGAGTCTAGGGTATAACATGTCTGTGTACGATCAGCCTTCCCAGCCAGCTGTAGCATGACCTCAGGAGCCATCTACAAGCTGTGAGCTCAGACATGGTGTTTAGTCACAGGAATTCCTCGCTGCATGCAGACAAACACCATAGTAGGTTAAAACTGGGACCCTCCACCTTAAGGCAGTGATTGAACTTGGGCGCGATTACGGTCAGTGTGGTTCATCCTCTGAACGCAATCTTCTTTGTGTCTTTCCTATTTTGGTTGTGGACATTCGCAGTGGACATGCAATAAGCAAAGTGAAGACAACAATTCATAATCTGTCACCAATGGATAACAGTTTCTCCATTTGACTTTAGCGAGCTATGACGAATTTTGCAGAGTTGACATTCCGCAGTCTAACCTCTATTAAGTTGTAAGATGGCAAGTCATGTTGAATAAAATGGAATAAGGTGTCAAAATGGTTTCACTATCCCTAAACAGTAAGTACCCCCAACCTTGATCATTCAGAAAACTCTCATGATCATCGTTTTAAATGATAGTTTAAAACGAGATATTAGTTTGACTCAAACAAATAAAGTTTGCCTACATCATTATTTCAAAGAAGAATGCTGTCATGACCATTCAGAATGATTTTTGTCTGAAGGATTTTGGCTGAGAGAAACTAGCTGACTTTGCTTTCTTTTTTCCAAAATCCATAATCACTCATGCGTGTTATACACATGTAAAATCTTATTGTAATAACGCTATTTAACACATTTGACTTTTTTTTTTTTTTTTTTTAAATCTGAGATGCTAGTAAACTTTTTTACATAATATTTTTTGCACTGGTTACGAATTCCCCCCGCCCCCCGTTTTTTCTCATCAGGTTTTCATAATACAGTAGTAATAATACAATGATAATAACGTAATGTGTAACATAGTAATATATGTACTGGTAGTAATATTTATGAATTATGAATTTCCTGAAATGTCACAGCTATAAATGACTTTTTTCCCCTATAAATTGCTTTTATAGGTCAAATTAAAAAAACAAACAAAAAAAGAAAATATCTGAAAAACCAGACCTGCTAGAAAAAAATAGACTTGTTGTTTTATTAATCAGAGTCAAAAATACACTTGTTGACAGATGAAGCCATCGCGAATTAAAATTCGCTGTTGATCAGTGTAACTGGATCACCACCACGCTGACATGGCTCCACAAGAGTTTCCCATTAGAAATGACCACGATATGTTAGCCAACACAATGCAACTTTTGGATCACAGGAGTGATGCTGGCCGATAAAGGTCCTTTGTGAGTTCTCTGAATTCTACCACAAAACAACCATTGGCAGAAAAAAAGATTTCATTCCATGTGTAGGGACCAAAGAATCGCACCCATTTCTCTGTTGTCTTCAGTCTGACTTGAATCTCGAATCCACATGGGCCGCTGTGTGTGCTCTCCATGGTGCTGAAAATAACTCCTTTATACTTTAATTAAAGAAATTAATGGCCACATTCTCAATTATTGCCCAGAATGGGGTTTGTGTTTTTTAGGCACATTACGGGAGACATGTATGCAGTTGGTGCATAATTAATGAAACGCTACAAGTGACTACAAGTGACAGGGAACCAACAGTTTTTCTATATGATAATATTATGATATTATCTACATCTTGTATAGCTGATATGGCCACATGGCCACAGTATATTTGTTATATTCTTGTGTTTTTTTTTTTTTTTTTGTCATAGAGGAAGTTGGTTGAAAAATTTGTGTTGCTTGGCGACAATGTACGGTACTTGCTGTCAATCATGAGTGGTTGTACTCCAGTCAGCTGCTGTTGTAAACATTTATTGAAACATTTAGAGCATGAACTTAAATTTTGCATACATTAAAATAAATAAACATGTAATGCACAAACAACTGACTTTAAATATTGGGTATAATAAATATCAAGTGAGTACTAAATAACATTTGGGAGTGAAATTGCAGTTCCACAAGGTCCTTGATGTTAAGACTTGATCATGATTTGGGATCTGCAAGAGAACACATGGAACACATCTTTACCTTTTCCAATGTTTTAGAACCACACCATTGGATACGATTGAATTTATTGTCAACTTACTGTATTTGCCAACACTGTTGCAGCCTAGGGAGCTCATGGACCCTATTCGGTCCATACGGCGACCAAAGCAGTTAGAAGATCTTCTGGTGGAGTCACTGCGCATGCTCTTCAGATTTTTGGCTGAGAGAAACTCTCGGATTGAAGCTTCATCCAAAGCGTCCTGTGGCTGCTGTGCATCAGCGTCTCTGTTCAGGTTATCAAAAGTGTTGTCCTTCTCTGCAGAGAGCCTCTGTTGCATCTCAGTCTGCTCCGGAAGCGACTCCTTGAGTGTATTCAGGAGCACCTATGACATGCCAGGAGGTATGTGAACATTTAAAAAAAGGCTGTTATGAATTGATATTAGCCAAAATGTGTTTGAGTTCATGAACGTAAAATGAATGACAAGAAATCCTAAACTATTTTCAAATTACATAACTTCAACATACCCTTAAGATGTCCATGTCACTGGACGTCAGGCTGGTGCTAACAGGATATGTGCTGAACAGCTGAAGGTTCAAGAGGAGGAAAAGGCCGCAGGCAACACAGGAAGAAAGTGACATATTTCTTTTCCTTTTTTTTTTTTTTTTTTTATTTCTGGAGTAGAGATGGAATCTTTTTGGGATTCTTTGCTGAATAGCTTGTGGATGCTGGAGCCCACAGGACCAAGCTCTGCTCTTTTATACAGTCCATTAGGGTATGCCAGGAATTGGACTTGAATTCCTGACACCTTTTCCTGATAACGCAAGCTGTCGGAAACGGCTCCCTTTAAAGGGTTCTCTCTCAGAAGTGGGGCATCCAGACATTCATATGACATAGTGGCATCCATACACTGCCAGAAACAGACTGCCACCTCCCAACAATCCCTAACACGGGACGTTGTTGTCACAGAGCTACGGGAAGTAGTAAATGACCACACTGTGTCATTGTGTGTGTGTGTGTGTGTGTGTGTGTGTGTGTGAGAGAGAGAGAGAGAGAGAGAGAGAGAGAGAGAGAGAGAGAGAGAGAGAGAGAGAGAGAGAGAGAGAGAGAGAGAGTAGATGTTACTAATTTAAGGAGTGTGTATGTGACTGTTGACGGTTGCCTGAACAAGGACAAACTGAGTCCAGACTGACAGTTTGACAGTTTGTCAGGAAAACAGACTCCTCACTGGCTCTTCGTACACTTGAGGAATGTCTTTAGATTATATCTATGTGGCAGGAAGATATGAGAAGGAATTTAGATTTGTATCATGATGATTTTTGTTATGTAACTACAATTTACCAAAATCCATTATGGTTGCAGACATTTGAAAATAATGTTTATGAAACAAAATGCGTTTATATTTGATTCCAGGAATCGTTGGTTTGCAGTGATGACCACAGACGGTTGTGGAATTGATTTTTGTCAAGGGGGATATTATTAGTTTTTGTTGTTGTTGTCATAAATTTGTTGGACCACAATTGAAAAAAATACAATGCCTTTTTATTGTAGCTAATTTAAAAAATATATTTTTGTTATTTTATTGACGATTGTGGCATTTATTTATTTATTTTACTGAGTGGTAATAATAATTTGGCAAGCATTTACACGTGCATGTCTGGTAAGCTGTAGTTTAAAAAAATGCTAAACGCTGCAAAAAACATTTGAAAGCGAGACAGACAGAGGGTCAGGCAAACAGACAGGCACACAAGGCCACTTGTATGCAAAATATTTTTACTGCATTACATTAAAATTGAAATTCTATTACAACTCAAAATAATAAATAAGAAACAGCTTCCACAACAGTTTTCTGAAAATATCCAGTGGTGTTTGAAGTGGAGTGTCAGTCACGATTGAATACTTTTTTCTGACAAATCGTCATCACATACTCCTGTTGACAGAAGAAAAGAAAATTGAAAAAACGGGTTAGTATCAGAACCCACTACCCCTAGCCCCTCCGTTTGGCTCTATATACATATATATATATATATATATATATATATATATAAAACAAATAACCACCAACTAGCATCCCATTTGAAAACCACACCACAATTTTGTGCGCCCCTGCATATATATGTATATATACATATACACACACACACATATATATATATATATATATATCCATTTAGATTTGAATTACATTTTGTTGTCATTAGCTACTCATCTTTCACATTCAATCTAGTTTCTTTTGGAATCACAGAAGTGCTGAAGTTCCTCAACAAGTCAAGTCAAATTTATTTTTGGACTTTTTGACAACAAAGGTGTCAAACCCATCAATCAGCAAGCTCTGCAGGAGCCTGATACTGATCCTGATCATCTCGATCAGGTGTGCTGGAGGAGGGAAACATCTAAAACATGCTCCTTGAGGACCAGAGTTTGTGTTCTACAACAACAGCCAGATAGTCAACAACAGACTCTCCTCTGTATTCTCACCCTCAACATCCCAATCCACTGAAAGACCCGATCCGGTCCAAGCGGACGCCGAAGCAGCTCCTCAGCCCCCCTTTTCGGTACCGACTCCAGTTACGCTTGGAGGTCCGGAACAGGTCTTTGAAGAGAAGGGCAAGGACATCTGCTTTCGCCTCCAATGCTGAGTTGCTGGGTTCGGGGAATTCCCACGAGTACCCATCTGGAGCTCCGTGCTTTGACTTTTCTGCATTGCCACCTCTCTCTTGCATCTCCTCTGCAGAGTGATGAGCCTTGTCATCAATCTCTTCCAAAATCTGGTTCAAATTCTGATGGTGAAAGAGAGACATGAAAATGTGAAACAAAACGATCGATCTATCTATCTATCTATCTATCTGTCTATCGGTCTATCTATCTATCTATCCACCCATCCATCCATCCAACCATCCATCTACCCATCCATTGAAGAAGAAGAGGACATACCTGTAAATCAGACATGGGTTTCCCTCGAACATAATCAAGCACCAAAAGGAGATTAAAACAGCAAAGTGACACAGTGAGGTTCATGTTCTTTTTTTTTTTTCTGCCTGCTGGAGCTCGACTCAGGCTGCCCTGGTCTTGGTGTCGTTCTGACTCTCAGCATGGGCAGGTGAAGCCTTTATAGCAGACCTGATGACGTCACCAAGCTTGGAAAATTAATGACGTGCGACTAATGTTCTAGAGAGTGGGAGTACAGGCAAAGTTCAGTTTGAAAAAGGGTGGGCTGGGATAATTCAGCGACATGCAGGCACAAGTCAACGAAAATCAGGACGTCTTTAATGATGTTTCGTTATTTGGAATGCAGCCATGCATCCACCCCATCACCAGGAGACAGACATGATACCGTCTGACATGAAAGAATTCACTGAGAAATATAGTTTTTTATTCCAGTTTTTCTCAGTTGCTTTGGTACATTTCCCTGATGAAAAATTAGTTCTTCCAAACTATTTGTTACAGTGCTGTCGCTTGTGCACAAAAAAAGTGGCTTCTCGTTTCTTAGTACAAGCTGCAAATGATTTGGAACATCTGTGCAAATAATTCTGCAGAATTTTCTGCCATTTTCTGCATTATCAATTTCTTATGTTGATCAAAAGGTCGGTCGAATTGTCTCATCATATAGGTCTTTACGTGGTTAAAGTGGAGATGAGAAGCTGATGGCATCGTGGTACACTCACCTGACTTGTGTGCGGGCACCGTGGGCCACTCAGCAGCAATGTGGGTCTGAATGCTTGTTTGTCTCTGTATGTGCCCTGTGACTGACTGGCGACCAGTTCAGGGTGTAGTCTGCCTTCCGCCCTAAGTCAGCTGGAATAGGCTCCAGCAATCCTGTTCACGATAAGCAGTGATGAAAATGAATGGATTTCCATACTTTTTCATTAGACTTTTTTTTCCCCCAGTTTGAATATCAAGCATATTTCTATACATTCCCTCTAGACTTTTTCCCCCGAGGTGAATCTTGTCCTAACAAAGGGAAATGTGTGAAGCATTAATTCAATCAATGATCAACACATTTTCTGAAATAGATCATAGCAAGTGAAGATATTGCAGTATTTGTATGCTGATATAAATTCCCACCAAGATAAAAGAAAATAAATGAGCAAAGTGAGGGACAATAAACTGTTGAGCCCAAAAAAATCACAGCATTTCATTTTTGAAGACGGCGGGGCAGCTGTAACGATCATAACCGTTTACAGCATAACGCCTGGCAGGTTGTTATTCATTGTTGTTTTGCTGGCAGTGTTTTTTAACCAAAGATAGAAAATAGCCACATGTTGGCGTCAGAGGTTAATTGGAATATGGAGCATGTGTGGCTCTTTGTGCTTCTGTGGAGTGTTTGCATCGACTCAGGCTAAATGATGAGCAATTAGCCCAGGACCCAGTGAAGCTGAGCTCACTTGTGGAGGATTACGACTGCTAATTGACATTTCCCCAGCTTCTCCACTGGAAGGCTATTATTCTAAATTGACTCAGGCCTCGGGGCGGCGGGTAATGGTTCACACGTTCTTTTTATGAAGACAATCAGATTCAAAGTTGCGTCACATCCATATCAAATAATATAGCCCACCCTACCATGGACATTATTAAAACACATTATTAAAATCAACTCTCAAATTGTATTGCGAGAACACATGACACCAATTTTAAAATCACGGCATTGGCTCCCCGTGTACTTTTTAGGAATGTTCATGATTGGAAGCCTTCACTGAACTTTGTTGACCAATGTAGTGTATAGTCACCTATTATATTTGAACCGAATGTGGAGTTTCCTGTTTTTTTTTTGTTTTTTTTTAATATGAGATATGTGAAAACCAATCAAGACATTGTGAAAGAAGAAGCATTTCGACTTAGACGTTTTACCCATTCAATCTGGTGGTTTTCCCTCACCAGACTGACTGACATTTAAACCTGTTAACAGTCACTCAGTTGACGTTGGCCCCCTATATTGGTTCCCCTCCATTAATGACCTTAATTTGAGTTTCAGCACCCCATCACTTAAACAACAACTTGCTGAACTGAGGCGGGGTAGCCTGAAAGGAGTGAGACACAATTGGTAAATGTCACAATTATGTCAGTGCTACGGCTCCTGAAAGTTAATTGCTATTTACTTATTATGAATGGACCACCACAGTTGATGACAGTTATCCTGTCCGCCATGGTGGGAGATACCTGAACTTTTGGGAAGGGGTGCGAAATTGAGACTGTAAACAGGTATCAAAACTCATTTCGGAGCTTAAGTCGTCCCTCTTAGGACCATTACGACAGTGAAACCGAATAAGTGTTAAATCATCACATCGTATTATTACTTGTACACACAATAGAATTGTGATTAGTAGTTTTGAAATCAGTCTATTTATTTGTTGTTTGTTCAATTATTGTTCAAATGAGTGAAAACAGGGTAACAAAATGTTTGCAAATTCTCAACATTATTTATTACACATGGAAATTTGATATTTGACGGTACATATTTTTGCAAGACTCGTGGAAGTTGACACACATAATTTGCTTTTGCGGGCCACATAGAATGATGTCGCCGGCCAAATTTGGCCCCCGGGCCTTCAGTTTGACACCTGTGCTCTAGACTAACCAGGTTCCACCATACAGGGGCCACAATGGTATAATAAATGGTAGCCTCTGTTGGTCAGACCATGACACAGTATTTGGATGCAAATGACAAGCATATCGTACTGAAATTGCTACAAATCCTCTTGTTGGCACCACATCACCATTCACCATTGATACCGAGGTCATATTTGCTGACCCTATTTTGCTAGCGTGTTAGGGTTGGCCAGTGCGTGTGGAAAATGTCACACATGATAAATGGTGACAAAGGCAGTCGCATCCACTGTCATCACTGACTCCCATCACAACTCCCACAAATACTTTGCTGGAAGGAACCAAGCTATTCCACAATCTATACTCTGTTCAGATTGGAGTGTGCTTCATTTAAAAGTTGCTTTGTTTCTTTCATAATGCTCAAAAAAGTTTGAAACATTGCTTTGTGTCCTTCTTCTTAAATCCAATCTGCTAATGCGCAGTAAGAAGATGGAATAGGACTTTACATAAGAAAGAAGGTGCGGGGCCACTTGAAACTCACCTTAATTCAAATCAACTGTATTTACAGAGCACTTTAAAACAACCACCGCCATTTACAAAAAAAATAATTCAGACAACAACAAATGACACTCCACTTAAACAGTGATTACTTAAAATGGCTAAGATATCCATGGGGTTACACATAATTAGCATCCAGATGAGCTTTCTGCAAAACCAACAGATGGACCACAACAAAAGAGCCTCACTCTCTTCATGAAGAGCAGCTACGTGACCAGTCTGACACCAAGAGAGCTGTCATTTTCTCATTCAGGCAATCACTGACGGCATTGTTGAAAATAACAGCCAACAATTGTGTTATTAGCTCTGAGTCAGACTTGTTAACTTGTTGGTAACTCAAGAATTACTCTAATTGACATCATTGTGGGCAATTGAGAAGTGGACATGGTGGTAATGTGATAACAGACGCCGTACAGGGAGACTCTTACTCTTGTGCGCTCAAGTATGTGCACAAGCATGTGCCCTTTTGCCGCGAATGAGAAAAGTCAATGTTTTATTCTTTTATTTTAATTCTTCAATATTTAAAAATAAAGTAAAAATGACCCTCTCTGCCATCAATTCCCTTCCAAGGGAGCCTCATTATGTTGTTGCAATACATGAAAATGGATCTGTGGTCTGAAGTGCCAGGATGTTGCGGCCATTTTGCATTTACACGACAGCAGACAACAAAATAGATGCCGTTATTTCTGAGGCATGTATGGATTTGTGTAAGTGTCAGAACAATTGCATGTCTTTACTGTTTTTAGAAAAGTATAAAGACATGAGCGGAATAGGTTTAATGAATGATTAGGATCATTTATGCACTCGTATGTGCAGTGTTTGGAGATCTAGAGGTGTGTTCTAACAACAAATCTGTGGCAACATTTTAGTTGTTTTCGTTGATTATGAGTTTGCCCATACAAGTTTAAGAAATTCCATTAGCATGAAATGAATGTACAGTAGTTAACTCTTGATTGTCTTAACCATTGTCTCAACTCAACTCAACTGTATTTATAGAGCACTTTAAAACAGCCATTGCTGTATATAAAGTGTTGTACAGTACATGGAGCAACTATCATATATACAACAATAAAGCAATAAATCAGTAGCAAAGATGGTAAAAAAAAAAAAGCCAAAGTGGCATGAGCGTCGCTGCACACACTGGCGCACTGTCTGCCATCTTGTATCTTTCCGAAAGAATTGTGGCCTAAAATTTTGAACCATCAATAACTTTTTGAAAATAGCACTTTAAGCATGGCTGTTCCCGCTTGGGAGACATTTACAAATATAAAATCAATTGTGGATTTTTTTTTTTTTCTGGTGATCAGTGGCCTACTTTTCAGATTGAGCACCTGCCTCCAGAAATGTGTGTACATGTGCCTGGTATGGCATACTGATTTATGGAAAAAGTTTTGGCCTGCTTGGCCTAGAACATAAGACAGAGCAGAGTACTTTAAACATGAAGATTCAAGTTGCAATCATAACTTTTAATGTTCATCACATGGTTTTCTGGCCAAATATTAGAGGTTATATAAGAGCACGTTTGATTTTTGCTCTCATAAATTATTTTGCTCAAAACATTGTGTTTATGTACTAAAGTCAGTCAGAAATGTGAAATTGCCTGCAGTTTTACACCTTAAGTTGGCCGAGGCTGGAGCAGAACGCCATCCGAAGTAAATTCCATGGCATTCATCAGCCCTCTTATCTATTCTTGTCATGGACTGATCCCATGGTTCATGCCCCTTACATCATGCTTTCCCTCGTGCACTGGAAAGACCGGCATACACATGTGACCCTTCCAGTGGCACCTTTACAGAGATAAGGTTATTTTCACACAGCAGGGATGTTTGTTGCATATATTTAGCATTAGCTCATGTTATTTTAAACGTGCATCACCTAAATAAACCCCAAAGCTGTTATTGTTCTTTATATTTACATTTACACTAATCAAAAATCGATCCTGAGCCATCCAGTAACCTGCAGCATTTGTGAAGAATGTTACATTGAATTTACTTTAACTTCAGTGCACAACCAAAATGATGAAGAGGTTCAGCTCTTCAGTCTGCCCAAATCCAATCTTCAACCCAGATTGCTGGGTCAAAATAATTAGGCCAACCTTGGGTAAACTTAACACGATCTGATCAAAATCCACTGCTACCCAGCGAGTATGTTTTGAAAACGCTTTTTCACATAGGGACAGGTAGTTTGGGATTTTTGTGCCTTTGGCATTTAGAAACTGCATTTTGTATTTCCTTGGGTAGTGCGATATTAAAATTGGTTTGATGAACTGAAACCTTTGTATGTGATAACTATGTAAAGAACACAGAAATCAGGAAGGGGGAAAAATATTTCACAGCACTGTAAAATTCTAAGTACGAATGAAGCTCAGGTCGACATTTCATCTGTTAGACAAACATGACCAGCAGCCCAAACTGCCAATGATGCATCACACTGATATTCTAAACCTAGATTAGCATAATTAGTTTAATGGACCGCACACATCAATTGGACTCGGTTTCGTTAAATTGTACTTTTATTAGTGTCAATCATCTTCACCAAAACATTCTGCTCATTATCCAAGGTTGTCAGCACTTAGTCTATTAAAAACAAAGTAATGGCCCTTGTCACGATGGTGGTCTTCAACACGCGGATGTGTGCTATGAAGCATAGCCGAGTTGCACTTGCTGCCATTATGCATTTCTCACTTGTGTAATTCTCCGCTCTCCTCAATTACTTTTCACTTGTACACAAGATGGAAACACCTTGTGTATACAATACATCCTCCAATTTTATTTTCCTGGGGAAATGGTGCTGGTTTACAGTACATAAAAAATATTGCATCAAAATGTTCGTCAAGCATTTGTATCTATGGTGTTTGAAAATAGTTTTAAGAGTGCAATACAGCTTATGAACAATATAAACACAACATCAAAACAGCCCTGTTTTTAAAGCAACAGAGCGCAGATGTCTCAGGGACACGGCTTACTGTGTGTCATTAAAAACTCTTTAGCAACATCTTCCCTGCAATTGCCCCCCCCCCACTGTATTCAGACGATTATCGATGTCTTGACCTCAGGCTGTGAAGGTCCCCAACAAAAAAAAAAACATTGCTCACGATGATCTAGCGCGCGAAACACAGGTCAACACTACATGGTTAATATACTGTATTTGTGATTTGTAACAACAATGGAATGTTTTTCTGAAACGTCATAGCTATAAATTACAATGCGTGGTAAAATCTGTACTGTGCCAGCTTGTCTAAGTCAAACTTAAAAACAAACAAAAATGAAACTGAGATGACAGATGCTGTCCTGGGGTATCTCCGTCTAGATTTGGGCCTTGGCATCACTGGACGGTCTGAGGCGCAACATGGCGGCGTCAGATGGACCGAAACATGATGTCCAGGGGTATTCTATTGGATTTAGATCAGGCGAGCATGGGGGCCAGTCAATCGTACCAATTCCTCCAGCCCCAGGTACGGCCTTGCACACCCTTGCCACAGGAGACCAGGCATTTGTTGTGCACAAAGAGGAACCCAGAACGCATTGCACTAGCGTACGGTCTGACAACGGGTCCAAGGATTTCATCCTGATACCTAACGGCAGTCATGGAAATGCTTCCCCAGACCATCACTGACCAACCATCAAACTATGCAACATAACATTTTCCACGGCCTCCCCAGGCCCTTTTACCTCTGTTACACGTACTCAGGGTGAATCTGCTCTCATCTGTTCAAAAGGCCCACTAGAGGACGTCAGACTCTCAGGCCATCCTCATGAAGTCTGTTTCTGATTGTTTGGTCAAAGACATTCACACAAGTGGTCTGCTGGATAAAAAAAGTAACAAAAGTTTGCTAACTCTCCAAAGAGGTGTTTGTATCATAGGCATGCACTTGCACCCAAAAAACAAAACAAAACAAAACAAAAAAAAAGCATTCAATCTGATTGTGTTAATTTTCACTTTTCCATGTTTTTTCATGATGTGCGCAACTGACGTCTTGGCCAAGTCACCCTTGTGAAAGAGATCTTGATCTCAATGGTTTTATCTGGATAAATAAAGGTTATACGAATGGGCAAAAAAAAAAAAAAACTAGTCAGCTCATATATGATTCATTTTAACACCTTTAATGATGCAATTCTATAGACAAAATAAAAGTTGTTTACAAATGTATAGTTAAGACACAATAGGAATAAAAAAAAAAAAATAGAACATAATTTACATCAACAAGTATGGAATGGTTCGTGAAGGAAATATATGTACACACACGCGCACACACGCGCACACACGCGCACACACACACACACACACACACACACACACACACACACACACACACACACCCACACACACACACACACACACACACACGAAAATGTAACTGATCAGATTAAATAGTGATGTAGTGCTGTCGCAGTTTGGCCACAAGAAATTCGTGGGTTAAATTATGTCTTGTGATTATCCCAACAATCTAAAGGGGAAGGAAGATCATAAAATTAACAAGTCAGTGCAAACTAAACGGAGGCCTAAAACAGTAATCAGAAACAACAAGAGATAATAATTACTTACTTCTCCTACAGCGTTGACCACCGGTAAATGCCGTAAGCCCATTGTTCTGAACAGGTTGAATACCTGCGAAATGCGGGTGTTTGGTGACACTGAATAAGGACACGGGTTCATGTAAGGTGTGACATCCTGTAAAGACAGGGAATACGTCCTGCTTGGTTAAATCAAAAATACTCTTTAATATTTCAACTTGTGAAGGTGGTGTTTGGTTGAATGGGCTATACCACAATCATGCGGGGACTGAGCTGGGTCAGGTCCAAGTCGTGGATATCAGGGAAACGCGGATAATCTTCAGTCATTTCTGCATATGTCAATCTGGGTTGTGTGGCGCTCTGACAGGAGGTGAGATTTCATTGAAAGAAAGACCACAGCATGGTCTTGGTTTAGACATAAGTGATTGCAGGACTTCAGAATGTGGTTCAATTTTAACTTGGAGAACCAACGGATGCATACAGCACACAGACAAAAAAGAAATGTGGTCACTGTTAATCACAGACATCAACAATATCATGGATACATTGCATTTCAAGTCATTCTTGATGTCTGTACATTTGTGTTACTGACCGGCTGGTTCTCAGCATAACACACGCCTCTCATGAGCAGATTGACCAGCTGAGAGCGCAGGATGAGGCCGTGGAAGGTTAGCGGCCTAAAACGCTCCTCCATTGTCCACTCCTCACTCGGGGACTGATCTGGGCACAGGTTGGGGTAGGGCATATGCCTGGAAATGACACGCAGTTAAAGCATTAGCATTAAAAGAATACAAATGAAACACAACAAAGAGTTTGGGATAGTTGGAGATATGGGTACAATGACCCCTACAAGTTAACTTTAATTGACCTTGAAATACAATTTTTTATGCACAAGTGAAAACATTTCTGCACTTTTTGCACAACTTTCTGTTCTCTTAAAAATGTGCTTGAATGGCAGGTGTTTGATTCAAGAGTCGACAAGTAGGTTTCCTGGTTCAATTAGAATTGCTATTTAAACAGCCCTCATGCTCGTGTTGTTCACATTTTGACATCATGACACCAAGACAACACCAAACAATTGAGCAACTTTATTCAAACAGGATGTGCTTAGATAGATGTGGCCATTGAGCTAAGATTGTCATCAGTAGGTTACGACAGAAATAGGGAGACTGGAAGAGTCACAGAAAGCTATAACTTCTGTTTCCTTTTAGTGCTATCCAGGCTTTGATTTCCTCCAGACAGGACCAAAGTAGCCTTAAGAAGAAAGCATCCTTTTTGTTTATCGGGACATAAATCTGACTGTCGTCCACATAGCAGTGTAAGGAAATACCATGTTTTCTTCAGATGGAACTCAGGAGCAGCAAATACAATGAAAACAGAAGGAGCCCCAAAATGGAACCCTGTAGAACACCAAACAACAATGGAGAAGAGTGGGACTCAGCAACGAAGGCGAACACAAAAAGTCCTGCCTTGCAAATAAGATCCAAACCACTCCATTAATGCCCAACCAGTGCTGTAAACGAGCCAACAGAATACTGAGGTCCAAGGTTATAGTGCCTTTTAGTAAATCCTGAAATTTAATTGGAAAGCCCGATAAACCGCAACTATTTGTGAGTAGTGATGGACATTTTCATTTTCATTCAAAGGTAGGGCAGGTACTGCGGTATCCTACCTCCTCTCCAACATCTGCTGCAGGAGGTCTTCTCCCTCCTCCGCTGGCTCCACGGCGGCACGCTGCTCATCACAAACGTTCCGTAATTCGCTGGACGGGTATGACTTCATGGATTGGCAGCGTCGTCTCTGCTCGCTGGCGCGTGATACAACGCTGGATTTCTACATGGCAGAGAAATGAAGGTCGTTATTCATTACTTTACTTACATTAAAATGAAATTAAAAGAGGATGTAAAAAAATAAACTGTTTTGATACTGTGTAATTACGTATTGGATTATTTGTGTGCTCTATGAGTGCCTTTAAGGGGCGTGGCCTAGAAAGTGATATGCCGAGCTGGAGTGGTGTTCAGCATGAGCGTCTGGATGTGAGGCTCCTTGCGAGTGTTATTTTGTATTTGTGTGTTTGACTGTTTGTCCCGATTCAATAAACTGCTGAGAGTGCATAAGCAACTGAGGCTCTCCTTTCCCACATGCAAGGGCATTACAGTACAGTATCGTAGTTGCTCCATTTTTTTTTTTTTTGTTTGCACTTAATTCGATCAGAGATGTATCTTATTCTCGCTTGTAAATGAAATGTTACCTCTCACAAGACAGGACAAAATGAAGGTCTCATAAATATTGGCCTTAAATCAGAATTGGGCACTTGCTGAAGTGGAACAGAAAGTACCTTGAAGTGGATGTTATTACTGACGAGGATGTTGCCTTTCATGAAGTCCTGCTCGTTCGGGCGATTTTCGGTGACCACAGGGAAAGCATGATAAATGGTGGTGCGCAGGATGCTGACAAGAGACTGGACCCGGGTGTGGGGATAAACGTAAGTGAGGTTGGGCTCCATTATGTCGCTAGCAGTCAACCTGAGATGGATGACGCAACAGAAACAAGCACTCAGGAGTCACATTTATGGTTTATAAATCATTCTTCTGTGGATGCAAGAGTTTTAGCATTTATACTCCATGTATCATGATACGTACTTAAAATGTTGATTGTTAAGATGTTTCTTCAGTAGTTAATTTACTGCATGTGATTATTTTTTGAAACGGACTCGGTTGTGGATTGTTTTACTGTATTAGATTAGCTTGTAGATACATGCTACATTTTCACTCAATGTCAACATTTGCAGCTGAGTCTGAGTCAAAATTAATTAAAACAAATGGCAGACATCATGCAATTAAGGTTCAACAATAAAGTCAGTCAAATTCTGTCCGCAGGCCCTTACAAATATGTTCGTAATTCACATATATGCACTTAGGATATTATCCCCATTCTTCTCAGCTTTATATTGTTGATGTAATTTTAACTGCAAATGCATAGTCACAATGTATCCCACTACTAGAGGATTTAAAATGCGTTGAGTGTCGCCAATAAGTATTTGCCCGCTTCCTGATTGATGTGTTCTTTGCATATTTATCACACAGCGGCGTGAAAGACTCATCACCAATTATCACAAACGCTTAATTTCAGTTATTGCAGCCAATGGTGGCACAACCCATTATTAGGTTTAGGGGGAAATTACTTTTTCACATAGGGACAGTTTGGTTTGGATTTTGGTTTGTGCCTTCATAAATTAAATTGGCATTTACAAACTGCATTTTATATTTCCGCGGGTTCTCTCTGTGTGATATTAAAATCAGTTTGATGAACTGAAACCTTTGTGTGTGATAAATGTGCAAAGAACAAAGAACACAAAAATCAGGAAGGGGGCAAATACTTTTTAACAGCACTGTTAATGTACTGTAATTGATAGAACAGAATAGTCAAAAAGATATTTCACAGCATAGCCGGAGTAGAGCGGTTTGTATGATTATGAACACAAAGTACTTGTATGAGTCGTTTTTCAGTCGTGTCGACTACTTTTTGATTCTATTGGATTTGATTTAGAAAAAAAAAAATAACGAAAAAGCAGACTTTTTAATTGTGTCATTCCAAAAGAGTGGAGTACAGCTTAATTTGTGCATTTGAGTGTTTATATGACACCTAGTGAGGACGTTGCTGAGTGAACTGTTAGACAAACAATACCCCACCAAACAATGCCATATGTTGGTGAAACCAGATGAGATTTTTACCCAAGTCAACCACAGAAATCTCTGAGTTGCACACATCTTACTTGTCCAGCTCAACCTCAGTCTCCCACTCCAGAAGTGGTACTCCTCTCAGCTGGATGTGAATGTCATAGATGCCCTTGTTGAACAAATCCCCTGTCCATTTTGCCACCTGGTGATCAGCATGTACAAATGAGGAGAGGAATGACTTTTGAAACTGCATGGAATGTAAAGAGAAGAATTATATCAAGAACTATATATATATTACCATTAGGGTGATCATAATTGGGAGTCCATATGTAATTTCATTCGTGGATTCAATGAGGATGACAGTAAGGCTGATGGTCATCCTAACAACACCTCCGAGGAATGCGGCAGCTCCAATGAGAGCAAAGGTCCCAGCGTAGATGTCCATTCCCAGTTTCCTGCCACAGATAGAAACATGGTGAGAATCAGTGTCAGTGCAGATACTGGAATAAGAATGGCAATCTGCAAAGGATAATGTGCTCAGGAGAGTGCAAATAATGTAGTCTACAAGGAAGTAGAATACCAAGGAAACAACAAGGCAACAAGGAGTTACATCACAGGGAAATGTAACAGTTTACACTTACACTTTAAGGATGTTGGCAACCAAACGCCCAAACGCAGCCCCGCATAGCAGTGAAGGGACAAAGAGACCGCTGGGTACTGACACACCATAGGTCCAACAGGCCAACAGGAAGTAAAGCAGGAAGAACACCGACAGAGTCACAGGGCTGAAGGTGCCTGAGTGGCCACAGAGGAAGCAAACAATATCACCTTTAACATGATATCAGATGATCAGGCTGTAATAAAAAAAAATCCCCTGCTTAAGAAATACAATTTTGATGGGATGATACCAAACATAACTCTCTCTTTCATTGTTATTTTTCATGCGGTCAAAATGTGACATATATGCACATATATGACAACAGAGTGTGCGATGTACCTTAACATTGACTTTAGCTGACACAAAATCAAAGTAATGTCTGGATTTCCCTCTTGGAAATGCGACTCCCTCCCTTTCATTGTTATTTTTCATGTGGTCAAAACGTGACATGGCACACATATGACGACAAATTGTCAAGTTCCACAATGCATCATTTTAAGCTTTAAACACTGTAATTCCCTTTTAGTATGTGTTCTACAACATACAGTTATTTGCTGTGTGTCTTTATCTAGGAATGGTTGGGGTCTGATCCTGATCCTATATTTTATTATTTGTTAATTATTGGTTTTGTTCCACGTACATATGTGAGGGAAAACCGCGATTGAAAAATATGAATATGCCATTGTTATTCAATGTCGTCAAATGTCACTCTCTGCTGAACCCAAGAGGCAGTTGACGACATTACATCCATATAGTGAATGAGTAATAAGAGACGGTCAACATTCTGTGAACTGCTTGTAATTATTGTTAATTGCTATGCAGCAATGAAATGTACAAAGCGATTGTAGTCAGATTATTTCACTGATATAAGTGATATGTCAGATTAATGGTTACTGTAAAAAATAGATATATTAGAGTAACATGTTACTGTTTACTGCGTTACAGTCATAACTGAATATAAGAAAGTATTGGTTCATCAGAATTAAAATGATTGTTTTCAACCTCAGAGCTTTTTAACAGTGTACATGCTCCCATCTCACCATCCTGGTGGAAAAGCTGGTGGATGGCAGCCTCCTGCGGGTTGAAGAACAACGTGGCCATATCATTATACGTCTTGTTGGAGCAGAAGTACTGGCGGATGGTTGAGTTGATATCCTCACCTACAGAAAGCTGAAAGAAAATCCCAAATGAGTCATGCCATGAAGACTTTTTGTGTATTTTTAAACAAAGATCCTCATTCACTGACTGCACCGTTCAAATATCTTAATAATATGGTGGTGACGCTACTACTTGACAACAAGGAAATAGCAGATTCTTACAGTGTTGTTATGAGATGGAGGAGAGTACAAGTCCCTGCATTCGCCCAACAACATGGACGCAGCAAAAACCACCACTGTCGTCACCATAGCAACAAGTAGGCTCTCTAAAACCCTGTTAGGACAAAGACGACCACTGTAACAACGTGCTTGAATAGATAAGGGGATAAAAAGACAGACTTTAAAAATACGGTGTCCCGTGTCGACAGGTCTTACCTGATAAACTTGGCCTTCGGGTGGATGTGTCTCATGCGATACTTGGCTAGGTTCTTGTTCATGCAGTTGAAGAGGGCGCCCAGGAGCCCACCCACTATCCCCATCAAGACAAAGAAGGCCAGGTCTACTGCAGTCCACAAGTGGCAATTTTTGTCTCCATCTGAACACTAAGACAGTGAAACATTTTTCAAATCATGGTACAGTACGACAGTGATACACGCGGTGATGACATGCTTATTTTAATCCATTTGAACTTTGTGACATATTTCAGTCAACTGTAAGACACTGTTACATCACCTTGAGACGTTAAATTTGGGATCTTTTAGTGGTTTACACTTTTACCTTAAACTCGCCAAAGTTCAGCAGGCCAGGCAGCTGGAAGGAGCCCCACTTGTTGAAGTTTATCCCCGAACGGAAAAAGTTCAGGGTGAATGTAGCAGACATTGAGCAAAAGAGCTGGAACACAAGATTTTTTTTAAAAATTATGACTACGATTTACCATGTTTATTTTTTATTTCCATCAGTATTTGACAACAGCACTACTAGTAGAGTGGTACAAGTTCCTGCATTTTATGCAGATGGCACAGGTTCAATTTTCAGCCTGAACCCTGATACACAGCCAGCACCGGCCCTAAACCTGAATGCAAGCAATATGTGGGTTACATCAGGAATGGCATCTGATTCAAAAATTGCGCCATACAAATCATGCGAGTGACTCACTGTTTTGACCCTTGACGGGAAAAGCTGGAAGTCACAACAAATACGGCATATTTTGCTAAGGGCCAGTTGAATGGTCACTACGATCACTAAACCTCACACCAATGGATTTCTTCTTTTGGGGTTTTGTCACATTAATAGTCCGTATCCCACCGAGAGGTGCCGGTAAAGTGCGTTTAAGAACACCACATACTTTTGATGATGTGTAAATGTATGTGAGAAGCATGCAGAGAAATTGATACGAATAAATTTTTCTTAAGGGAGGCAACTGGGTGACAGGAATGTGTGAATGCTAAAAGCCAGCAATTTGATATCGTACTTCATAGTTTCTAATTCTGACTTAATAAAGCTGTTTTTTATTCATAATACTAATAGTATACCTACTTTCGCACGCTTCTGTACAATCGCAGTTCCATCTCAGCTACTTTTATCTAATCATTGAAGCTTATTGTTAAATGGGACAGTTTTGCATAAACACCACCAAGAATCTCGTCGGGCTCAGTGGCGGTAGGTAACCTACCACTTTCCAAGTGAGGGCCTGGTTCCAGAAAGAGGAGCCCTCCTCCAGGCTGAACAGGGTCCCTCCAATGGGAGCACCAAAGGCAGCAGCTACTCCAGCAGCAGCACCGGCAGACACAAAGTCTCGCTTGTCCCTTAAGGACAGTGACAACAGGACAGTGACAACTGCTATGTACAGCACATATGATAGTTTCTATGTTTTAAGGAATTAAAACATGTACAGTGCTATAAGATTGCAGCATGTGATCATACCTGTCAGACCGGAAGAAGGGAAAATTAAATTTGATTCTCTTAAAAGTGATGCTCTGAAACTGAGAAGCACAACACATCTGATAAGAGCACTCAAACCATAATAACAGTCAAAGGTGGAAGCAACAACTACACCCGATACAAGAAAATGACTACCATATATGCAGGAATGTCAAATTAATTTTCAACGCGTGCTATGTCGTAGTTCTGTTTTCCGTTGACGTATATGTCGCTGTAAAATTTTCCTTGTTCCTTACCGAGGTCAATATTATCTACATCTATCTACATTATCTATATCTCTTTTCTCCTATTATTAGGAACACTAAATATTTAATGTATAACCATTAAATCATAGTTGAATTCTTACATTTTATATATATATATATATAGAGAGAGAGAGAGAGAGAGAGAGAGAGAGAGAGAGAGAGAGAGAGAGAGAGATTTTTTTACAATGAAATTGCGAAATCTTACTTAATAAACACATGATTATTTCCATATGCATGCTGTGGGCAAAATAAAATCAATTCCGTGAGCATCAGTCCTTTTCCAGCTGCAATTGGGATGTGTGGCTACTGTGCAGTATATACCTGAGGAAGGCCTGCACCCACAATGGCTCCACTGTGTATCATTGGACCTTCTTTGCCCACAAACAGACCTGAATGCACACAAAAACATTCAAATGGAAACTTTGCATCAAATTTGGGGTGACAATCTCAACATAATAATACGAAATGCGATAAATGAAGTATGTGAAATGATAACTGTGCAATTCTACCAAGATAATAAAAACCAAAAGCCTGGTGAGTGTAATCCAATGTTTTAAACTAAAAGTGGTTTTTGGTCTTATCATAAGAGTGCTCTTATCTTTTTACTGTGCCAAGTGCAGTTAAGATGACCTAGTAGTGGGATTTTTGTGACATTTACGAGTAGCTTGCAGTTGCATTTACAAGAGCAGGATATCCATCTACACATTTTCTATACTGCTTATCCTGTTCAGGGTCACAGGTGAGACAAGTGAAGTCAGACGAATGACATTGCAGAAGCAGTGGTATCTTTCTCAAAAGAATCATATACTGTATGAAAAGACAAAAGGGAAACTAGAGCAACTTTAAGAAAGCTGTCAGAATTGGTGGCAAGTACCGCTTGTGTGACATGAGATGGCCATCTCTTATGTGTCACTCTGAGAAACAACAAAATGCCTGGTTCAATTTTGCTATAACATCTCTCAAAAGCACTTGGAAAAATGTGTTATTTATTTTCATCTGTTTTATCTCACAAGAATTGGTTTTACTTAAGACGGAAGGACCCAACACAAAGCATACAGTACATCACTTCTTAAAAAGTGGCATTTTACTGGGGTGTTTGGACTCTCCAAAGACCCCGTTATTCATCCCTTCTTTTACAGCGAAATACACCGGCAGTACAATTTTATCTTCTTTATGTAACTACCTACCTATTGATTTATTATTTGGAAGGTGGCTATAGGAAATGTTGACAGGATTTCCCCAAAAGACAGACTTCTGATACCAAAGCTAACATATTTTACACATGTAAGAACAATGAAAAGCAGCAGATTCAAACTTTGGAACTATCTTACTTTACCTCCAGCGACACTAAACAGAACCCCAACAGCTTTGCAGAGAAATGTTTGTAGCCGGACGATCCCAGGGATCTTCACACCGTTCAAGTAACTTTTGATTTCAGGAATCCCCGAGCCTGCAGCTAAGGGCTGGAAACAAAGAGTATGCAGAGAAGTGGATTGAATGACTGTCTGTGTCTTATGTGTTGTGTTCTATTATTTTGTTACTGTGTTATTATGACTTCAAGATGGCGCCGCGAGAGTGGCTGCCTTTACAGCAGCTCCTCTACTTTTTGTTCTTCTACTTTCTTCCTTTCATAACTTTGCTGCTGTAAATTGGAAATGTCTCCATTGTGAGACGAATAAAGGTTTTCTTCTTATTATTATTATTTTACATCCAGTTAAAAAAAAAAAGTACATTATGTTTGCCAATGAAACTGCCACTCCAACCACAAAACAGGAAACGTAAAATCTCAGCAAAACTATCTATGTTGGCCGAGTATGCATTCTCACCTCGATGAGGACGAGGACACTGGCGATGAAGATGAAGGTCATGTTGAAAGCCAGGAGCTCCAGCAGAGACAGCGGGAGGCAGCCTTTCTCACTGCACTCCTCTACAGCTGAAGGCTTCAAACTCAGGTAGAAATACATCCACAATGCGAGTTGCGGGATGTGTATCATGCACTACTTTTAACGCCAGTCCTGGCTGGGAGAATGAACATTGGTGATGCTATTTGTGATGACGACTTGAGCATGTGAAAACCATAACATTTAGGCCGATTACACACACAAAAAGAAAATCATACTGTACACAAATCAAAAATTAAACTAACAATAGGCATCACATGATACATTTCGAAGTAATGTGATCAAAACGCTTCTGAAAATCACTTCTGAAACTCAGTGAGTGCTGAAATACGATGGCGGGCTTTCTAAAGGATACAATAACCAACCATAGAAAACTTCAGTTTGGTGAAGAAGTGTACAAAGTAATCCACAAACAGACCCAGCTAAAAGAAAAGAGAAGAAGGAAACATTTGAGAGAAATCAGGTGCATTTTGAAAGGCAACAGAAGAGACGGGAACAACCGAAGTACAAACCAGTCCAACAGATGCTCCAATCGCAAACACCATCACCCATCGCAGTGCTTCATATTTTTTAGCTTTCTGTTGGAATGGAAAGAAAAACATTGAAAGACAGAAAAGGCAAGGCAGCTTTATTTATATTGCGCATTTCATACACAATGTAACTCAATGTGCTTCACATAGTTACAAAACAACATTGAAAGGCATAATACTATATATATATAACACTTCAGTACTGTGGACATCTTATTCCAAGCTCAATGCTAATGGGCTCCTCTCATTGATGCGAGTCGACAGACCTCAGAGCCCCCCTGGCCTTATATTCAATCAATATTTCTTTAACGTATTCACGTCCCTAACAATTCAGAGATTTATAGACCAGTAGCAGTATTTTAAAATCTATTTTAAATGTGATTGGGAGCGAGTGTAAGGCCTTTAGGACTGAAGCAATATGTTCTGATCTCTTTGTTCTGGTAAGAACCTGAACTGCAGCGTTCTGAATGAGCTGCAGCTGTTTGATGCTCTTTTGGGGGAGTCCAGTTAGAAGCGATTACAATAATCAAGTCTACTGGAGATAAAAGCAAGTATAAGCTTCTCCTCATCTGGTGGGATAATGCAACCCTTCAATCTGGATATGTTTTTCCAGCTGCCGAAAGGCTATTTTAGTGATCAGCACGCCGAGGGATCCGGTATTTGGTCTTTGGGTTTTTTAAGACAATGACTCCAAGTGTTGACTAACAGCAATCCTCTTTTCTTTATTGCCCAAACAATTGCCACAGGTTTATTCTAGTTTATCTGAAAGAAATTTTGGTTCAGAAAGATATGTCATTTCTTTTTCATCATCAGAATACCTAATCGTTAAGTAACAATTAAATGGAACAAGGAAATGTGTAAACGATGCCAAGTGACAGAGCAACAATGAGGGTGGCACAAAAAAATTGTACAAAATAATGGTGTCAATTGAGACGCATGCCGTAATCAAAACGCAATGCATCATAGGAGGTATGATATATGATGATAGAGTTGCTACTTTGACATCTTTAAGTAGCTACAATTCCCATCTGTGTTGCCTGTACTTTTATGTATACATGACACCGAGCTTAAGTTTTACTTCTGCTGTGAGGTTGTGTAATAAAATCGATAAATCCTCTCATTTGGATGTGGGTGGGGTGGGGAATTAACAGACAGCACGTCATTGTTTGTCCCGTGAACATGAAAGGAGCATTCGAAAACTGAACACGTGCACTAAAACACACATCACTATCTGGACTACGCTGTTTCACTAACAAACAAAACCTCGCTTACCTTGTTGTCCATCCCCTCCAAAATCTCCACATAAGGTTCACTGACACATCGGTCATAATCCAGGCTCTATTCAATAAAAAGGGTTTACGCTCAAACAGATGTTGACATATAAACACAAACTGCACCTTGAACTCACTGTTTTCATTGTTATTTTACCTCATAGTCCTTCCTTGGCAGAATCTCATTTTCCTCATCTCGAATTTCTCCAAGAATTGTCTGCAAGAACATCAGAAATAAACTTGTGACAAGTAAACGCAGTAAGGTAACTAACTATTCATTTAAGATAAGCATGAAAACGAAATCATCAATGTGACTGCCTGCATTTTCAGCATCCTTCCAATAATGCTGCAGAGTGACTATGTTCTTTGAACCGTGATGAGTCCAATAGTGAGCAAAAATTGCGATAACAGTATTGCATTTGTTATGCAGCCAAATCACTACGTTCGTTTAGTCTTATTACTTGCGAATAAGTTACATTGGAGGGTCACAACACACTGGAGAAGCAAAGAGCTGCAGCGAACAAGGCATTCCAAAGCAGTTTTGACTCATTTCAAAGCATACAAGTCGAATCCAAAAATTCCAACATACACCTGCACTGATTAAGTAATTGCAGCATCCTACCAACTCCTCTGGCGTACGAGTCTCCTCTTCACTACAACGCCTGCAGCCGAAACAGTTGCTACAGCACGCCATCTTCGTTGTTGTGTCATGCTGCATTCAATGCCTACAGGAAAAACCTGTAAATATTAGCAAGAACGTGTGTGAGGGTTCGCTGGGTGTATGACGATATACACTATGAACTTAACTTATGCATAAAAATATATATGTTTTTTCATGTTAGTGAGAACATTGATTCAACATGCTGTCTTACGCACAACAGAAAAATATGCGAGTTCCTACTTTTCCCATGACCCTAAACCGCCATCCAGTATCACGTGACTTAAAGCATCGGATACGCCCCGGCTTTCAGAGCATGTTGGCTATTGGCATGTGTGTATTGTGGTGGAACTTCATTTATTTGGAGAACGAAACGTGCCCAAATCAGTTAAATACATAAATGCGCCATTAAACGATTGTGATAAAATAATAGAAATAAGATCCCAAATTAATTAAATTAAAACATTATGAAATTATTTCATTGAAATCATTCCTTTATTGTGTGATAATTAACCATGATTTAAATAAAATATTGTTTGCCCACTTGGCGACCGATATTTTATTTTAAAAAATGTTAATTATTACTACACTACCTATACTGTGCAATATTCAATGTCTGTACAATAATCCATATAATGAACAATACTACTTTGACCACAAATCGATTCAGTATCTTATTGATTTACTACTTCGGCTGTAAAGATATATTTAGCTCTTGAATCTAATATGTTGAATTTAGGGCTATAACCTAATAGTCATCACGTCTGAAAAAACAATAACTGTCCTGAATTTTCTACTTTCAAAAATAGCCATAGTGCTTCTATTGAAGGGGACTAATAGCTCATTTAATTTTTCATACTTTCCATGCACGTTAGCACTGGAGAAGGCGGACCTGTGTAATGTGAGAAGACAAAGGCATTCGATTATATTTTATTCACAAAAGTTTAAAGATATAAAATGTGCTTTAACGTGTGCAGATGAATTTACGGTAACATGACCTCATCGACACGGTTGACTGCACACTACGAACTGTCCGACTTTACAAGAACTTGAGTGTGGCAGGTATTCCTCACCTACGGGCGTCACTTGATGGAAGCATCTGTCATCGATTGGAATTCCTCCGAGTTTCCACGCTGTCGCCTCTTTTGCTCTCCCACTAATATCGTGGGAATTCTGGAACACCGGCAACACAAAGCGGGGTGACTGAAAAAACATGTGAGAACCAACTACTTTGACCTAACCTTGGCCTTTGTAATATGCCGAATTTAGCCTGTAGCTGGTATAGCCTGTGTTTTTTGGCGTTAATACGAACAAAGCCACAGCCAGTGAGTTGCTAGCTGTGCTGCACCAGGAGCTGCTAACGCATTCAAGTACACTACACTTTAATTGCGTGTCCTTTTATGACTAACTTAATTGTGCACGCTTTCATGTGCCCAGCCATGTGACTAAAATGAATATTCGTGGGTGAGTTCATGTTTACCACCACGCTCCGTTACAAAGAAGCTAATGGTCATGGGATGGGCGCAGTTTGGCGTTGGAACCCTTGCTTGCGTTTCGGATTAAAATGAACTGTCCCTGTTTGTCAAACTGCAAAGCAATATGCGGTTTTTAGTTCCTTTGCTCTAGCTTGAGGTTCGTAAAACGCTAGTTGGGAATGTGTTGAATATTGGAGAGGTATCCGCTTTACGACGAAGTTCCGTTTCTACCCGAGCTTATACGTAAATCGCAACAGCGCGCGGAAACTCAGTACAGTAGATTTGTGTACGAAAAATGATTCTGGGGTGTACATGTAAAACAATCAGAGATGGGAAAAGTACTTGCACGCTCTACTAGTAGAAAAAACATATCCTTGTGTAAAAACAACAGCAGCATTAAAAAGACAGACAAAAGTAGAAATACTGGTTCAACCCCTTTCCATAAATAAAGGTAAATATCGTCCATGGCAAGTCATGATTGAAACTTGAAAAGACACACCAAAAAAAATAGAAGTTACATACACACAAAATATTTTCCCTCTTTTACAAACTTGCATAGTGCTCCTTTGAGGGGTGAGGCTATTGATAACAACTGAAAAAAAATAAATTTCACTTGTGTTTTTTCAGATTTCATTGATTATTTTTTTTTTTTTACTTAAGAAGTTGTTGGTTTTCAAGTCATTCTCAGGACCGACATCAGCATAATTTTCCTAAATAAGGCAGTGAATGGGGAATATCATTCTTTTCTGAATTGGTTTCTCATCGGCATTAATGATCGATCCCTGGTTTTTGTTCCTCCATGCCGCTGCTTTTCCCTGTTTTTTCCCCACATGATAAGATCCTAAGAATTCAATCATTCAAAATCCCAACTACAGTTGACCTTTTTTTGCCATATTACCGCTAACATATTTTCTGCTGAGATTTAAGATAAGATAAGAAAACCTTTATTCGTCCCACAATGGAGAAATTCCCAATTTATAGCAGCAAAGTAACCAGCCTATTTTGAGGAAGAATGTAGTAGAATGTACTGAGATATTCAAATATATTCTCAAGTGTATGGAGTAAAAGCGAAAAGTAGTCATGAAAATAAATACTCAAGGAGAGTGCAGCTATAGTACCTACCTACCTACCTATAGTACCTACTTGAGTACAGTTACAAATATGTGGACTTCTTTACTTCCCACCACTGAAAACAGTCAAATGACAAACTGTAAGTACAGCAAATCCATTGTGTACCATTCACAACTTTGACCTGTTCTGTATCATTACTATAGTAACTGTGCGCTGTATGTTTGTTTCTTTAGAGCAATTTCCCGTTATGGTGAACCAGGTTCAGCTAGGCGATGGCAGCTGCCAGTCATGTAAGAGTGACTCCAGTGGGATGGGCACCAGCGGCGGGGAGAGCTCCAAGGAGAGTTCCCGATGTTCCACGCCAGTGCTGGACTCAGATCGTTCAGACAGGCTGCGAGACAAGATGAGGAAGAGGATCGAGTCCGGGGACCACTGGTTCTCTCTGGAATTCTTTCCCCCTCGAACGACCCCAGGTGCAGTGAATCTCATCTCGAGGTATGCGTGTCAGTTCCTTGTTCTGTATTCATACTGTCTGATATTAGCAAAGCACTTTTCATATGGAGGAGAGAGTGTTGAGCTCCAACAGTCACCATTATATTACCGTGAAATTCGCTGTGCAGGTGATTTCAAGTACACACCGTTTTAATATGTACGTTTTTTTACTTTGTGAAATTAAGCTGTGATTTCAAAGATTGCTTTAGTTTTTTTCAGGGGCGGGGGGTCGTTTTACTGCATAAAGTTTTGTACTTCGGCTCTTGTCATTAGTATGAGATAACCATTTTTTTAACCCTTCAAATTCCAGTTTGTCTGCACAACGTGCATGTCACACCTTTAAAAATGATCATTTTTAATACTAACATCAATTACACCTTTTTTTTCTCACGTTGCTTATACTTTAGTGCAGTCTTCAACAGCCAACACCTCTTAAATCAGAACTTTAGTACAGCCCATGGACTACTTTTAGCTCATCCACTATCTCTGACTGTCCCTCGCAGTCTTTATAAAGTCAAAATAAAACGTAAAATATTTAGATGTTTTATTTGTGGGCTGTACAAGTGAGCAACAGCAATGAACTTGTGTCTTCAGTGTCGCAGACTTAGCCACAGGGTTCTTATTTCTGTCATTGTGGCCTTAAAGTTTTATGTATCTCACTGTGCTATTTTAGTAACCTGCCTTTGGACTGCTGAAAACAAGCATTTATGCTAGGTCTGGCACATTTACCCTGCCTAAGGATACAATTTGATGTAATGAGTATGTTGTAGAGATATTTGTAGAAATCTGAAGTTAAAAAAAGATCTGACAAAAAAATTCACACCCTCGATAAGTTTGATTCCATTTGCATTACCTGTAAAGTGGTTCTTAAAAAGTAAGTGATGGGGATTTAAATTGCCAGCATCGAGCCCAGAGGGTTACAACAAAGAAAAGCCACTGAGTTTTGACATGGATGATGACCTCACCAAGTTCTGTGCTTTAAAGGCGTTTTTAAAATCCATTCTTAGTTTATTCCTTGACCTCTGGGATGTTGAGATCTTGCAATGTAAAATTCTGCTGTCATTGAGGGGGCGGAAAAAAAGTCCTATAAATGTGTCAGAATCCAAATGCTCTTTGGAACAAATCATAAAACATATATTTTTTAAACGGCTTATAGCATAGGTGTGTGATGAGCTCCTCATTTGGATCAAAACTCAATTCAGGAGCATTGGATTGAAGAATGTCATTCCGTCTTCAGATTTGACCGTATGGGCTCCGGAGGGCCACTCTTCATTGACATAACATGGCATCCTGCTGGAGATCCGGGTTCCGACAAGGAAACGTCGTCCATGATGATTGCCAGCACAGCAGTCAACTATTGTGGCCTGGAGAGCATCCTCCACCTAACCTGCTACAACCAAACCAAAGACAAGATCACTGCCTATCTGGCCAAAGCGAAGCACCTGGGCCTGAAAAACATCATGGCTCTCAGAGGAGGTAGCGGAGTCATTTATTTTGTGATGTGGCTCTCTCGGTATGTACATTTTTATCTCTTAGAAATTGATGGTCCACATTCCTGTATATCCACAGACCCAGTGGGTGCAGACTGGGAGGAAGAGGAAGGTTGCTTCAACTATGCCATCGACCTTGTGAAACACATCCGATCAGAGTTCGATGACTACTTTGACATATGTGTCGCAGGTATGGATGGCCTCATCTTATAAAATATATTCTCACTGGTCATTGATGACAAATGTGTGTGCCGCAGGTTATCCCACTGGTCACCCTGAGGCAGAAAGCTATGAGGAAGATCTGCGACATCTGAAGGAGAAGGTGGATGCTGGAGCCAACTTTGTAATCACGCAGCTGTTCTTCAGGGCGGAAACGTACCTTAAATTTCTTGATGACTGTCGGGCAGTTGGGATCACGTGTCCCATCCTTCCTGGGATCTTCCCAATTCAGGTAACAACTCACATACTGACAGTGGTTATTTAATATCTATCATTTTGGCTATGAATTGCAATAGAATGTAACAGGCCTTCTTTGGGGGGAGGTGCAACCGTCTCGCTGAACTGTTAGTTTATGCAAAATAGAAACACGGAAAAGAGGCATTGAAATCTGCTTTAACAGGCAGTGCAAAGGGGCTATAATTGAAGTAAGTTGGCACGAAAATGATCCTGTTCAGTTTTCATCATGCTACGGTGAGTGAGAAAAGTGAGCAAAAAGTATTTCATGGCATTACAATAAAAAGTTTGTTCCTGCTTTAACCTGCAAGTCATTTTATATTGATCATATGGTCACATGACTCTGGAGTTGAATTGTATTTGTCTTCAGGGCTACCAGTCTCTGCGTCAGCTTGTCAAGCTTTCAAAATTGGAGGTGCCGGAGGAGATCATGGAAGTCATTGAGCCCATCAAAGACAATGATGCAGCTATTCGGAACTATGGCATCCAACTAGCGGTGGAGATGTGCAGAGTGTTGCTGCAAAGTGGCAAAGTACCCGGTTTGCACTTCTACACTCTCAATCGAGAAGTCGCCACCATGGAAGTCCTCCGGCAGCTCGGCCTGTGGGTGGAGGACCCGAGGTGAGACATCCCTGTAGCTGCCAAATATTTTGAACCGAAATAGAAATGTGGCACACTTTGTTTTGCTATTTTTCTTAAGCTGAACTCAAAGATAAAAACTATTCTGAGCACACCAAAGGCCTAAAGCTGTGATGGTGCGCTCTTCTTCTTTGCTGAGATAGTCCATCCATCACACAGGTGTGAAATGTCAAAGTGCTGATTAGAGAGTGTGATTGTTGCACTTTGTGCTGTAGGCTGCCCACAACCGAAGCCCACTTCAAAACCAATTAAATTTTATTTAATTCAATACCAGTACGTGTGTTCACTCTTGGAGGACTTATCCATACCAAGTATACCGATACCTCAAGTATTTTTGATGTATCAAATTTCGTTTTCCACAATGACAAAACATTGTGAACAAAAGCTTTCTTTCTAACGCAAGCAGGTGAGGATTTGCTGACGTGTCAAACTGCCTCACTATGGCGCCAACTACTGCCGAGGTGGACTTACTCCAGATCAAATGTTCTTTTCTCTAAGTATCGGTGACCTGTATCAGCTTCCTCCATGAGTACACAATACCTAAAAGTCAGACCTGCATCGGCCTGATACCTAGTATTGGTTCTCGCAACATATCTACGAATCAGCATGTTCATATGCTACACCTGTCCAGTGGCCAGATTATTTAATCAAGCGCTCACTAACACAGACAGACACAGCTTTGTGAGCAATCTTTGAGAAAACTGGGCCTTGTGTGCTTCGAGCTGTGCATTCAGGTCCTGAAAAGTTGGAGCGAAAACAGAAGTGCTGCATTTGTAATTTTGTTCCGTGCGTGTCAAAAAGATTCTCGATGGAAACTACAGATTCTTCCCTTTGCATAGCCCGCACTGTTGTCCAAAGAAGAGCTTGTTTTCTCTGTCAGACGGCCTCTTCCTTGGGCGGTGAGTGCACATCCCAAGCGAAAGGTCGAGGACGTGCGACCCATCTTCTGGGCATCCAGACCCAAGAGCTACATCTACAGAACCCAGGAGTGGGATGAATTCCCAAATGGCAGATGGTAAGATCTTTGTCAGTTTTTTTAATCCAAGTAGGAGGATGAAAGGAATGTGATAGATTGTTGATTGCTTTCTATATCAGAAAAAAAACCCTAGCTTGAAAAACAGAAGAAAGATCATGCTGTTGTTTTTCCTACTAGGGGTAACTCCTCATCTCCAGCTTTTGGTGAGTTGAATGATTACTACTTGTTCTACTTGAAGAGCAAGTCATCCAAAGAAGACTTGCTAAAGATGTGGGGAGAGGAGCTGAAGAATGAGGCGAGTGTCTATGAGGTCTTTACCTCCTACATCACAGCTCAGCCAAATCGAAACGGACACAAGGTAGATGGATCCCTTTACAGCACCTCTTTGTATCTGAATTGTACTTTAACTTTAGTGTTTAGCTCACGCAGAAGCCCAAGTAAAGGGAGGAGGCGCAGAAAGATCACACTCAAGTATTGTAATGCCCTCAACTTTTGCCCGTTAAATGAGTGGTACAAACATTCAAACACACTTATGTAACACATATTTCAGGAATCTTGATAGTGTAAATATGCTTCAAGAATGTCGTGGGCCAAACTTTGGCCACCCCTGCTCTAGAAGCCCGACGCCGCCCACACAAATCAAGTGCTAAGCATTCCTCTTTGTCAGGTGATGTGCTTGCCCTGGAATGATGAGCCTCTGGCCCAGGAAACCAACCTACTGAAGGATGAACTGGAGAAAGTGAACAGACGAGGCGTGCTAACTATCAACTCTCAGCCCAACATCAACGGCAAACCTTCCACCGACCCAATAGTGGGCTGGGGCCCTCCCGGAGGCTACGTCTTTCAGAAAGTACAACCACTTGATCGATAAAACGGGCGTCGCTTTTGTGCGGCGTGTGAGCACGTTGCCTCAGTCATTTCTATCCAACAGGCCTATCTGGAGTTCTTCACCTCCAGCGAAAATGTGTCTGCTCTCCTCGAAGTACTGAAAAAGTATGAACCCCGTGTCAACTACCACATTGTTAACGTGCACGTAAGTTTCAAAAGGAAGCCACGCTTTTCCTGATTTCTCTGTCAACGCATAACCATACTGTATATTTTGCACCAAGGGCCGTAACCTGACCAACGCCCCGGACATGCAACCTAATGCCGTCACGTGGGGGATATTCCCAGGCAGGGAGATTGTTCAGCCCACCATTGTGGACCCGGTCAGCTTTATGTTCTGGAAGGTAAGAAAACATGCGTCAAGATGTTTGCGAACTGCCCTGATGCATCCCCGTTGCCTAGAACAAACATATCCGGGTATTGCCCTCAGGATGAGGCTTTTGCCTTGTGGATCGAGCAATGGGCCAAACTGTACGAAGACGAGTCACCTTCTCGGATGATCATCAAATATATTCATGACAACTACTTTTTGGTGAATCTGGTGGACAATGACTTCCCACTGGACAACTGCCTGTGGCAGGTGATCGATGACATGTTTGAACAGCTGGATGCTTCTCCACAGTCACCACTCCATGAAGTGTCATCATAGTTTGATGATGATTTTTATTTTATTTAATTTTAAATGAAATGATAAAAAAGCACCCCTAGACTATTTTGGAATGCTGCTATTAAGAAAAAAAATGTTTACTTGACAATATTTTTAAAAAAAATTCTTTTGTACTTTTAGGATTTTAGCCAGAAATGCAGGAATGAAAAACTTTTCGGCATTTTCAATTACTGTTACTCAGTGTTACGCTGACTGTTTTTTTTTTTAGTTGTTTTCTTTGACAGTTACTATTTACTGA
The DNA here is from genome assembly GCF_001891065.2 of Hippocampus comes. Lineage (NCBI taxonomy): Eukaryota > Metazoa > Chordata > Actinopteri > Syngnathiformes > Syngnathidae > Hippocampus > Hippocampus comes. Next base: position 9,254,363 of record NW_017805983.1, read on the forward strand.
GCTCAGATTTTTAACTGCACCTTTGAAATCATTGTCAATTGCGTTTGTCCGATTTTTTTTGTTGTTGTTTTTTTTTTATGTTAAGACTCAAGTGTGCCATTGTGGGTCAACATGTGTTACATATAAAGGTTAGGAAACATTTTTCAGTCTTAGTTTAGCCTTTTCTCCAAATAATAAATAGTTGTGTGTGAATGTGTATATGTGTGTTAACCAATTTAATGCCAAATTTTCCCAGACATTTAAAAGTCAAAATCAGGTGTCACTGGTAGCCCTTTTAAATATTTTTTTTTTTAAATAAAAAATTTTTAGAGCCCTGTAAATTAAATCATTGTTGTCCTTCACAAATGTGACCTGTGGGATTAAATGGGTTAATATGTATCTATGCACTTTGCAACAGCAGAATAAACACAGGAGATTGGGTGGATTAACTTTATTAACTGTGGTACCTACGAGATCAATCCAATTGTACTGATTTTGGCTTCCGCTGTCGATGTAAATGCAGTTTGATTGTACCCCACTAAATTGATGACTACTAAGATCTCCACCTGGGTGGCCTGACAGCCATGGAGTGGCTCCGGGTTAAGGTAGAACCCTTATATTGCTCAACCCAAATTGAAGGTTTGTGTAAAGTTATTAAGATGAAAGTGGTGTTGTGTCTGACAAGTTCTATTCTCTTGCATCCAAACTAAGAACCAAACACAATGAGAGAACAAAATAACCATTGCCTTGCCCAATCAGTAACCTCCTAAGCAATTACACAGAACTAAGACCAAAGAAGAACTACTTTTCAGGGCTACTAATTATATTAAATGGGACTGTCATACGACACTGTATTTGTATGTTTGGTGTCACACCAGTCCCTTGACCTTGAAGCACCAAAACTGAACAGGACGTGTGACTACCCTGTTTGACAGTTTGCGGATGGACTAAAAATCATAGAAGGATAACAACAAATGAATTGGGATTCAAATATGTATGAAATGAAGGAAATTTGAGCACAGCTTTCAAAGGTCAGGATCATCCCCCCTGAGTGTGTTGAACTCTTCAGAGGCCGAGTATTTATCAGCACCGCGGCCAGTTGATTGTCGAAAGCCTGCAGAAATCTCATCAAAGGTACGCCCCTTGGTTTCGGGCACTTTGAAGTAGGTGAAGATGAAGAAGCCCACCAGGAGAACAGTGAAGATGATGAAGACATAGGGACCACAGAGTTGCTGAAGGGAGAGAAACACCAGTGTTCAAGTTGGAGTACAGCACAGAATAGAATGAGAGCCTTTTTTCAATAGTACTTCAGTTTAATCAAAAGTAGTCCCCAAACAAACACTGCGGCCAAGGAACTTGATACTAAAGAAGATGAGAAGCAGATAGAATTTGAGTGAAAAAATTTAAAACATGAACCTCGCTTGCTCAGAAGCTCAAATGGTTCTAGAAATTACGAACATCAAACTGCCCTTAGTCATACAGTATTTGATTATTCACTGTGACATCAGTTTTACTATTGGATTGTATTGTCTGCCCATTGTTTACGTCAGCAAAAGATCCCGATTGATTTTGAAAGACTATCTGATCCAAGTTGACCGAGTTATCCAGGCTTCTATTAGGGTGCTCGATAAGTGTCTATTTGAGCGAATTTTTATTTTCGGAAAACATCAACAACCTCACCTCAACATATGGAAAGCTCATGCCGATTACAAAATTGGCAGACCAGTTCGAGAAGCCAGCGACTGCGATGGCAGCAGGTCGGGGCCCTTGACTGAAGAGTTCTGCCACAATGAACCATGGGATGGGGCCCGGGCCAATTTCAAAAAACGCGACAAAGCTTAGGATGGCCACAATGCTCACATAGGACATCCAGCTGTATTGATCCTGCGGGAGACAGTAACTTTCAGCAGGAATACCACAATTGTTACGATTATTTATTTAGTCTCCACACAACCTAAACATAAAATAGAAGCAGTATTGAATACACTTACCAACAAGGCCATCGCAAGAGTGAGAACAACTGCAGATATTGCCATTCCCATTAAACCAGTCAGGTGGAGTGGCCTTCTGCCCATACGCTCCACCACAAACAACTGCACAAAAAGAGAGCGTCGCTGGAGCATTCTGAACCTAAACTATGACGTTTTCCAAAATGTTTATTTTGTTACTTACAGAAACCACTGTGAAGGCTGTGTTTACTACTCCTGCTCCGATGGTTGCATAGACAGGCTGGGACACACCTGCTTTTGCAAAGATTCCGGTAGAATAGTAGAACACCTAAAAGGGGAGAACAGAAAAGGAATTGAGGATGTGTTTATATTTACCAGTAATTAATTACTGCAGTTTTCCATCAAAATAAGAGAATGTAGCAACTGTCCCATAAACTTGGAAAATGCACTTTCCTTAGAAATTGAGCGTGAATGCCAATACAATAGTGATGAGAATTGCTCGCAACCATAAAGTTGCATTACTGTACTAACACAGAAAGATGACAACCTGCGGAGCCAACTGCTAAGGCCCATCAAAATGAATTAATGTATCCCTGTATTCAGGTACTGTTTCTAAGCACAAACGAAAAGCTAACAGGGTCATCACTGGTATGCATGCATGCAAACATTTAGCAAAATAGCAACGTTAGTCAAGAAAGTCCACTTGACAAGGATTTGACATCTTGTTCATGTATTGAAGTAGTATTTCCCATGAGAAGTAATCGGTGCTTATACGTTAGCAGCTGGAAAAACACAGCAAGATAACAACCTGGCTCGCAAAAGTTCAAATACAGATTGATTATTTTACATCAAGCCCAATCGTCAAGTAACGTTTCAAATGACATACTAGCAAGACAACAACTTCAAGATAGAATTTGCTAAGAGCAATTGTTGACGATTTTATATAATTTATATTTTATAATGACCATGCGCAATACTTGATAATATATAATTCATAATACTTAATTCACATGTGCAGCACACTAACACTAGCACATGCGACAAGTAATGCAGTGTTCAACCAGATCCAGCAGAGGGAGCTGCACCTTCAGGATTGGCCATGCACATCAAGTCAAATGAGCCACGTAGGGCTGCCGCAGGGCGGTGCATTCGGTAACACGGGCCTTCAGTGGGGACTGAGTGAACTCTACTTAATCCACCTCTTAATGTCACTATCACGTCACAATCAGAGAAACCGTCACTACTACTACACAAAACCACAATATAACAACACGCAACTATGGCAGGTACATCAGAAGCAGAATCAATATCCATCCATCCATTCATCCATTTTCTATTGCGCTTATCTTCACGAAGATCACGGGTGAACTGGAGTTTACCCCAGCTGATTTTGGGTGAGAGGTGGGATATACCCTGGACTGGTCATCAGCCAATCGCAGGCAATATCAATGTTAATCTAACAACATGACAAAACCATTTTTTTTACCTCAAATACACGAAACTCACCAGAGATGATTATTAAGTAAATTGATGTGTACGGACCACTACAGATGCGTTTTGGTCGTCGAAGTTGCTTGTAACAAGTTTTGCTGTGACCAACCAAACCAATCAGAGGATGGAAAAATAATAACATCACTGAGGGTGAGGATGACTGTCAAATCTCATTGGTTAAAGAAACAGTCCCATTGCTGATAAAATGTAAGCTACGTGCCAGCACTACTGATTACGAAGGCCCTTGTGTGTTTTAGAGTGACATGGCAGGGGCTCAAATCTGACTGGCCAAAAAAAACAAAAACACCCAAAAAAAAAAAAATTAAACATTTACAGACACGAGGCAGTGCATCCAGGAGAAATTCTTTGAAATAAAGAATGCAGACTGTTGGGAAAAAATTAAACAGTATTACATCGAACAAGTATGAGAATTTAAGTTATAAATGTGCATCAGAGCTTCTGAGAGTGTTTAGGCCCGACTGGATGTAACTGCCCACCACTGGTGTTCAGTCGTTTGGCCTTCGTATAGGTCCACGTGTTCACTGACTAATTCTTTTCCAATTTTTGACACTGTTACTGCATCTCAGGTTTCCTTCAGGATTAAAAATGCATCCTAAAACTGAAATAGTCTTAATTTAGCAGAATGGCATGCACTAATGTACAGTATGTTTATCCCTCCACTTTCAATATTATTTATCCTGGCTGGTGTTACAGGGAAGCTGAAGCCAATCCCACTCGATGCTTGATGTTCCGTACAGTGATCACATGTGAATAGAACGTAAGAGTTGCTGGCCAACTTACAGCGTTGATCCCAGACAGCTGCTGTGAGAGCTGCAGCATCACGGCAACAAGGACGGGTTGGCGATAGACGGGGGCGCGCAAGAGCTCGAATATTGTCACTTTTTTCTCCACCGACATCTGCCGGCTCTCTTCCTTCATCTCTGTCATATCCTCGCTCACGTTTTCGGTGCCGCGCAGCTTCACCAACACTGCAAAATGAGTGTAATGTATGAACCTTGAGATGGATACGTAGATCAAGTCAAGTCAACTTTATTGAAAGATCACTTTAAAAACAACCAAGGCTGCATATAAATTGCTGAACATGGAATAAAAATCAGACAGTTAAATTATTAATTCATAACATCAATGGAAAAAGCTTGTTCCCCAGCTCTGAATCTCCACTTAGTTCTCAGTACCTCCAGTAGCATCTGGTCTGCTGACCGGGCACGTAGAGGTGGAGGAGTTTAGAGAGGAAAGTTGGGGTGAGACAATTTAAAGACAATTAAAAGAATCTTAAAAGGAAACACTAAAATGTCCAGGGAGCCAGTGAAGGAAGGTCAGAATTGGAGTCATGTGCTCCCTCCCAAGACCTCCAGTTGGGAGGCAAGCAGCAGCATTTGACCAACTAGAGATGATTAAGGGAGGACTGGCTGACTCCAAAATAAAGTGCACTGCAGCAATCTAGCTGAGATTTAACTAAGTCGTGGTTTCTAAGTGCTCTTGTGAAAGGAGAGGCGTAACTTTAGCCAGATGCTCAAGATGGATTAAACAACAGCGCCAATTTGCCAGACCTCTTTGAAATCAATGTCCAATTTAAAACCCAAATTCGAGAAGACGCTGGAGGGGAGGAAATGTGCAACGCTACTGAGACCAAACATCATAACTTGTTTTTTCGTTGAAGATTTAAGAAGTTTACGGATTTTCACCAGACAAAAGTGGTCTTCAGGAAAAATCGCCCTTTTTGCTTAGCGGGATAGATATCGATCTGACTGTTACCCATGTAGCAGTGAAAGGAAATACTATGCTTCCTTAATGATGGAACCAAGGGCAGTAAATAAAATGAAAACAGCAAGGGCCCCAAAATGTAACCTTGTGGGACACCATACAACAGCAATACATGATAAAAAATATCAATTTTCTCTCGTGGTTGCCCCATTAGGGTGAATGAGCCTATTCCAGCTAACTTGGAATAAGAGGTGGAGTACACCCTAGACTGGTCGCCAGCCAATCTCATGTCACATATATACAACCATTCACCGTGTCATTTGCAACTATAGATATTTTCATGCATTCACTATTTTTTTTTTTTTTATTTGTTTTAAGAATTTTTAATTTTTTTATTGACGTTAAGTTTTGGTTTCCAATTTCATCACATTTCAACTCATGATCTACATGTACAATACTGCAAATAAATATGTAATGTATGAGAACATTTTGGGGAGGGGTACTTTGGAGCGTGTCTTACCGTTGTTGGCTTTGCTCTCCTCGTTGCAGTTGATGAGGAGGTATCTTGGGCTCTCTGGGCAGAGAGGCAGCAGGACAGACTGCAAAATGGCCGGCAGCAGAGTGAACCCTAACAACATTGGCCAGAGCGAATCGTTACCCATGATGGATTCGATCCCCAAAATCTGCACAAGATATGAGGGACATTGTTACATCTGTGAGTATTGTCAATATAATACAACAGTTATTCCAAGTGAAAGCCAATAAACTTGAACTAAGTATCCTTTTCAGGCTAAATTAATTAAAAACTATAAACCATAAAATTCAGTCTATAAACCGTGTGGCTTAACCAAAGTTGCATCTTATTTGCTGCTCTGATATTGTTGTAGTCCATTACACTGGCCAACATATTTTTACGACATTTTTTAAATCAGCGATTCAAGTAAACTTTTCTGAATTCTTTTGCACTGAATCGAAATCTGCCCTTGTTTTTTCTCTTGCACATTAGTTTTTCATAAAAAATAAAAATAAACAAATAATAATAATAATAACATGTAACATATTTAGTAATATTTAAGAATAAAGGGTTAGGTTGAGAAACAGGTGCTACTTTGTTTTCTGAAACGTCACAGCTATAAATGACATGTAAAATCTAGATTGTGCAAGCTTTCATAGGTCAAACTTAAAAACGAAAAATGACAAGATCCGAAAAACCTGATGTGCCATTAAAAAAAAAAGTAAAGACATTTTGGTTAAGGCGCGCACACCAGAAGGTGAAGAACAATATGTGGAATGGATCGGTGTGCGCTTTGGTCAACAACAATTCCAGCTTGAGTGTGCTCATTGTGTTCGTGTGCGTTACAATTCCAATAAAGAGCTGAAAAGCACTTTGGTGACTGAGGTTCTGCTTCCCTGTATGCAAGGACATTACAGTAAGGAAGTATATTGTCAAGACCCCAAAAAGAAATAGCGGCAAACACTGTCGTTGTTTGAGGAAGAAGTAATATACCTGTGCCAAGAGGATGCCGATGACAACGCCCAGCTGATGCAGAGTGCCCATTGCTCCGCGGAGAGACGTTGGGGAGATTTCCTCCACATACATGGGCACAAAGCCAGTGGACAGGCCAGAATACAGGCCCACCGTAAAGCGTCCAATGATGAGTAATTCCCATGAGGCAGCCAGCTTTGAGAAGCCCATGAGCAAAGCAGCAATAACTGCAAGCACGTTGGCCATGAGCATGGAGTTCCGCCTTCAAAAAAAAAAAAAAAAAAAAAAAAAAAAAAATGCCATTCGGTTTCTTTGATTTCATTCCTATTGCTGATAATTGGCTCAATATCAATGGGCACGGGACTCCTACCTGCCGAAGCGGTTGACAAAGAGGCCAACCGAGAAGGAACCAAACATTCCCCCCACTGAGAAGATGGCCACTGAGAGGGACCACAGAGCTGTTAATGTGCTCTGAGAGATGGGCTCGGAAAACCTGCTCGTCCACGTCTCATTGTAGAAGCTTTCAATGATCTGAACCACAACAAAGAAGGAAAAAAAACACAAATTTCAGCTTGATTCATATGACTTTAACCTGATATTATTCACCAAGGGATGATTATTCAAATTCAGGATTCAATGGGAAGACTGTATATAGGAATGGACATGATAATGGGGTGACCTGGTTGGTTTTCTGCCTATTTCTGAAAATGGTGTCTGAGTGAACTCTGAATTGACATATTGAACTTCCCCACAGCGAGTTTCTCCACCTCAGACTCCTCCGCCATTTTCAAGCAACAGTCGGACTAGACTACTCTTTGAAAATCCCAAATCATTATAACATTGTGACCAATCAGCCGCCTCCAGCCAATCGTGTTTCTTCTCGGTGACCTCCGTTGCCTCGTCACTTTGCTTGTATTTGTTCAGTCTTTGTTGGTTCATTGTTTTATTTTTTTTGTTTTGCTTTTTTTTTTGTCACAAATCATCTTCCCCTTTGTCATGTCATGATTCTTGTACTGTTGACTGTTTTGTTTCCTGATGTTTCTTTGTTGGTTTAAATATTGATCATTTGGGTAATTTATTCATTTACTCTTGAGATTTTCCCAGTACTTTGGCGGCCTTTTTGTTTTTAGATTTTTTTTTTT
>NW_017805983.1:9262404-9321612 GCF_001891065.2 Hippocampus comes
GAAAAGCCCATGAGCAAAGCAGCAATAACTGCAACCACGTTGGCCATGAGCATGGAGTTCCGCCTTAAAAAAAAAAAAAAAAATGCCATTCGGTTTCTTTGATTTCATTCCTATTGCTGATAATTGGCTCAATATCAATGGGCACGGGACTCCTACCTGCCGAAGCGGTTGACAAAGAGGCCAACCGAGAAGGAACCAAACATTCCCCCCACTGAGAAGATGGCCACTGAGAGGGACCACAGAGCTGTTAATGTGCTCTGAGAGATGGGCTCGGAAAACCTGCTCGTCCACGTCTCATTGTAGAAGCTTTCAATGATCTGAACCACAACAAAGAAGGAAAAAAAACACAAATTTCAGCTTGATTCATATGACTTTAACCTGATATTATTCACCAAGGGATGATTATTCAAATTCAGGATTCAATGGGAAGACTGTATATAGGAATGGACATGATAATGGGGTGACCTGGTTGGTTTTCTGCCTATTTCTGAAAATGGTGTCTGAGTGAACTCTGAATTGACATATTGAACTTCCCCACAGCGAGTTTCTCCACCTCAGACTCCTCCGCCATTTTCAAGCAACAGTCGGACTAGACTACTCTTTGAAAATCCCAAATCATTATAACATTGTGACCAATCAGCCGCCTCCAGCCAATCGTGTTTCTTCTCGGTGACCTCCGTTGCCTCGTCACTTTGCTTGTATTTGTTCAGTCTTTGTTGGTTCATTGTTTTATTTTTTTTGTTTTGCTTTTTTTTTTGTCACAAATCATCTTCCCCTTTGTCATGTCATGATTCTTGTACTGTTGACTGTTTTGTTTCCTGATGTTTCTTTGTTGGTTTAAATATTGATCATTTGGGTAATTTATTCATTTACTCTTGAGATTTTCCCAGTACTTTGGCGGCCTTTTTGTTTTTAGATTTTTTTTTTTTAACTGAATATCCTGCTTGCCAGCCTCACTTTCCTGCATTTGGGTCCTCCATACTCCATCACATGGACCTAGAATCTTAACCCCTCAGCCTAATTCAAATCACGCAACACATCCCTCTGGACGAAATGGCTGCTTGTATCTGTGATCTCATCCTGTTTGTATTTTCTCAGATCTTAGCAAAAGTGGGAACATAGACTGATTTTTGGCTCAACATTCTCTTCTCTCCATGACATTCCAGTACAGAAAACGTATCACTGCAGACCACACGGATTCATATGTGACGCTTCATCAATTCCAGACATGTAAACAAGACCTCGAGACACTCGAATTCCTCAACTTCAGGGGGAACTTCAGTTCAAATCTGAATTTTGTAGTCCACACACTCTTATTTATTGACAATGATCCAAAATTTTTTTTTTTTGGACCAAGTGACATCTTGGCGACTTCACACACCTCTGGAAACCGTCGCCGTGAATTCTGAAGGTCACAGTTCAGTGGTTCTGTCATTACATAATCATGTGCAAATAGCTCCCCTGTTGGTGCGACTTAAATATATCGAACTGTAGCCTGTACGAATGCTCTCATCACAACTGCACCACATGCTTCCATCTGGCAGGTTTGTCCATAAAGATTCTCCACCGTGCTACTAGCTTGATCCTAATGGATACATATGCTAGGACATGGCCATTGGGGACAAAATGAAACTCCTTCGAGTTGATGATGGAGCCTTTCATCACCTCACCAAAAACTCTGAGCTCCTGAATTTGTTTGAAACCTGAAGGCGCAGGGAAATAACCCAACATGTAGGCAGTAAACAGTGAAACTATGAATACGTCCACACCCTTTTCCCCAGCGGCACTTTCAACTTCAAGCAAAATCCAACCCTTCATGAGGTGTTTGATTCCAGAGGTGGTGCATGCACGTGTGTGTGTGAGTGTGTGTGTGTGTGTGTGTGTGTGTGTGTGTGTGTGTCAAGGAGAACCTGATTACAGTAAATCGACCCAAGCTATTTCTATACCGGCATAGCCATTTGGCTCAATGTTTAGAATGAGACCAGTGGCTCGTTCCTTGGCACTATGGAGCTCTCTGGAGTTTCGTTCTGTGTATGGTGTAATTGGTGCAATTTGAGATCACAGAATTGTAATTTCCTGCCATTTGCAGGGAATAGGGACTGAGCCTTACTGCGAAGAGCCAAAAATGGTGAGGAATTGACTCTTTAGAATATGTTTATAAAAGCATATAATAATAGTACAAACTGTAAAAATACCATAAACTATGATTTGTATAATCTTAAAGTAATGTCAAACTCATCTTATATATTAGCCTTGAAAATAAATGACTTTTAAAATGCTTCCGAAGTGCACATGTCCATGATGTATGGTGAAGCCTCCCCTAACTTCCACTCACAACCCAGATTAAACTTTGCTCCTCCCCAACATACAAAGCCTGTCTCTCAGTCGACTCAAATTGTATCACTTTAACTTCCTTGACACCAATTTCTATTTATACATGTCTTGTGGCATCTTGGAACATTATAGAAAGAGCCCCAAAAAAACTCAAGTGAGTTTTTCAATCAAAAACAGGGGATAGGTTAAAAAATAAAATATTAAAACTCTCGATAAATTTGGGAATAGGTGAATTCATGATTGGCGAAATACAAAATAGGCGGGCCTCTGCTCTGTATAGCCAATGAGTGCACCAAACTGTTCTCCTACCCTATCAATATTGTTATTATTGGTCTGTCCTAGATTTTCATCCACTCTTGCCATACGACAATGCAGTCCAAATATAAGTGCAGGTTTCATCTGTTTTCTATCTTGCCTGTCCTGATGCCGGTCCCGACACAGGTGAGCTGGGAACTATCCCAGCTGACTTTCACACTCACGTTCACCTCCAAGGGCAGCAATAGAGAGTCTCCAGAAGTGTGGGAGAAAGTCGTTGTAGCCTTCAAAAACTAATACAAGCAGAGGGAGAACAGCAAATTCCACACAGGTAGGCTGGAGGCCCTGATTCAAACCCCTAACCTCAGAATTGTGAGGCAGATGTAAGAACCACTCTTCATCGTGTCGCCATAAACAAAACATTCAACCCTGTAATCTTTTAATATGCCAACATAGCACTGTATAATCCCCTTAACCTGCTCCATGTCACTTCAAATTTTAATTAAACCCGCTAAGTAACCCACGCAAAGTGCAAGCATCAAACTGCGTACGTCTGAAAACATCTCTTGCAAGTAGGAGGAAGAATGAGAGGTTGTTCGTGACTTGTGTTCAAATTTCTCTCAGAATTTTTAAATGATAAAATGTAAAGATAAGAAATAAATAAAAACACTGCTGCAGGACAATTGTTTTTTTTTTTTTTTTTTTTCAAATTGCCTTGGGTTTTGAATTACCACCTCTGGATTTTACACGGTTGTGATACTCACATTTTGAGGAGCATTAATGACGCCAGTGTTGTAGCCGAACTGGAGGGAGCCAATCACTGCTGTGCCCACAGCCATCATTAGCTGAGGGGTCACCTGTCATAAGAAACAAGGGTTAAAAAAAAAAATAATAATAATAATTCTCAGTAATGATTCTATATTCATTAGTGGGTGCTGTAAAGAGTCACTTTATACAGTTTATATACTTTTTTCTCAAGATGCTTTACCTTACAAACATTTTCATACTGAACAGACTGATGCTAACTTTACGTTTGCACAGAGGCTTTCCCAGAATGCTGTGTTGCTGTTACAAGTCATATGATGCCTCTTTAATGTGTTGTTTTGTTCATACAGAGTGTAATATAGTTAATACAGTCAGTGCTATTGTATTGGCCTGGTTGTTTGTAACATAAAATACTTCCGGAATTTCAAAAATGATCCTCAGGCCTGAAGAAATTAACGTGCGGCACCGAAGAATATATATTGCAGCCCAGCCCACTGTGAAATTGCCAAAATGAGCAGATTACCACTACAGGCCTAGTGGGCGGTACATGAGAGAACATGTAAATTCCATAAAAGGAAGTCCTGAGCCGATATCTGAACCCCAAACCTGGTAGGTAGATGTGCTAACCACTTTATTCACCACTTGTGGACCAATTGCACAATATAATGACAGCCAATAAAAAAAGCTGCATGAAATATTTTGCTTCGGCGAAGATACGGTAATATTGTTCGGCCTTTGCAGACAACATTGGAGAGGCATGAATTGAACAATGTGTTGATTATTGAGCTTACAGTGCGTATTTTGATGAATTTAATTGTTTCTGTGGCTGGTCAGTGTGTACTGTATATGAAAGGAATCTAAATTCCTGGCCACTTGCCATTGCCCATGTATTAAGTTGTAAGGATCACTGTCTAGTCCGACTGCATTTAATTTAAGTAGATAAGCCTTTTACTATACAGTAGAGTACTGCTATTACCACAGGCAACTTGGTCACCACACTTATAGTCAGTAGAGTTGTGCATCTTTGTGGGAAAGTCAAGTCAATTTGCTTCAAGTTTTAATAAATTCATCCGTTTTCTATCTACAGTGTTGCCGATTCTACCTTCCACTCTGTACTAAGTAGAAGTACAGATATTTGTGCAAGAAAAAAAACCCTCCTGCTCCTAAATAAGAGCAACAGTAGAGTCTGAAATGTACATAAGTACCAAAGTAAAATAATTATATTAATTGTATTTCATTGCATACAATACTTGGTTTTGATAACTTGATACAACAAGAACAAAAACTGCCCATTCAAATAGTTGACCACTTTTATTACCTTATGTCTCGCTTGTACTGAGAAGAAAAAAGATAAATGTATTTGGAGTATGCTTTCAAAACAACATCCATAGCTTTGCTAACATTGTGAACTGAGTAAGACACATTGCTAAATTGATAACAACATACCTGTCAACCTTTCGGAGCGCCAACCCATATAAACTACCAAAAAAATTCTTATAAAGAGCAAAAAATCCTTAAAACATACCAAAGCATTTTATATGTCAAAATAACGGCAGAAAAAAACCCACAAAATTTTTAATGATATTTATTGTAGATCTCCATAATACAATGGCAGGTGAATGTCTAATCATCATTCTACTTAGTGGCATTACTGTGTTCAGAGTTGTATTCCTGCGTTACTTTTTTCACCTTGTAGATTAGAACTTGCTTGTACACTACCGAAGTATGGAATGAATACTCTGCTGTTTTCAACTAGGAACCACGTGATTTACTGGAACGTTACCGGAAATGAAAGCATTCGAGTAGACGAGCACAATTCTGGGCAAAAGCAAACGGAACTACCTGTTAGGGGAAAAAAAAAAAAAAAAACGGAAATTTTCAGAATCCGTATGATTTGTGCGATATGGCCATATACGTAAGATTCACCACAAAATCCGTGTAAAATATGGCTAAACCGTATGAGTTGACAGGTATGTAACAATTGAAAAAAAAAAAAAACTAAATTGTGTTTTTTCAGATTAGCTGCAATATCCAACAGTTATCCTAAATAATTTCATGGATGTGGAATAAATACTGGAGTCAAGTAAGGTACACCTACCTGAAAAATCAACCTAAGTGCAGCAAGAAAGTATTTGTACTCAGTTACTTCCCACCACTGCTAATATTTGATGTCAATAATTTAGTTGTAGATTTGTCAACAAACCAACTTAAAGTCACATTTACGAGGTCACTTTTCCAAATGACTGCACATCAGGGCCGCAAAGCCAGACAATCAACATCTTTCGTTTGACCGATGGCACGCACACATCAACACATTTCTTGAATTGACAATGAGAACTAATCCCGAATGGGTTGAAGAAAATCAAAACGCAAATTTGTGACCTCTACGGAATGCCTGACTGCGCGCCGGGGACAAATCCAGTGTAATCTTGACACTTGGCGGGAACTGCAATACTATTGAACAATCTCATTAGTGGATGGACAGTCAATCAACACCACAGTGAGAAACAAAAATAGCAATCAACAACAACAAAAATCTCACTCTAACATTTTCTGCAATTATTATATGAACTTTTCATTGACCCTTAATAGATATAATTATTACACGTGAATTCGTTTCATCCAATCTTGCCTGATTGCTGTCTATCAGAATTCCATCATTGACATGTCCAGTGGATCATGACATTACACACGTTACCTCTCCAATGCATTCCATGTTGACTTTATACACCCTTGGATTAAAAAAAAAAAAAAAAAGCGTTATTTCTTGTAATCCTTTAGGTATCAATAACAACGTTTAAAAAGCACATGGTCATGTTGCTCTACCACGCAGCTCCGCAAAGATGCACGCAAATCTTTCTGCAGTGCATCTCTCAGCATTCCACGTGCTGCACTGCCTTGAGCAGCTTAATGACATCAGCCCTAAGTGGATCTGGCTAGATCACGCCGCTGATTGGCCAAGGGGGAAAAAAACAAGACAACACATGGTCACAACACAATGCCAAGCTGATGAGAGCTAATATAGCTATTTTTTTTTTCTCCATTGTTTTTTCAAAACGTTACACAAACCGAAAAAGCTCATCTAGTGACAGGGACAAACACATGGCTAATGGCTACATGTGCATTTTTGAAAAATCATTTTAAATGATTTATTGATTGCTTTTATAAAACCATCACACACTGAGGGCTCTATTTTTGTAGACAGTAAACATGTGCTCAGGTGTAAAAACCTGGTACACCATGCGGTGCCATGCTAGGTGTTTCGGCGGACCAAGGGCTTTTTTTTTTTTTTTTTACATTCCCCTGGCACAACAGACAGTTTGGTGGCTTGAAAGTAGACAACATTTTAAGCCTGCTGAAAGCAAGTCGAAGTTGGGGCACAGGTGCCCAATTCCTAGCAGGGATCTGTGATCGCCCTGGCCAACTGTACATCATCCGCAAGTGGAAATTTTCTTGCAGTTCCTTATAAATGTACTTTGCACGCATCGATTTCCTGCATGGAATTCAGCCATGTAGACCATGCGCCTTTTCTGCGCTGAATTTGAAAAAAAAATGAGAGAAGCTGCTTCCATTGGCTGTCAAGCAAGTCGGCTCTGTTCACACCCACAATGGTCCAAAGGCACGTTTCTAACCGCACGCGTCTGTGAAGATTTCAAAAGAAAGAAAACCCCACCCAGACTTACTTGTGCTCGGCGCAAAAATTGGGACAAGGGTCAAGATTGCCCCACATACACACTACTGAAACACTCTCTCACCCCCTCCTTTCCTCACGCACTACTGAAGCGCTACGCTAAGCTACTTGCTGGCTATTGGACAGAGAGCGAGGTGAACAACTATCCATCAAGAGCCGTCGTAACGAACGACACATTTTGTTGTAAACATGAAAGCCATTTTTTTTTTTTTTTAAGAGAAATAATCCTTCTGTTCTCACTGAAATCCTCTCATACATTGTACGGAAACGGTATCTTATTCAGTTGTGCGGGTGTAACAATTTCAGTAGTGTGTGTGGGAGAGAGCGATTTAATTGTCTTCTTTGGCTCAGGTGGAATTTACTGAACAACCATCAAGACTCCAACTTTGTCTCTCTGTTTTTTTTTCCTGGGCAGCACTGCCTTTGAGTTATCTCTGTATTTCCATTGAAAACAGCTGCCTGCTGCATGGGCATGGAGTATGACACGTGATGGCACATACTGGGACTGTGCACACCTGCTTCAGCTCACACAGAGTAGCCAGACGGAGAAAGAATCAGGTGGAGTCCTCTCAAAACTTCTGACGTGGTTGAACCTATGGATAGGCCCCTCTTCATGTCTATATAAATATTGCGATAGGGTGAAGAAGTCATACCGGCATGTGAAAAAAGTCAAACGTTATCACAGGGTTGTCTAAAATCACAACATGTCAACATGTCCCTAAATGTATACGCTGATTGAAAATGTGTGTTCATTTTTTTCGAGCACATCAATTTTTGGAGATATTTGATTGTAATCTCTTTACAATACGTTCTAAGTACACTGCAGGAAAAACTCCACCTTAACTTGGATAATAAATTATAGTGACGCGGAGGTCTTACTGCTTTGACTTGGAGTCATAACGTCGAATAGTTGTGCTTCTCCCCATAAAACTTTTATGTTGAGACTGCTCCCTCTTTTGGAATACGCTGCACAGAAGTCTTGCACAACGTTATGCATGACGGAGGCTAGATTTTAAAGCTGCGGGTCTATTTTTCAAGAAACGTTTTTTTTCCCCTCATATCTCAGGGAGGGTCAACTTCAGATGTTCCACGTGTACATTGCATTGGATGCAATGACCACATGAAGTTTACATGTGTGTTTGAGAACAAATGGAACATATACAACAATATCTATTGAGTATTGCTACGTTAATGTCTTTTTTTTTTTTTTAAAGATGTGTGTCGTCCTCACACATGTTGGAACATTCAAATCCAAAGCGTTTATTTAAGCGGCATACTAAATCACCACAGTGCCCTTTTCTGAATGCACATATAAACACACAGACCCACGATGCGTGCAAGGCATCCATACTGGGAGTGTTCTTAACCTTTACCATCTGTTGTTTTAAAGGACATGGACTCGGGTTGCCTCACACACTTGTGGGGAAACACCGGTTCAGATATTTACATTTGCACATTGATGCAATGCACAGCTAGCGGTTTGTCCATCTTGGCTCTCAGATACAGCATGGCTGCTCATCAACTCCGGACTCTTATGTAATAACGTGCACAATACCTTCTACTCTTAGCACGTCATTGGACTCCGGCGTTTCCTTAACTATAAAAGCACATTCATGTGTATGAACAGGAGAATGATAATAGTATAATAATACCGGTAGTCATCTTGGCAATCCTCCACTGATCAAACCATTAACAAAGTCCCAGTTAATGTGTTGTCTGTTTTAGGGAAAGGAAGAGGAGTGCCGACACGTGTGACCTCACAAGAAACTTGATCCCATCATTTTCAGCCCCCCTTTCTCACTCCCTGTTCCCATATTTGTTCCTCTCTTCCCAACCTTCGCCAGAGCCACAGTGCGCTTCCATTCAGGGTTCCCAAACACACCCGTATTACGCCTGTCCCCAAAGGGCTGTTGTGGTGGCAGGACTTTGCGACACAAGCAACAGTTTGTGAGGGTCAGCTGGACTCGCTCGAGGTGGTAAGTCCATCAATTTTTTTTTCCTGAGCTGGACTGACTGCTGCCACGTGGTTTGACTTCTGGAGGAGCTCTGCTCAACAAAAAAAAAGGAAAAAAAGAAAAGTGCTTTGTTGAAGGTGTAGTCTCTTCAACTCGGACGTTTCACTCGGTTGTGTTCAATTTGTGTGCAAGCATGCTTTGGTGAGCTGTCTTGTTTATGTATGTATGTGTGTGTGTGTGTGTGTGTGTGTGTGTGTGTGTGTGTGTGTGCGTGTGTATGTTTGTGTGTGTGTGTGTGTGTGTGTGTGTGTGTGTGTGTGTGTTTGTGTTTGTGTTTTTGTGTGATTCATCCCTGGAGAGAAATGTACAAAAACATTAATTATTAGAACAAACAGTAGGAATACATGAACAAATAATCTGGGCAAAGGCTTACTGTGAGTGGGAAACCTTTTCATGTCTAGTACTGTAGTTGCTTCTATTGCCGTATCATCAGCGTGGTATTCCCCTTTAAATTATGGGATGCTTTTTGGTGTTTGATCATGTTTTTTTTTCCTTTTACATTTTTTTTACGCATAACAAGGCTATCTGTTTTTTCTCTATTCATTCAAATTTGCACCAAAACAGAATTGTTTTTTTGCCCTGCTTAAGTGCCACCGCTCTCACCTAAGTTTCATGAATACCCGACCGTAATTCATAATTCCACAAAAATAAAACAAATCCTGCACTGGTCACATCAACAACAGGTTGAACATTGAATGGTGATTTAATATAGTTTGTGACTAAGTTAGATTAATTAGAAAAGAAAAAAAGAGCTATTTGGCATGGGAATGAGTCTCGACAAATGTCAGTGCAGTCCAGCACTGACACATGAATGTACAGAGTGTGACTGCATAAATCATGTGAGGAAAAAAATAGAAGCAATGAGTGGTTTGTGCTCTTATATCATAACAGGAACATTCTGAGCACTCAGAAGACAAAGGATGAGTTACTGTAGGTTAACTACACTGTAAAAAAAAAATAAAAAAGCACAACTTGTATTTTAGGGGAGCTAAAATTGTAAATTAAGTTGGGACACATTTAAAATAGAAATTGTTGACATTTATGGCAATAATGTTAGCACAATAAAGCAAGTTGTTTGCTCTAAGCGAATTTGCGGAGATGTTTTCACTTATCTTTAAGTTGGGCGACAATACAAGGGACAACTAGTTCTGTCGACTCATGTCTGTATTGAAAATGCGAGAAAGCCAATGCTCACGTTACC
The DNA here is from genome assembly GCF_001891065.2 of Hippocampus comes. Taxonomy (NCBI): domain Eukaryota; kingdom Metazoa; phylum Chordata; class Actinopteri; order Syngnathiformes; family Syngnathidae; genus Hippocampus; species Hippocampus comes. The sequence goes on from NW_017805983.1 coordinate 9,272,666, forward strand.
AAAAGTGAAAATATTTTGTTGACTGGCTCAACTTAAAACTTTATTGAAGTTTGCTGCCTTGAAATTTTGAGTTCGCCCAACTTTTGTTTTTATTTTTCGCAACGTATCATTTCAAGTACGATTACTGATGAGTCGCAATTGTAACAGCATACACAGGTACTCACATTTTGTATCCACAATTAATTAAAAAAAAAGCTGTGCAATAAACACAGTGTGAATACAGTAAGTCTATATACTGTATTCATTTTAAAAATCTACAGAAGTTGACATTTTAATGGGGAAATTTAGAGAAGAGCTACGGAAGGGGTAGGGGGCAGTCATTTTTTTTGTAATCTTAGCTTGGAAAAAAAACCCAAAAACTTAAACTTGATGTTTGCAAAGGTGGCAGCACATTGGATCAGCGGTAAGCACTGTCGCCGCACAGGAGGCAGGCATCCGGTTTGATCCTTGGCGAGGGAAAGAGGAGGGGAAAAGGAAGCGGTTAGGTTTTTCTATTGTGGAAGATGCTTCCTAATCATGGAAACTTATATACTGTAGGTGAAAAGGATATCGTGAGATGATTGTTTGAGCTTATGCTTATGAGTTTAAGATTCTTCCTGAAAGTATGTTGGGGAAACAAGATAAAAACCGTTCAGAACAAAAAGTGACTTTTCTAATGGATGTGGTGAGTTTGTCGGACGAGATGATTAATTGTCACGCTGACGGCCCCGTGAAGGTTAAACGCTGAGTATTAATATATATCATCATATGACATTCAAAACATTCTGTACAGATCAACGTGAAGCTGTCTTGGCATCATGCGATAATGCCGAGCGCATGACCAAATCAACACCAGAATCCAAGTCGAAGCAATGCAATTTTGGCAATATGATACCCCAAGGCTTGTTACGATATGTGACTTATAAGATCTCTATATAGCAGAATGGAAATGGACTACGTGCTCTCCAAGTTTTATTTAGATTTGATTTTCACGGATGAGATGTCCGGGCAAAGAGATATGAAGCACTGTTAATAAGTAGAGCGAGCGGACCATCGCCATCGCTGTCTATGTCTTTTTCATTTGGCATGTTTAATTTTGGATTATGGTATAAATCAGCATGTATTGTATTGTTAGTAAGAGCTTCTACTGAAGTAAATAGCACGATTTATGATGTCTATTTGTGTAGGGACGGTATTAGAAAGAGCCACGTGACTAGTTGTGAAAAAGTGACGCAGTCATGTTTGAACAGGGAGGTCATTCTCAGCTTTTATCACATTGTCTGTCGTCACAGAAGGCCTCAAAGTGAAAATATCAATTTTTGTAGCCAAACGTTTGGCCTCGCCTCTGGGCTTGCCGCTGGCACGTTGCCATCTTGCTCAAAAACTCCTCATTTTTTAAATTTCTTTAATTAGGGATTTTTTTTTTTTAACATTACACAATCTACAGTGATCATGTTCAAAACAAGAAGGGATGTTAGTTGACGAGATATGTGGGATTCTATTCATCCACGGTAATAGAAAAAAATATATTTGCCGTAGTGCCAAAATAAAAGTCAACATAAACAACAAGTCTAGCATTACTGGTGTCTCAAGAAACGCATGATTCATTTCAAGTCCTTGGAGCAAATGTAGCCGTTACTTTTGTGAATGACGTGATGACCTGAACTGTTCGCTGAGGGATCGAACTGTACACTGTGTACTTTTAGTTTGGCCACAAGTTTATTTACACTGGAGCCATTTCTGTCCCACTGGCAAGTGTAGCTTGTGCTAGCCTATGGTGGAATGTCGGGTTGGGAGTAAATATTGTCAGGCATGGGCAAACATTTGATTTCTAAAAAAGATTTGGGGGGTTGCTTGTCAAAACCTTTTTTTTTTTAAATAAAAATTAATAAACTGAAATTTAATGTCAATTTTTTAAAAAGATCATTGTCATTTTTAAATGTGAATTATTTTTAATTAAGAAATACATTATTTTAAACAATAAAAACTGTTGATGATGATCAAATGAAAACATAAACAGATGTTTATTTTTTTGTATGGGGGGGGGGGGAGCGTCACCATCAATGCAAGAAAAATATTGCAGGAATCTTGATTACACAAATGCTGAGTGGACCGGATCCGAGTGGCTCGTTTGTAGCCCGCCCACCGCTGGTCAAGCCCCTCTCTCAAAGGCCAATGAGTGACTGTTGTGATCAATCTGACTTGACCTGAGGATGATTTTTACCCTTGCTCCCACGGGGGAAACCAAATAGCGATAAGTTACGAGAAGAAACGTTTGCTTTGGCTGGATGAGCTCACTCGTGTACTTTGACAATGATGACAGGCCGGACCACCGTTGACAACCTCGATGTTGCTTGTGTTATTTTACCTATACGACACACTGACTATGTTTTGTTTCATGACTGAGAAATGAAGAAGTTCAAATAGCAGCTGTTCATTTTTTTTACTACATTTATTTCCTACTTTTTTAAAAGTTTATTTGTGTTTCTGTTTGAACAAGAAAAATAATTGGCAGAAATTCCAAGAATAAAGTCAGATAGAATACCTCTACAAAATGTTTTTCCAAACATTTAGAAGACAATTTCGAATTTTTTTTTTGGGGAATAAAAATTCAGACTCAAAAACAAAACTCACTCAGAATATAATATTTGTTATGGTGATGGCGATTTCAGTCTGTGCAGTTTTCAGTACGGCTGCATGAAATTTGAAAAACATCCGCTATGTGTGTTGAATCCTGCGACATTACAACATTTAATGTGTCTCTAAAGAAATTACTTCATTATGTAACCAAATAAAAAATTTTTTTCAAGGATCTCCTATTGGACAGCGATGCAAATTTAAATGGTGCATCTGGTTGGTGAAGGTTGGACAAAGGCGATTGGGACGGGACCGACACTCGTACCACCAAAATTTATGTGCATCATCGATGCCCATAAAAATGCAACATATCCGATGATGAGATCCAGCCGATCAGATCTGTGTAAAGTCGAGCACAAATATGGACATACCATAATGTATCGCCATGGCGAACGAGAGGAAAAGAAAACATTTCTTTAAACAACCTTCGTTTAGTAGGCATGTTCATCAAATTAAAGGAAACAAAACAAAGACATATGCCCACTTCCTGCAAGCATCTCAGTTACATTGGTAGAGCTTTTAAATGATCACACTTTACTCATTATACTCTAATTGGGGATGTTTTGAAAGGCGATTCTGAATAAAACGCACTGCCATATAATTTATCATTTGCGATGTGTTTTGCCCCTTTTTCAGATTTCACTTGTCATTTCATCTCCTTTTGAGATCGTCCCATCTAAATATGGAAATGGAGAAACTGTCAAATGGTCATGCTGGAGCCGCTGTGCCGATGGATGAAGAGTAGGCTCCATTTGCTTCCTTTTCGTTGACTAGTGGCAAATTTCCACCAACTTGAGCGCATTTATATTGTTCACATTGAAAGTATTATCTTCCACTTACAGGGTCCCGCAAGAGGATCAGCTGTTTCTGGAGCACAAGAGCGGGCCCACAAAGACGCCCCAGTTTACCGATGTGAGTATGGCGGGAACACAGAATCTTTGGAATCGTACGTCGCACGTACCAGTTCCTTCAACAAACTCCTGTTTTCTTAACAGACATCATTCAGACATTTTTTTTGCATCCGCATGCGAGCAAAAATTTGAGATACGAGCAGCATGTACGAGACGATGATCTCAACTCACTTCACAAGAAGCAGCAATTTAGCAGATAGTTAACAGTTCTTCAAAATGGCTTCAAGATGTTCATTGCACCTCCCTGTTGATGCTTATTGTCAAACAAAAAAAAAAAGTATGACACGACTTGTAAGTAAAACAACTACAAAGACTTATTTTATGCAAGTCTGTTTACCTTATTGCTAACAGACAATGGGAAAAGCCATAGACGGGCTAACAAATAGCATTGGTGTCGCGTTATTGCAACCGTTTAGGCTATGGATGTTGATACATATCGGTGGAGCAACACATGTAGACATAATATAATGCTACTGACAGGAATATATTTGTTATCTACTGTGAAGAATAACTAATTATTGCGTATTAAAGGTAAAATTGGTGGCGGGGTTTGTAGGTCCGAGAATGGATTAATGGTATTACAATTTATTCGAAGGGGGGATTTTCTTGGCTATATGAGTAAATGCATTTATGTATATTACTAGTAGTAGTGCTATTGAATGTGAAAACACGTGTTTTTGTTTGTTGTTGGGGGTTTTTTTTTTTTTTGGTCTGATTAACATTTCAACTTAATTCTCTTTCAGTTTGAGGGTAAAACCTCATTGGGGATGTCTATCTTTAACCTGAGTAATGCCATCATGGGCAGCGGAATTCTGGGTCTTTCGTACGCCATGTCCAACACAGGCATTGTCCTTTTCCTGTGAGTGCTTGTCTCATCATCCTCAAAGTACTGTTTTAGGAGGGACCTCCTGAGTGTTTGTCTGTCTGGCTTCCTCTTCCTGCTGAACCCATCTGTTATGTCAGGGCAAAGGAAAGACATAAAAAGTAGCTTTCGGGAATTACGCAATTAGTGAAATTGATTTAAGAAATGCTTAAAAGAGCTTGATCAAAATGTATCGTTTTGAACCTGGATTCAAAAGCATTCATATATTGAGGCCTGATTGTTCTTTTGTTAGCAACTTATCCCATTTGCACGCAGCATAAACAACTCAATGCCACAGCACCATGTTGGCTGTGAAAACTTTTTTTACGCAAGTGCACACTAAACTAATTCATCACTGTCGTTAAATGTTGATTTGAAACTAATTTCTCTTGCTACTGTGTGTGTATGACAGGGTCCTGTTGATATGTATCGCGTGTCTGTCCTCCTACTCCGTCCATCTGCTGCTACGGAGTGCAGGAGTCGTGGGTAAGGCTTCAAAAACATTTAGAAAACAAAGCAAAGTACAAAAGTCTGTTGCTGTTGACCTCATCCTCTTTTGGGCGACTGTGTTTTTGTTTTATTTTTCTCAGGTATCCGTGCCTACGAGCACCTGGGCTTCAGAGCATTTGGACATCCAGGAAAAATTATAGCAGCTGTTGTCATAACGCTACATAACATTGGAGGTCATTTCTCAATATGAATCGGATGTGAATCTAGATGATGAAAATGCCGTGACACCGATGTGACGACAAGAGAGGCAAGGTCAATAAATGTTTGTCTTTTTCTGCAGCGATGTCCAGTTACCTGTTCATTGTGAAGTCTGAGTTACCGCTGGTCATCCAGGCTTTTCTCGGCCAAACAACTGGGTCAGAGTAAGTAGTCATGTGTAGAGTTAGACCGAAAATGAGTCATACCTTGGCCAATATTTGAGTTTGCAAATCCCTGATCAAACTCGAGAGCATTGACATCAATGATGCATTAAGTACATTGGATATTTATGACGACAGCCAAAATGCAACTCTTCCTATCCGATGGGGGTGTCAAATCCAAGTCCAGAAAGTAAACCCTGCCACAGTTTGTCTTTAGCCACCTGTGGTTTTTTGCATCTGGGTTTGATACCTCTGTCAGATAGAAGCATTTGTATTTTGGCCGTCGATGTTTTGAGAAGGTGTATGACAAATTCTGGACATGTGACGAAGTGACATAAAAGAAAACAAAAGTATCGGCCTACTGGAGCTGTGGAGTATCGGCTTAGCCATTTTCTTATTTGGTTGGCTTCATGTTTGTCTTTTCCGATTTAACAACCCCCATCTTTGAGTCAATGCCATTGAAGGCATACATCACACAAAGACATCTTACTGTACATATTTCAGATTTTTGACAGTAGACTTTGGAGGAATCCTATATGATCCAGTGTACGCATCATGAATGGAAGATGAATAAAAATTTCCATGAAATATCATCTACCACAATCTGTGCGTCGAATAATACAGGTGACAATACACAGCTGTGGTAAAATTGTGGTAAAGGAGTCTCTCTTTTATCTTCCTCACCTAGTGATTGGTTCATGAATGGAAATTACCTGATCATCATAGTCACTGTCTCTATCATCCTTCCTTTGGCCCTCATGAAGCACCTTGGTAAATCTCAATTTTTGTGTTCACTTAAATGATCAAATATTTTTTAAAATACAACCTCGACCGAGCCATGTTGAAAATGGATGATGTCACAAACACATTGTCGATTTACCATCATAACCAGGGGTCCTGATTCAATGCTATTGTTTTGTGCTCGTCAGGGTATTTGGGTTACACAAGTGGCTTTTCTCTCTCCTGCATGGTGTTCTTCCTCTCTGCGGTAAGTGTATGTGAAATGATCAATAATGTTGAGTAGCTCAACCGATAGATATAGTAACTAAAGTCAGTGCCTCATCGTTTCAGGCAACGGTACTTAACCTGTAGCCATTTTTTTTACATGCCAACAGAAAAGTCATCATTTTGAATTGGAGGATGTATGTAGCTTGTGCACAAAAAACATGCTTATATTCCCTTATTCTGTCACAAAAGGTCATCTACAAGAGATTTCATATTGTGTGTCCTCTGGAGGTGTTTGGCAACCACTCAGTCACCACAGAACCCTCAGGGGAGATGTGCACCACCACATTCTTCACCGTCAACCAAGAGGTAAAACTCGGACTCGATAAGACTTGATTTCAGCTCGACACCTGTGATCATCTTGCTATCGGCGCATATATGAGTAGACCGCATATTTAAATGTCATGTGAGAAACGGGGCTGGACAGCTGTTTTCCCACTTTGTTTGCAGACGGCATATGCTATTCCAATTCTGGCTTTTGCCTTTGTGTGTCACCCTGAAGTTCTTCCCATCTACACAGAACTGAGAAAGTAAGAAACGCTCACCAAAAAAAAAAAAAAAAAAGATTGCAAATAACACAAATGTTAGACCTCATTCGTATTTTCTTAATCTTATTCCATCAAGTCCAACCAAGAGAAGAATGCAGAATGTTGGCAATATTTCCATCCTTGGCATGTTTGTTATGTATTTCCTCACTGCCACTTTTGGCTATCTAACCTTTTACGGTGAGTGCAACACCTCCGTTACTTTGGCCAGAAATGTCATCATTTCCACTTTAATATTTGTCTGTCAATTTTTTTTTTTTTTTTTTCCGCAGAAAACACGGAAGCAGAGCTGCTCCATACCTATAGCAAGGTGGATCCTCTGGACACGCTGATCCTCTGCGTGCGATTGGCTGTTCTGGTTGCTGTCACTCTCACTGTCCCTGTGGTGCTCTTTCCTGTAAGAGCATCTGCATCGTTAATTCACATCTTACACCATGCCAAATAACTATTTGTAAACATATGCAATAAGTCTCGCCCGTTAAAATGCAGTATTGAATCATAGAGTGGTCTCCTTGAGTGATACGTGTTCTTCGACAAGCATTCATTTGGCGGATTTTTGCTTTGACGTCGCTTTGTCTTTAAAATCCATTTAGCTCATTGTTAACAAACAATGCAAAACGCCATAGATGACTGAGCACGCCCAGCTGAATTTTAAATAATCATCAAAAGAAAGGCATGCTGGAATAACAAATAAAAATAACTGAATGGATTCGTCGGCGGTGCTTACTGTAAAAAGTACTGCGTGTGCGTTTCCACCAGATCCGTCGTGCCCTGCAGCAGCTTCTGTTCCCCGGGAAGGCTTTCCACTGGGTGCGCCACATCGTCATTGCCCTGTGCCTGCTGTTTGTTGTCAACCTGCTGGTCATCCTCGTGCCCAACATTCGAGACATCTTCGGCATTACTGGTATCACATTTGACTAACATGTTTGTAATTGCTGTAATATTCATCAAGAAATCATAATAGTCAAATACGGTAATCCCTCGTTTATCGTGAGGGTGACGTTCCAAAAAGAACCCGCGCCACGTGAAATATGTGACATAATCATCTCTCGTTACATTTACATTTTTTTCAGCCCTAAGCATTAAAACATTTATAAATAAATAAATACATGATGTTTTCTTGCAAACAACTGACAGTTTTTAGAAATACTGTACAGAAGGTTCCGTCAACATTGTGGATTTTGCCATGGAGAAAATTTGACAAGCTGCACAGCTATGATGCACGGAGACTGTTAACATTAGTCTATAGTCCTTTTGTCAATCAGGATGCTGAAAAAAAAAAAAGTTAAAAATAAATAAATCATTGTAACAGCAAGCCCGTGAAAGATGAACCGTGTTAAAGAGAGGGATTACTGTACTCCGATGGTATTGTGCCAAAAACGCGATATGATCAGAAACCAAACAGGAATCACCCAATAAATGCAAAAATTGCAACGTGAGTAGCTGACCTGGGTGGATAAAATCAATTTCTGATTGGAAAATCATTTGTGCTTTTGAGAACAAACCTCAAGGCATTTCACAGACTGCAGTTAAAATGATAGATGCCAATAAACTACGAGAGGGTGAAACCATGACTAAGTGAACACATTAGAAATTGATTTTTGTTTTCATTTTGAAAATCATCATTTTTCAGCACATATTTAAACAAAGAAGCACGGCACAATTATAAGTACCACACATTGACTTACAAAATGATACCAGTACTTTTTTGGACGGGGGGTAAAATGTTGAGAGTCTTTTTTTTTTTTGTGTGTCCAGGGGCAACTACTGCTCCCAGTCTGATCTTCATCCTTCCTGGACTGTTTTACATCCGCATCATCCCCACTGAGCAAGAACCCATGAACTCCAGACCAAAGATCCAAGTAGGTTGCGCTAAGGGTTTTTCAAAAAGATTTTTCCCTACTGATATCGCCTCTATTTGTTTTTTTGTTTTCAGGCCGCATGTTTCGCAGCGCTAGGGTTCATATTTATGATCATGAGTCTTACATTCATTGGAATCGATTGGACAAGCGGGGAAAAACGAAATCTGGGTGGGCATTAGAGTGCTTCGAAAGCTCTTCAGAAACAGCATCCTCACTTATTCGACAGTCCTCGACTTTCTGCTGGATGGTTTTGACCATGAGCTCGGAGCACTCCTTAATGACACGAGGACACATTGTTCCTCCATGGTGTCGACAACAGCAAAGTGGCCCCGTAAAGCCACTCAGGACACATCAGCAGGTAGTGTCGGCCCGCTTTACGTCGACCAAGGAAGCCACCATATTTGCAACTGCCCAACTTCACGAAATGCCACAAAAATTGTGGAGGATAACGCGAAGGAGAAAAATTATTGTCTGCATGCAAAACATTTCTTTAATCTTTGCTTTAGAAAATGGAGCAGAATAATGACATGGAACAAGACCAAACACTCTGGGGTGAAGGGCGGGGTCCGAGGGAGGAGGGGCGGGGGGAAAAAAAACCGCGGGCGGGGGGGTTATTTGAGGTCATTTGATGTGTTGTACTTTGTAATACTGCAGAGCGGTACTTCACAAACTGCAAAAGAAAGGTTAGCCTCAGTCAAAAGACAAGTGTTGTATTGCATGGCTATGCTGTGAACAAGTGAATTTGGTATAAGGTAACCACTTACTTTGGTTTTGTAAATTTATTGTGAACATTACATAATTCAATAAATATTGTCAAAATATTTCTGTGTTTGTTTCAGAGCCCCCCCCCCCCCCTTTGACATCTTGTACACCATACAGTAATGTCATACAACAAACCCCCTTGGTCATGTCACGTAATCATTCTACCATCTGTGTCTGGGAGGCCGGATTAAAGTGCATTAAATTAACATAATAGTTCACAGGTTTCCTTTTTATTGGGGCAGTACAGTAGCCAAGCGATGAACACGTCAGTAGCCAAGCGATGAACACGTCTGCCTCACAGTTCAAAGATTTGGTCTTCGAAACGCTTGACTCTGGCATTCCTGTGTGGATTTTGCATGTTCTCTCTGTGCCTGCGTGGGTTTTCACTGGGGACTCTGGTTTCCGCCCACATTCCAAAAGCCTTCACGTGAAGGTCTTTGTTTGACTATAGAGTGGATATAATGTCGACACAAGTCTGTTCAAGTGCCAGGTTTTTGTGATGTTAAAAGCACCCAAAATGAGACCAAGATAATTAATTTGCAAACATTTGTTCCACTGTTAATGTTACAGATAACCTGAACAACTCATTTGGAAAAAAAAAATGTGTGTGTGTGTGTGTGTGTGTGTGTGTGTGTGTGTGGGTGGGGCTGAGATTATGTGGTTTAAAAAAATGTGCACGTCAACTCAGTGTGTGTGGCTGTCACATTCAAACTTGTGTAAATTGTGTGTCACCACACAACTGCCACCATTCAAAAGACATCTGCTTAATCTCAAATAAAGTTGAGCAGTGTTGTGTATGCTCCAAAAATATATTTTGTGATTGGCCATTGGTTTCATTGGACCATTACACATGCGTTTGAGAGGTGTCAAGTTTGTTTCCCGGTACGTATTAAGACGATGGGACATGGTTGTCACATATACTTTAAAAAGCCAGTAATTGATGGAAATAGCTGAAGCTTCTTCAATGTTGCTGTTAGTTTTTTTGACCCTCTGACCAATTTCCTTCTCCTCTTTTCATCAATTCCAGGGCTTGGTAATGTCACTGATGTGCCATATGAGGCCTAGTGAATTATTTTGTACCCTTTTGCTGAATGATTCCTTTAAACAATGAGATCACTGTGATGCTGTGGAAGCTCTTTGTGGACCGTGGCTTATAATGTAAGATGCTACTCCCAAAATGTCAACAAAAGCCTCCTGCTAGAACATCTTCACTTTATTTTGGGTTAGTCAGAGGCACAGGTGTACTAAATCCCATTTAAAATGAGTTTGAATGTGATGAGTTAATTCTAAATACAGACACATCCAGTTTTTAAACAGTTAAAAAAAATTAGTAGCCTTGCGGTGTTTTTTTTTTTTTTTTTTTTAAATAAAAGTTTTGAAATGATTTATCTTGGTCTCATTTTTTTTCTGGCATACAAGCCTGGCATTTATACAGACATGGAGCAAGACTGTTTTTTTAATCCACTGTATGTGCCCTGTGATTGGCTGGCAACCAGTCCACGGTGTACCCCGCCTCTCCCCCAAGTCAGCTGGGATGGGCTCCAGCTCACCCATGACCCGAATGACGACAAGTGCTATAGAAGAGGACAAATGGACTTCTTGTCTGTTGGATCACTGTCACTAGTGATTACAGATTTTGTTTTGACGAATGTGGTCGCCACATTTGCACTCGTCTGCTTGCCCTGTATTTTGAGTTTTGCTTTTCCAAACCTTCCGACACAAACTCTTGACAGAATGCCCATAAAGCTGCGTCGGTGGTTTAAGCAGACGGCAAACCAAATCTAAAACTGGTAAGACGTGCCTCATTTTGAACTTCAGAGGAAAGCATTTGAACTTTTGCTGACCTGCCACATCAGCAATACCAGACACTCCTTTTGAGATCAAAATGGCAAATGCTAACATCTGCCAGCCCTCTTCCAACCTGTTCATCTTTAGTCTGCTTGTTCTCAGCCCAGGGCTAAGTTTTTCATACGTCCACTGTCCAGTCCTAAGTCTCCACTGGTCTGGCCTACAGCCACACCGCTGGCCCCTGTAGCTCCAGTCTCTGCAGCCTCAGATTCTGGCTCCAGCTCCCTCTCCTGGCTCAACAACCTGTTCTCAGTTTCCACTGTTCGGGCTGAGCATGTGGTTGGTTGCAAACGAGGATCCAGGGCCTGTGCTGCAGTCGCCCGAGCACCAAATTCTTGTTCCTAAACTGCAGTACTGCACTATGCGCGTTGTGCGGCTCAGCTGCAGCTGCCTGAGAGTCAAGTGGCTCAGGCGCCGCCATATGAGGGGGACGTATTGAAGCTGACCCCACCCGCCTGACCACTTGAACCAGCCCAACAATGTATACACAGTATGACTTTTTTTTTCAAAATCAATTCAAACGACTGTACTTCAATTTGAAATCATGCAGGTTGCACCTTAAAACACAAATACAGTTTAGGAAAAGTAAGCTATTGCTGAATCACTTCCAACATTTAAAGGTTAGATGGACAACAAGGATATAAGGACTTCTCTGACTAGCAGTGTGTGTTTACTGTCACCAGGACCTGACATGGTGTGAGTCAATACGGTACTCAGTAAACGGGTCTAAGCTCCTTCACACTATCGGTAATCTCAGTTAGCCACATGTCACTATTTCAACATACGTGACTGTGATGTCATGCGAGCTCCATTCGTGCTGACTCAACCATTTCTGAACCTTAAAGTTTGGAGCAGAATCATGTGCGACGATGGCTGAATGTGTGTGTGGGAACTGGTAATAAATGTCGAAAACACTTTTTTTTTTTTTTTTTTAAACAATAGATACAATTTTTTTAATAGATCGAGATGACACATTCAAATACCATTCATTCAACATTCAGTTCAAATACAGCTCATTCTGGAATTTACAAGGGTGCTTGTTGTATTAAAAAATGCAATCAAATACATGTTATTTTTCCCCATTTTTTTAACAATCATGACAATGGCCCTTGAACTAAGGAGGAAGGTTTGGCAGCACCTTTTGCTGTTGATCTTGATTTAGGTAAGGATTGGAATGGCAAATCGAAGCAAGTGAGCGTGATTGCTGGTGCCTGACTTTCATTAGCTCATTTAATAGGTTTTCATTTGTTATTATTATTTTTGTCTGAAGTTGTTTCAGTAACCAGCGTGGGTTTTGGAAACTCAGGCATGTTTAGCTGCAGATGTGAACAACATGAGAAACCAGGCATCGCGATCGTTATGACATACTAAAAATGCTTATTTAGTTACTGTGGTACAAATACCGTTTGAGCTTTTTGAAGAAAAGCAGCTCCCAATTACCACAGCAGGCGGGAGGTGTTCATGAACACTAATTCTTTCGGTCTAAGACCGATTTCAGTCATGTTCAGAGTAGCAACAGTTGTTCTTTAGATTGGACATCAGTAGGTAGCTCAGCGTCAGCCCTCTCTAACCTTGGCAGCAAGTGCAGAATTCTCTTGTCGAATAGCCTTGTAGTCTTCTAGAATCTTCTCCAGATTTGCCACAGTTTTGTTACTGTTTTCTGTGTCAATCTGTGGACAAATGAAAAACAAAATCAATTGTTAATCACTGAACAAACTCAATTAAGAGGAATCAGGACACAGAGAGGTAATGTACACTGCTCGATACGCAGTATAACGAGTGCAAAGACACCAGGACACAAGCCAGTTAAGTAGGAAAGGTGGAGGGGGCCCCAGGAATACAACAAACTGCAGAAAAGATGGCTTCTCTGAACAAATGCATGCGGCATGACATGTTTGTCCAGGGCACTTGTTGGCAATTTCTTTCCTGCAGCATGAGGCTCTGATGACCACACCTGTGCGACAGCCAATCCAGTATAGCCGCCCCACCCCCTCTCTCTCTTGTTTGAGTTGGAAAAAACACACACACACACACACACACACACACAGTTTTTTTTTTTCCTACCTGCTCTTCTAGATCTCGTATCTCTCTCAGGATTGTACCAGTGTCCTCGATGGTTTGGATCAATTGATTGCAGTTCTACACAAGAGAGGGAAACAGAAAAATATGATATTGCAAAGGAGCGTGGAAAAATAATTGCAGTAGAGGAAATTGAATGTTTAATTGTACTTCATGTAAGGCAGCCAGATACTTGTAGGATTTGCGGACCGACTCGTCTTTTTTGGCGTCCTGGAAGTGATAAAAAATATATATGTATTTTTCCCATTCATGCAAGTTAGCAAAATAAACTAAAATGCTTCTTAAAATTTTACCAAGACAAAATGTTTAAATGTCTCAAACTGCTTCTTAAATTCCATTCTACACCTGCTAGACGCTGGAGTTTGGCATTTTGCTCCAAGTCATCACTAGAATTAAGACATGATTACTAACAAAAGCCCAGAAAAAGGAACATGTATTTTAAGGACCTTAAAGACAAGCTCATCTGTCACAGCAAAAGTCCTGTCCAGTTTTCCTGTGAGGCCGTTGATCTCTTTTTGTAGTTGTTTCGTGTCAGACAAAATCTGTGATGGGGAAAGGACAAAAAGGTGACGACATGGGTTCACGTAGGAGGCAAGCATCATTACGTTCCTAAAATTGCCACACTAAAGAGAAATGACATTTGATCACTAAAATATTACTGAATCAATAAATCTGAAAAATCCCTCTTCCTTGTCAAAACTCAACCACCAATGTCACCGTGAATGGCATTGGCATTGAGCTTCTGGTCAGCATGAGAAGCTACGAGTCTGACATTAATTAAGAGCATTGAGCTTCTGGTCAGCATGAGAAGCTACGAGTATCATATCTTTTTAAGTCCACAAACAACTCAAGCACACGCTTAAAAGCACTTGAGAAGTTTGCACAAAGTTAGCCAATGAGAGCTCAAAAATGTCCTTTGCTTTTCTTTAAAAAGAAGATGTTGCCAGCCAAATCTCACCTTAGTGATTTCCTCCTTCTGTTTCTTGATGTTGCTCACAATCTCAAGAATCCTCTGTGTGTAAGCTGCCCGAGACACATCCTTGGGAAGACTTTCTAACTCTGTTACCTATAGTGAGGAAACGGCAATGCAAATAGAAAACTTTCGCATTTACGTCACACAGTATGCAATCATAAAGTGAGTTGTTTTACTGTAAATAACACATCCAGTTGCAGAAAGAAATGTAGAGATTATATCAATATATTTTTATACTCAGATTACCAGCTGTTTGTGTATTTCCTCTTTTTTCTTGGCCTCCTCTGTTGACACGCGAATTTTGTCATGTAGAACCTTGATTTCAGACAGCTTTTTCGATGATTCCATCTGTGAAAAATGCAGAAAAAAATAACTATTGCACATACAATCTTTTTGAATTCAATTATGACTATTATTTTCCTGTGTATACTTACATCCTGATTACTGCAGATTTCTTTCAGCCTGCGGTGTTCATCAATGAGCGGTGCCCGGTGTTTCTCCCACTGAGAGGCCAGGTTCACCACCCGCTGAGCGCTGGCCTCCACCAGAGCCTGCAGCAGAAGGCTGCGATTAATTGAAAGGCACTGGTGCTTTTGAAGAAATCCATTTATACTAATCTCACCGACCTGAAGCTTCACTATGTTGTTCTCAGCATCTGGTAAAAGATCAACGGTTTTCTTTTTCAGCTGGATCTTTTCTTCCAGCTCATTGTTCTGCCGCTCTCGCTGCTTGAACTCATCCAGTACCTACACAGATAAATCCAGACCTTTAGTCTGAAGGCCTGTTTATGGATTTCACTCTCCGAAACACAGCATCAAGGATTATAAGTCCACTAATATAGCATTAGAACCAGACTCAAAATGCCCACTTATGTGATTTTGATCATGTTCCTCACTCAGTGGCCACTACACAGAGTTAAATCAGTTAAACATGTTTACAATTATTTTTCTATCTGGGAAACCCTCAAAGTGGATGTGACTATTACAGAACAGGTAAGACATCTGAGTTATATGTCCAAAAGAAACCAGAACAAGGAGCAAATAATATATTTTGAATAACCCTCAAACTCCTTTAGAAGACAGATGGTATTGACGATATAGACACTCTTTACTTATTGAGTAAAAGAGGTTATATTATATGTTGAATTATATTCTGACAGACAAAGCGGAAAAAAAACCATGAGGCGTGCATTTTCTGTCGTTATCGGTTGGATGACATCATTACATGATGAACCAATGAACGGATATTCGTTTCAGGGCAGGGAGTGAAGGGGTCGCTGCTACCTGAGCATTAGTGACACTCAGGTGCTTCAGTTCAGTAGTTAGTTGGTCCACATCACTGCATAGCTGCTGAAACTGTTGCTGCAAAGACGCTAGCTCCTCCTGCTGACTGTGGTGGTTATCATCTGTCCGTCGCGCAGGGGATGGCACTGCTTCCGTCTCCTGATCAAAATCGCACAAATGTTGAATAATTCTACACCATTTGTTGTTTTTATTCTGCACCGCCAGGCGTACGCACTTGTGTAAAAGTGAACTTCTGGGAGTGAGTGAAGTGAGAGCCCTTTGTCAGGGTGTGGGCAGAAGCAGCAGACCCCCTGAAGGATTGCAGTATGTCAGACAAATCAGAGGTGGCGCCAAGACCACCAAAGGCACTTTCCGTGGGGGGAAGGGCAGCAGAGCGTAACTGCTCCTCGATACGTTTACGCAGCCGAGTCAGTTTTCGGGCTCTGTAGTCCTGGGTGAAAGGAGACAATTATTGCAGCAAATATGAGCACGTACAGGAAATGTTGAGATTAAAACATTTTCACCATGACGTCACACATACTTCTGGAGGGTAAAAAACAACTTTTTCAGATGGAAACACTCATGCACAAATCCATACATGTAATTGGGAAAAAACAGGGTAACTGGCTTGCATTTTGAGTTTATTGCCATTGTTCATATGTCAGTCCAGAAGGTGACATTGCATCTGATGTTCCTTAGGAGAAAGACAGAATACTGGCTCTAATTTATATTTGATTTGAAAATAGACATAATGTAAACTCAAACTAGACTAAACTCAGACTAGTTGCATAAGGCGTACTTTTTGACAGTGGAATGAATAACATGAAATGGAGCTGATCTTGATTACCAGGCTAACCATTGTGTTTTGCTGTATGACTCGAAGAAAACCCAACCAAACAAGTGTGAGAAAATGACTTCCACAAACCCAAAGATGGATGTTTTGTTTAGGGTCTGTCCCTTTAGAAGCGGCGACAGCGTCTTGCAATCTTACTTAGCTGTACAACTATTTACAATATCAACTCGATTAATCCTCCTCACCCAAACATTCTGCTGGATGAAAAACTTTTGAATTTAAGTTTGCAGTACTCAATCCATTTCTTCCAACTGGAAGTACCCTGCACCTATTGTTTAAAACAAATTATGAAAGGGTTTTAATAAAGCATGGGACAACCCTGTGGTTTGGATTTGGAATCATATGTTTCTACATGTTTTGACATCTTTCAGTTGCAAAAAAAAAACAAAAAAAAAAAATAATGATTTACCTGTGGAGTAAGACGAGACAGGAGTCCCTGACTGTTCCACTCATTGTACCATTCCTGCGCCACACTGAGCTCGGCTGTGTGCTGCTCTAATAAGGACGCTGCCACAGTGGCATTATGGGCGAGCTGAGCAGTCACAGGAGGAAGAAAATCTCGCTGGTAGTCTTTCACCTCTGAAACCATGGTACATGCTTCGATTCAGTTGTAATACATGGTGAAATACAATCAAGAAACGTCATATAAGAGCACAAGTGAGCATTAAAATAAATTCATCTCAAAGTATGTAGACAAAGTGTTGGCAACCAGCAAGCGGTGAATGCCAACACACCATCACAATCCTCTGACAGTGCACGCAATAAAATGATGAGGGAACACAGGCGCACACTGCATTTTTGGTTCACTACGGTTGGATCATTTAAACTCCACTTTCAAGAATACGAGAGGCACTCAAATAGATATTGACTATTTTATTTAAAAGTAAGCTTCAACCAAACGTCGTTTTTAGAGGTCAAAATAAAATTGATGTGTGGAACAAAATTTGTCAGAAAAAAAAATCCCACGGACGATTAATCATAAACCAGTCATGACAAATTTCTGCCTACCTTTCAGTGATTTCTTCCCTGGATCTTTAATACAGTAAGGTAAACTGAGGGGCTGCTTGTGGAAGCTGTGCATTACACCTAAACTCTATGGGCAGAAAATCACACAGTGGACAATACAACATGCATGATTTCTTTAACGTGTGCATAGAAAGCTTTTAAAGTGAGAGCACATTGTCTGAAACCCATTATAGTGGTGAACATAAAGTAGCAAGAATGAGAGAGTGCCCACGACAATGATTCACCCTCTTGCCCATATCATAACTGCAAACCTGACAGTAAAGTGCAATTTTATTTGTGTTTAAGAGTTTACTTGTGTTTCACCATGGAGTGGTAGCCTGCAGTTTGGAGGGAGCCACGGTTCTACCAGCTGGGCTTTTATAGCAGCAGCAATAGCTCTCTGAAGAATGGCTGATTTGCCTGTAGAAAAAAAAAATAGTCGCTGACTCCTTAAAATGTCAACAAAGCATTAAAATTACTAGCCGTACCAAGAATGTGGACAAGTAGTCTAATAATGGCTGTTGTGGAACTATACTCCTAAAACGGAACATATTATGGACATTCGATTTTTCTATTGTTTGTACTGGGATATACAGTAAATAGTGTCCAGAGTGATTGCCCACCCATCACATGTGGAATTAAACAACCAAGTAAATCTTTAGTGATTTGCCTATTTCTGAAAATCTGCATGTGAGCGTGCTGTTCTGCACTTCTACCCCACTGTTATATAACAGTGGAGGTAATTAACATAATGGTTCTCCACCAATGACTTGGTGGGTAGGCGGCCTTAGTGGTTGGCAACCTAGGATGGCCACTGGTGGCTTCACTCCTCCCGACAGTGAGTAAGCGGCATTGTTAGTCCATTTAAATACAAGTCCGTGTCCTGTACCTGTTGGCTGATCCGAGGCCTCAGCATTTTCTCTGGGCAGTTTCTCTACAAGGAACATGAGCAGGGAGCGAATCTCTGTCTCACTGCTGTACAAGAAGGTTTGATAACCTATTTCGCCTTTATAACCAATGTCCTGCAAACAAGTTTGATATTTCATTATTCGGTCAGGTGTTCAGCGACAACAGCTTTTTGCCCCCAAAACACCCCCCCCCCACCCCAAAAAAAAAAAAAACACTTCTGTCCTTGCTCACTTAAAAAACAGTTGCTACACAAGTCAGTAAGTCATGGGCGCTGTTACCTGACATGCCTGTGCCAGGCTCATCCCCACCCTGAAGCGGGCAGACATGCCAGGCGGGAGGGAGGTTGGCAGCGGGCTGCCCAACCCGGGATCGATCACCCGGATACATCTCACCACCGCCTCCACTATAAGTTCACTGGTGAAGTCTTTGACACTACCAACCTCCTCACTCAGCTCTCTACAAGAAGCAGAACAAAAGTATTGGAATGTGTGTGTGTTTGACTGCAAGCTAACAGTCATACATCCACATGTTTGATCATATGATGGCCATTAGCCAGACACAGTATGTCTGATAGACTGACAAAGTAAAATAAATGTTGTTGTTGCTAACAATTGACATAAACAAATATAAAACTTTATTCTCATGTCACCAATCACCTTTCTATTCTACACCTTATTCTACCTTGGATTAAAAAACGACGTGAATAAATGCCATGTTTTTTTTCCTTGCCTGCTTTACGTTGTATTGTTTTAATTGTGGAGACTAGACTAATGGAACAGTAAATGTTCCCTGTGGGCGAATAAGGTATCTATCAATCCATCTGTCATTAACACACTAACGACAGCAAGTACTTACGTGCCGACTTGTTTTAGGGCGAGTATCAAGATTTTGTCAACTTCCTCCATGTCGGGTGTTTTAATTTAAGGCGCGGGATTCAAGTACTGCATCAAAAGCGTGCAGCTTGTTGACCAAGCAGTCAATGAGTGAAGTGTGACTTCTCCATGGTGGCCAAACAGCAGCAGAACAAGCCTCGATCGGCTAGCATTTAGCTACTTGTTCGCAAGCAGAATCTCGCCTCTCACGTTCATTCTGTTCTCCGAGTGAAACAAGGCGTATTATTTATACTAAACAAATCTGCTCCTGCCCCAGTCTAAAATGAACAGTTTCACCCGCTGTCACGTTAGATAATTTTGACAAGTGAATGCTTTCTTCCGTGGAAAAGTATAGAAAATACTGTGATAATGAAAAAAAAATGAAAAAAATGGCTTCCTGGGAGATGAAGTCTTTGACCCAAAGGATTATGCAAGCAAGTGGGGAGAAATAACTACTTTTCCCAGCATGCATCAACATCTCGGTCTCATGACTAAAGTTGCGGAATGGTTGAATGGAATTATTGAAACACTTTTGGGGGACTACAAAAAATAGAAAAATCAAAGAGAGACAGAGAGTAGTTTTGTCTCACGTTAAAGTAATTAAGCAAATAGGCTCCTACCCCCTCTTTAGTTTTGAAGCAGTTCAATATGAGTTTGGGAAAATTACAGCAATATAGTAGATGACCAATAGATGGCAGTATTACAATGTGAAGATCTTTTATGAACGGAAATCCGTAGAAGAACACCAGGGGAGTCATTCTGCTGCTAACCTGATCATGTTATTGATCATTATGTTGCTGTAGATGTGAGAAGGATAATTTATCCACGAGCCACGTTGATCCAAAACCGAATTGTAAAGATGGCAAGCGACGAGGATAGAGGGGTAGTTCGGGTCAAAGTGAAGGTATGTTGGCTAGTTAGTGACAATCCTGCTGTTGCTGTGTGAAAATGTTTTTTTGGGCAGTCTACATTTTAATTCTCCATATACATATTGTGGGACTTCGTCACGTGTAAACGGCATTCGATCATTTCAATTACATGTCAGAGACAGAGGTCGTATCTTGTTCATGATTTTGTAACGATCAACATTGTTGTCATCGCCGGCGTGCTTTGACATCATCTTATTTTGAGAGATCATTGTACATTGTATACCTTAACATGCGTGACAACGTCTGTCCAATGCAAAAAAAAAAAACCATACGGCACGAATTACCACCCTGCTTGAGCACAAACGTCAAAGCAGTCCAGGATGACGTCACCTAGTACGCACAACAACACGCGTGTTCACCTGCGCCGTGCATCTCTTTGTAAAGTCAAATGAAGAAGCTGCAGCAGTATAATTATTAAGGCGTTTTCGTTGCAAGGCTAAATCTTTTTAGTTTTGGACGTCCAGTAAACAACCTTATCCCGTCTCTTCCATTATTATCACTACAAAAATATGTCGCAACCTGTTTTCCCCCCCATTTTCATCACGGCAGCTTTTTAGAAAGTTGTTTTTCCAGTACCTACTTATCATGAGTTTCTTAAACAAAGACACTTATTGGAATTACAAATTGATATTGTCTAATGTTGTTACAGGATACAATGCAAATGAATCTTATCAAAAATTCATTGCCTGCTTTTGTTTATATTTACAATAAATGAAGTGCCTCTTGTGCAATGCAGAATACTTTATTCATCTCTTTATCAACACTAAATTTAAAGCTACACAAACCTTGATATTATGTTTTGTCAAAAAGTCTACAATTCCATTATGTACAACCTTACTTTTGTAGTTATGTATTGCAGGATATTCATATGTTTACAGCCCTGTGATCTTTTGGTTATAAATTTGTGATGCACTCTAATGTATTTCAGAAATGTGATGGAGCACTTCCTGTGGAGTTTCGATCCTTTGCTGTTGATCCTCAAATTACATCATTGGAGGTGCTGCAGCATATTCTAATTAAAGCTTTTGATTTGAATGGGTAAGTCTGGTCCCCATGACTAAAATGTTTGTGATTTGTAAAGTACCAAGTAAATCTGTTTGCAATATTCCAAAATGTTGCTTGTTTTCGTAAACCAGGAGGCGAAATTTTGAGATCAGTTACATGTCTCGAGGTGTCAGCATTGCAGAGATGTACCTGACTTTAACATCTGATGGGGATTTGGATGTTGCATTTGCCAGTGCGGCCAAACCATATCTACAACTCAAGATGGACGTGAAACCTTCAGAAGACAGTAAGAACACAAATAACAGCCCTCCACATCATTCCACTCACACATAAAAAAATTACAGATTTACGCAAATTACTTCAGCTTGAAATGCTTTCTGAAACCAGACTAAGGTCAGAAATGTTTGGTGTTGAAATGTAACACACTCAGGCAAGCCTCTCTTCAGTCTTTCATGTTTGAAAATGTTGTATGCTGTTACTGTATAGTGATGTTATGGTACCATGAGGGGGTGAGCAGGAGGCTGATGATACATTGCGTTTCAGAAAAGTTCCAGGAGTGATGTCACCAAAGATACATTTCGAGTTATCCTCGTCAATGTAATCAACTTCAGATTTTTGCAACCATTGAACTTTCGTAAAACAAAGGAGATGGAACCCACCTAGTGCAGAACAAAGACTCTGTGTTGGGTACCTCTGGACTGCTTGATTGACAAAAGTTGCTCCGTATCAATCTTTTATGAAGTATTAAAATCAAATGCGGTAGATGTGTCGTCAGTGTTTGCTGCAACTGCATTAACGATGTTTCACTGTTGGTTCAATTTGAGGTCCTGTGATGGAGGACTGGGATATCATCAGCCCCAAAGATGTGATTGGCTCTGAGCAGCTTCTTGCAGAGAGGACCAGGTCCTTGGCAACTGCAGCACTTCCTTTCACCCAGTCTCTAATGTCTCAGGTACATTTTTACCCAAGCTTATCCAAGCCTATAACTTACATACAGTCCGTCTCCGTTCTCATATGGTTCTTATGCATTTGTGTTTAGGTCGGCCGGACACTGACACGAGTCCAGCAGGCCTTCAGCTGGTCTTATGGGGAGGAAATCAAGCCTTTCAAGCCCCCTTTGAGTGACACCGAGTTTCACAGTTATCTCAATGGTCAAGGACAGTTGACAAGACCAGAGGAACTAAGGCTGCGGATCTACCATGGTGGTGTTGAACCTTCACTGCGCAAGGTGCGGCTTCATTAATCTGCTAAAACATAAAAGCAAAGACTTCCCAGTGCTCCTTCTTGCTAAGAATTTTGGGAAAATGTTCAACTCTTAAGTGTCCCCCTGCACAAAAAAAAAAATTTACCGTAATTGTATCAAAGGCCTATTAAAATAGACCTGGTGACCCGGATGGGTATTGTAGTAAAATTGTATGTTATGTTTTTTGTACAATTACTGTCGCATAGACTTTGAATGTTGAGTTCAGTGCTACTCTGTTGGGAGCAGAATTAGCAATATGAACTCGGGGGACATTTTTGGCTTGTTTGCAGGCCTTTTTAATTTTAGGCCTCCACGGCCTTCATAAAATGGGAGTCTCATTTTTGGGGAAATCTAATGTTGTGTTGCATTCTTCTGAATGACATTTTCTTCTGTTGTTTTCAGGTTGTTTGGCGCTACCTCCTTAACGTCTACCCGGACGGACTAAGTGGACAAGAACGAATGGACTACATGAAGCGAAAGACGAGAGAGTACGACCAGTTGAAGAGAGAATGGACGGCCCACGTCAGTCACGAGGATCTTGAGTTTATCCGGGGAAATGTACTCAAAGATGTTTTAAGGACAGACCGTGCCCATCCATACTACGCAGGCTCAGAAGACAGTCCACATTTGACTGCTCTCACAGACTTGCTGACTACCTTCGCCATCACTCACCCACAGGTATTTGTTTATATCATTTTTTTTTTTTTTTGTACATTGAATGTGTCCATTTCAAATTGTGTAAATAATAAGAAGACAGTTGCTGCTGGTTTCATCATTTAGCCTGTTTTTTTTTTTTCTCATTTGAACTTAATAGCATATACTGTACACCTTATTTATGGAGAAAAAAATCTGTTGATAATAATGATGCAAGACAATGTTTCCCCAAGAATTAAATCTGGATACACTCAAACCAAGGTTTGGAACCCAAACCAATTTAGGGGGAAGCAAATTCCCATGTTAAATTTGAGTGCATAGATCAGATTAGGATGAGACTTGTTTGGACATACATTCACAGGCAATTTTGTTCAAAACTGAACTACTGTAATCCGTAGTTTCCATCTGAACAAAATTGCCTATTTTGGTTGTTTCTGTGAATTGTCAATGCACATTCTGAACTTTGTGTATGGCTTGCTTTTCAGATATCGTACTGTCAAGGAATGAGTGACATCGCTTCTCCTATACTGGCTGTGATGGATAATGAAGCACATGCCTTCATTTGTTTTTGCGGCATTATGAAACGCTTGGAGGGAAACTTCCGGCCTGATGGACAGCTTATGTCCATTAAGTTCCAGCATCTAAAATTGCTTCTGCAGTACTCAGATTATGAATTCTACTCGTATCTGGTTTCCCGTGGAGCTGACGACCTTTTCTTTTGCTACCGCTGGTTACTTCTGGAGCTCAAGCGAGAGTTTGCCTTTGATGATGCGCTAAGAATGCTCGAGGTTATGTGGAGTTCGCTGCCCCCGGACCCACCTGAAACCGAAGTGGAGCTTTTTGGACCACCAGTACAGACTGATAAAACACGTTTCGCTGACAGGGACGCGCCCAGTGGCAGTCGCCCTGGGCGTGACTGGCAAATAAAAGAAAAGCAACGTCGACAACATATGCTTCGGCCATCAAGAGAAGAAACCGACGTCGATTGGAATGCTGTCACGGAAGACTGTCAGAAAGCCGGACCTGGTAGTGATAGACGCACGCCTCAAGTGAGTGTGGGTCAGGCAGGTTTTGTGTCTCCTTCTGTTGAGGAGAGTTTTGGTGAGTTTAAATACTATGCTGCCCCAACTGAAAATAGCTTTGAGAAGAAGGATACGAAGCAGCAACAGGGGTTGACTGACGCACGGTCATTGTCACGCATTCCAATTCGTCAGTCCACCACTGAGAGTGAGGAGGATCCCGAAGAACAAACGCCACTTATAAAATGCTACAGCAATGGCATTTCACCAGGATCATCACCTCCCCTCCCGCCAATCTTTAACAGTGGCGCTGTATCTCATTCATCTTCAGTCTTACCTTCCAGTTGGTCACTTGCTCCACCTGACTCCGCCCCAACATTCGGTTTCGCAACCAGTGGAAGAGAGGCCTTATCACGAACTGTCCCAAAAGTCATCACATCTTCGGCACAATTGCTCAGGAGTACGGGGTTGAACTTGACAAGCCCTGCTGTAAAAACGTGTGCAACAGCTCATGCCCATGCTCAAAATCGATCTTTTCTCTCTTCACCAATTTTGCCTTTTGGAAGAGGTCCTTCACAGCCTGGCTCCAGGCCCTCCTCCAATCACCTTCTTTCTCCCAGCAACAAGCCCTCAACCACCACAGCTACTCACATGGACACTTCCCCCAAACTGGAGAGCGGCATCAAACCGTGTTCTCTGCCGCCTCCCCAAGAGTTTGGAAAAGGCAATCCTTTCATGCTATTTTTGTGCTTGTCCATCTTGCTGGAACACCGCGACCACATCATCAAAAACAGCCTGGATTACAATGAGCTCGCGATGCACTTTGATCGCCTCGTGCGGCGCCACAACCTGAGCAGAATCCTGCAGCGAGCCAAAACCTTATTTGCAGACTACTTGCAGAGTGAAGTGTGGGACTCGGAGGAGGGGGACGAGGTTAGCTCAGACTCTCCAATATCAGCCGCTGCTGCTCAGTACTCCCCACCTTTAACCATCTCTGCTCGCCCCATTTATAGCCCCTTATCATCTCCTCAGTCCTCATCTCGGAACTCAACCTACAACCTGACAACGACCATTCCTTCACCAACAGCTGAAGTCTCCCTTTCACAGATGTGATTTGCACAAGTATCCCTGACTTCACACATCTCAGCAGCAAGGTGGCCCAGTAGTGGCGTGGACTATTTTAAACAGCCTCCCATTCTGGAATCGGGCACTTAAGTATCTTACATGCTTGATTATGTACAATATAGGAATGATTCCAGGACTGATCATAACATGTTATTTGTATTGCCGCCGCTTGGAGGTATTTGGATAGAGCTTTTCCTGCATCCTTCAAAGTTTAGAATGCATGCACCCTGTCTTTTTTTTTTTTTTCCCCGTTTTTGACAGTGTGGCCCAGATAATCAATTTGAAATAACATTACTCCAGCCACTTCATGCATATCATCCGTTTTGCCCTCATTATGTGATGGTATTGAAATTCAAGTTATGTGTGGACAAAGAAAGAAAAATACTATAGTCCCCTAATGAAGTAATGTCATTAACCTGAAATAAGACAAAAAGAATTATCCTCCGTACAGGGAACGGCTGCCCTTACAGTTTCTATTGAGAAAATAAAATCAGGCTAGCTTTTCAGCAATGTTAAAATCTGCTTTATCATCACGTTTATCTTACTTTGGCCATTTTTAAACTCAGCCTCCCTATGATTTATTATTTCTATTTTTAGTCTATTTTTAGGCTTTGAAAGTTTTTTCTGAAGTGCTCGTGCATATGAATATGCACACAAAATGGTGTCCTTGAGTTTTTGTTTTTTCTCTGGGCTATACACAGAGATGGCGAAGCCTCAGTGGGTCGATGATGTCAACAATTATTTTGAAATAGATGTATCCTAAGTATGTTGCCTTTTTAAGTTCACGACGACAAATGAATTCTTGCTTTTTAATGTGAAAGCCTACAACAAATGAATGAGAGAGGCTTTAAAGAAACTGTGCTCCATTTACTTCAAGAGACTTTAATATCACTCGAAGCTAACTGGAATTGTATTTCTAATCGAGTCCCGGTGAATTATGATATACTGTAATCATACTATTTATGAATAATTGGCAGTATGTAATTATATGGTCCTCCATTTCAAGAGATGAAATAATTTTGCACTTGATTTTTTTTTTTGTTTAGTCGAATTGAACAAAAAGAACCACTTTTATGTGTCAATGTGTTATATAAGTTCTGTCACATACCGAAAGCTGCCAGCGAGGCTGCTAAAGGTTTGCGTCTCTCCAAGCCAATGTTTTTGCTGTTGTTGCTTCTGTGTGATTAATAGTATGACGCGTCATAGCATTTGATGCTGCATTATTAGAGAAGTGCCTCACTCTTGGGAGTCTGAAACATTCAAGTGTATTTTCATCTGTGCTAAAAATGTCTCCTGCTATGATGTAGAAACTGCTGCCCCTTTGGGAAGATTTAATAAACACCACCTGCTGTATTTCGGCAGCATTTCAAGTAACTGATTAGTTCCATGAACAAATTAGCCAGCCAAAAAGTCTGTGAAATGCTTGGCCCCGTTGATTGATGTGTGACTTGAGAATGAAACTCCAGTCTCTTAAAATACCATCAAAACGAAACAACACTTTTATCATTTTTTTGCGGGTTATTGTATTTCTTTTTGGTCAACTTTTTACTTGTATCTATCTGTCAGTGTATATCTTCAATAAGAAAGTATGATGTGCTGTTGTATCCTGCGCTTATAATATAGCTTGCCTTTTCTCATCAAGTAATTAATATGTTGATTGAGTCCACCCTGTTGAACTCTTTCTTACACATAAAATGGAAACGTCTAGTTACTAGCGTCAACTCAAGTCCTGTTGATTGTCTGCCAGTTATTCCCCCCCTTTGTTAGTTTTGGAACTTCGAGCACATGACACTATATGCCAAAACTATGGGCTGTATTTATACACCTTTGAACTGTTTTGCATTTAAATTATATGCACAACATTAAGGTCTAAGGGGCCTTTTTACAACAAACAGTGAGCTACTTGAATTAATGTATTTTTCAGAAGTGTGCTTTTTTGTAACGTTTCTTTTTATTATTATTATTATTTTGAGGCCTTTGTTTTTCTTAATTTGAATGTTCTTTGTCATTGTTATTATGCTAACATTTGCTCTTGCCTTCCAACCTTTCCATGTATCATTAGCATAATAAATATTTTAAAGAGTACCTGACTGGACCGTGAGCCAGAGATGTGTGCGTTGTGTTATTTAAAAAAAAATCTAGGTACAGTACAGAATTGCAAAGCAGTTATACTTTTACCTACATATACATATAATTACTCAATTGGCACGAATAAATACTCTCTGCAACTCGTAGTGAAAATGCTTTACATGACTGCACACTTCAATAATAGCATACATATTTTGCTATCATAATTGTGACTTCCAAAAGAAGTACTGTACTGTCTACCATTTCCTTGTAAAATGTTGTCAATGTTTTCTTAGCATATAGACCCGAGCCAATACTCCTGATCAAAATCTGTATTTGATTTTTCAGAAGGTTTTTCGACTCATTATCTTCTTTGTGTCATATGGTGTCTCATTTCGTGATGATGTATTCAGGTTCCCACTTCAACTGCGGCGCTGTCTTTAATTGTCACTCTGCAAAGTACGGCTACATTTCAGTGCATGATCCAGCCTGAGAGTTTTATAGTGTTGGTTTGGGCTTCATGCCAGAGACCTTTGGTCAACCTCGAGTGAAAGGTGGACAAGCTTTTGTACTCAACGGTAACATTAGCGTTTAAAGTGTAGACTGTGTATTTAAAATGTGAAAAATGAAATTGTATGTGTGAAAAATCATAATTGTATGTGGACACAAATAATTCATTTACATTTCGGAGACTAGTAAAGGAATACGTCCACCTAAAATAATGAGTCGCGATGAGCCTGTAGCTCCACAGGGTAGCAGCAGTGAGACATCGATGATGGACCAGCCAGCCATTGTACGTCAAAGAAGAAGTAGCGCCGCAGGCGGAAACTTTTGTTTCCCTTTCCGGGGCAGCCGTATTGCTCACAAACAAGGCAAAAATGTTGGCCCGGCTGACACGAATTGGGTCGGTTTTTCCACGGTTATGTTATCGAATACCAGTTCGCTGCGTGTCCCAGTCGAAGTCGAGTGGTGCTGCCAGTGCGACTGCTGTGACCGAGCTGCAGCAGGCTGCACCGAGTGACAGCCATGGTGAGGTCAGCCCGTATGTCAAGGTGAGTTCCTGTGATTTTGCACGCTTACAATAAACTTGATCTTGATTCGCGCTTACTGGAACCAACAAATGGCTCATCGACTGGTACTTATAATTTTCTCGTTGACGTTGTTTTGTTAGCTGTGACTGACGCTAACGAGGCCGTAGTTAATGTATACAGTACATTATTGCATATTCAATTTGATGTCACTTCCAGTCTGAGTAGAGAGTGGCACATTTAAATGTCAATTAAAGGAAACATATAAGGCCTATGATTTTTTTTTTGGTCATAATTTTAAACAGTTCACCGGTTGCTTAATTAATAACGTTTTTGTGGCGTGCTTTCGATACAATTATTTTTGAGAATATTTCTTGCCTTGTTGGGATGTGCTCGTTTTAAGAGGGAGTTTGTCATGTCTCGTACTGCCTGGCCAATGGAGGGCCTGGTTTAGACAAACGCTGGACTGGATCTCACAGGTGCCTTCCTGCCACAGTTTGGCCATCACTTCTTCAGCCTTCCTCGGTGGCCAGCAGCTGCTTGCTTCTTCATCTAGTGTGACTGCCCTTATCTTAAAGCGGATAAAAGCAATTTGGAGCCACGCTGCCTGACACAAACATACTCATTCCACCTGCTTCAGAGTTGTTCATAAGAATTGAATTCTGTTCGCACTTTACAAGTGTGCACCTATAGAGATCTCAATGCATTTTCACAGATGGATGAGCATTTTATAAATAGGCCACCAAAATACACTTGTCGATTAATGTAACAATGTGGTGCATGACCTCACCAAATTTCCCTCCATCCCAACATAGTCAAATTGTCGAGCCCAATTGTTGAGAAAATAGCTTTTCCATATGTCCCTTTGTACTGACATTTAATCAGGCGCTCTTCACATTGAATACATGGTGACCGACTAGTAAAAGCATAAAATTGCAGTTGTGCAACTTCATTCACATTCTGCCTCAAGACTTAACCTATTGGTCAGTGTCTGACACATCTATTGTCCCCAAGAGACACCAAAGGCTGATGACAAGACTGTTAATACTCATAGAGGTATGGAACATGTACTGCTTATTAGAATTAGAATCAGAATCCTTATTGTCATTGCGTTGTCAACATATTGCAATTTTGTATTGAATTTGGGCAATGCTTAATTTGGCACTCTTGAAACATGGGACCTAATATTTGTACTCTTGGCGTTATGTTTTTTTACAGAATCCAGAGTACCATGGCTTCTCTAGCGACCCGGTGGTTGACCAATGGAATATGAGACTGGCCTTCTTCTTTGGCATCTCTGTGTGTCTTGTCATCGGAGGAACGTTCATTCACTACTTACCAGACCATGGGTAGGACTTTCACACATTCCAGTTTTATTTCAACCTTGTTCAAATCTTGTGTTGTACAATCCCAATTTCAAGTTTAGACCTTATGCTAAACATAAATCAAAACAAAATCCAACGATTTGCAGATCATGTTCAACCTGTATTGAGTTGTATACTCGACAAAGACAAGATATTTAATGTTCACATATGCAAAGTGGAAAAGTGTTCTGCGGTCTGACGAGTCCACATTTCTAATTGTTTTTGGAAAGTGTGGATGTTGTGTCCTCCGGGCCAAGTGGAAAAGAACCATCCACACTGTTATGGATGCAATTTTCAAGTTTATCAGTTTAAACCTTAAATGTTTTCTCTTTGTAGTGTATTTATTTAAATATCGGTTCAACATGATTTGCAATTCATTGTACTGTATTCTGTTTTTATTTATGTTTTAAACAGCGTCCCAACTTGATTGACAGGTATTCTGTTTTTATTTGTTTTAAACAGCGTCCCAACTTGATTGGAATTGGGTTTGTAGTAGCAGCACTGGATATCTTAGCATGGGCCGGTCCTCTTAATATGTCACTGTTTTTTTTTCTCCAATGCCTCAATGTGTGCCAGGATGCGTCAATGGGCCAGGAGGGAAGCTGAACGTGTGATCCTGCAGAGAGAGAAGGAGGGTTTGCCTCTGATCGGGGAAAACTACTATGACCCCAGCAAAATTATTCTGCCCAATGGTGGAGAGAAGTAAAATGTACAACCATCCATTTAATGTATTTCATGAATATTGTATTTCACCAGAATACAATAAAAGCTACTTGTTGGATTCTTTAAATATGTGTGGACTCTGACTTCCAAAGAAAATGGTTTGAAAATATTTGCAGCATGAACAGTGAATTGATATACCCATTCAACATATTACCTCACAAGTGGTTTAAGTCTCCTTCAGACTTCAATGCCTATGTGTTTTACCATCTTTTAGCAGCTTCAAATTCGTTTGCTTTTCAACCACACACTGCTCATATTTCCTACAGCAAATGTAGTCTCCATTGGTAAAATCCAAATCTGAATCGGAGTGTACACACCAGATGTTAATTACTGTTTATATATATATATATATATATATATAATTTATATGATAACACAGGGCACAAAACACACGTTTCAGTCGCATACTGTATTCGTATACTTTTGCGCACACGCATATAACGGCAACTGTAAAAAATACCCATCGTTATGTAAAAACAAAAATCTTCGAATGATACAGTACAATCAAAAATGACTACGTGTTGGCTTTTGTTACAAAGCGCAAGTGCAGTTGGGGTGAAGCCAAGTTCCTGTACTGTAGGTGGCGGTATGCACCAAAGAGCTATAATTCAACTAAGAGAAGAAGGAGTAAGGCGGAAGTAGTCGACGGCGCCAATTATGTTTGTCGTTTTCTCTTTTTTGAGCGACTTCCAATGACCAGTGAGTTGGTTACTTCACTTCGTTGCCCTTTTCAACATCTAAATTGCTCGTTACACCTCGAGCTCCATCATGCCTTTATTATCTTTGGACGGCGTCGAAGTGCAGTTTCCTTTCCCTCCGTATGAGTGTCAGAAGGACTACATGATGAAAGTTATTGATTGCCTAAAAAGGGTGAGTGTTTACAGCCGAGAAACAAGCGTTTGCCATTGAATAGTATGCATAAATATGGCTTAATCTCTCCTCGTTCTGGCCTTGAGTGCCATGTTTGTCATTAATTACAGTTAGTACTATGATACCAGGCATTTTAAAATTCATCTTAGTGTCTATTTGCATTTATTCTATTTTTGTGATGTTTATATATATATATATATATATATATATGTGTGTGTGTGTGTTTTTTTTTTTTTTTTTTGCAAAACTGCACGTGCATCAACAATGTACTGTACACATGTTTTTGCAGGAGGTTAATGGAGTTCTGGAGAGTCCCACTGGCACTGGGAAAACCTTGTGTCTACTATGTGCCACCTTGGCATGGAGGGAGCACTTCAAAGACACAATCACTGCGCATAAAATAGCAGAAAGACTGGATGAGAAAAAGATATCTGCTGATAATTTTCTTCCATCTTGGGGACCAGCTTCAGAAGATGGTACATCGCCAAGTATGTACATGCCACAATGTTGCCAAAATCAGTTCCTTGGCGTTTTAGTTCGTACTAGTGTTTATTTTGTCATTTGTGTTGAAGACTGCAAAACCGCTGAAGTGATTCCCCCACTGAGAAATAATTGTAATATTATTGAATTAATATGAATGCAGATAACTGATTGATTTTGAAATGTATTGTTTTTGTTGTTACTGTTTTCCAGCCTCCTACAGTGCTGTTCCCAAGATTATCTATGCATCACGGACACACTCGCAACTTAGCCAAGTTGTTAATGAGTTAAAGAACACATCATACAAGTAAGTTATCTTATTTCAATAGCTGTTCATTTCCAGAATCAAAGTTAAATTCATTGAAGCATTCAAAATAAAATACCAACACAGTTGCATTTTCTTGGCCTTGCACCTTATGAGTGACTCTATAGAAGCAAGCATTGAATTGCATTCTGATGCCTTTAGGTTTTACCTCTGGTGAGACAATGATTTTGCAACCGATCATACTGTTGGGACTGTGATGGCCAAAGCAGGTTTAATTAAAATGAATGAAGTTCAATGTAACAGGATGTCCATGTTATTCTCAGGAGAAGCAAATTCCAAGCAAATTTCAGCATCTCCTCCAATGACTTAAAACTTTGTGGAATTAGGAAAATGAATAAAAAAATTCTGAGGGAGATTGCCTAATGGAGAGCGGTTTATGTCTGGTGAATGTCATTGCCATTGTGTGCTTTCTAGTGAAAAACCGAGACAGTCAATGAATAGATGAACGACAACTTCATACCACAGCTTGTATATACAGCACCATTTCGGATCTGAGCCAAAAATAATGATACAACCATTCCTTGGTGTTACATATTGAGATTATTTGCCTGTATATGAATTAATGTCAAATCCTATTAATCTGTGATTCAGACCTAAAGTGTGCGTGTTGGCGTCAAGAGAGCAGTTGTGTATCAATCCAGAGGTGATGCGTCAGGAAAGCAACCATGTCAAGGTAATTTTTTTTTTTTGTTTGTTTGTTTTTTTGTGATGTCGTCAAAAGCCAAATAAAAGTATGAGATGAACCATTTTAGCAAAGTACTTATCTTTTTATTTCGAGCAATGTTCAACATAAGATGTTCAAGGTAGCTCAGAGCAAAATGTTAGCTCATGTCGCTTCAGCAACAAAGCAAGAACGGAGATTTCTAACTGCGAGAAAAGATGGTATACATGTGTTTATTTCTCAACAACGGCCTGTTCTTATTTTAAGGTACATATGTGCCGAGCAAAGGTCTCCACAAGGTCATGTCCCTTCTACAACAATGTTGAAGGTAAATCATTTTACATCAGCAGTAGACTTCATTGAATTCCCCAAAATTTGACCGTTGCCACTAGAGATTATCTTCATGCAAGCAAGGTGGACTCCCACAGAAAGTCAAGTTGTCAGTTTACATATTGCTTGTAGGTGAATCACGATAATATGTATCTGGAGTTTGAAATCGTTTTTTTTTTTTTTTTTGGTACTCCGGTTATATTATATGTTTGTAATATTGATTAATTTTTGGCATTGTCTTCAGAGAAATCCACTGACAAAGAATTGGTGGAGGAAATTGTGGACATGGAGGACCTGGTCAAATTTGGCAACAAAACACGGTGTGTCATGTTATGTTTATCTAAACTCAGGCTGAGCGATTTATCTGTTTCATGGATTAATGAAAATGTATTTTTTATGTTTGTGTATTTCTTTATTTGTGAATTCCGTAACCTACAGCGTGTCCCTGCCGATGTTTACTAATGACATGGCGTGTTACCAATTTAGCGATTTTGTCATGATTTAGCAGAGCCATTCCCAGATCGTTTTTCGTATGAAAAGAGCGTGAATGCATTCATGGAGTCAGTTTTGCCAAACATTGCTAAAGACATTGTGCCCATTTATACGTTATAAAGGTAAGTTAACTTTCAATGCTTCAGCATTGCAGCAAATAACTTGTCGAATCATCACTGGCAACATCACAATACAATGTCAGTGATGGATTAATTTGAGATTTTTGAATGGATTTTTGGCCTCAAAATCTAATTTCCTATTTTTTTTCTCTTTTTTTCCTGCAGTACTTGTCCTTATTATCTCTCGCGTTCTTTAAAACAGCAGGCTGACATAATATTTATGCCTTACAACTACCTGCTGGAGCTAAAGGTAAGCAGGAGCGTTAATAGATTTTAGCCTGTATCACACTATACAAAGCTGTAATACTATACAATGTAACATATTTGGAATGCTTTGTATTCCTGAACGTTTTCTCTCCGTTGAGGAATAAAAATAGTGTTCTTCCTTTTCTTTTTCCTTTTGTTCCCCGTCTTTCCACAGACCCGCAAAGCTCACAACATCGATCTGGCTGGATCTGTGATCATCTTTGATGAGGCTCATAACGTGGTAAGACATTACTACACGTAGTCTCAATTAAATGTATAGCAACCAGCATAGTCTGTGGCTGTATTTTTATTGTGTTGACATTAAACGCACAAAGAGTACTTCCTTCACAGCTTTCTCATGAGTGTGAAGCATTATTTGACATCTTTCTGTCTATGTGCAGCTCACAGAGAGGCAAGGGGCTAATGTGAACAATTGAGCATTATTTGTTATACCACTCGGTCTCAAATGAGGTTTTCCTGTTTGCAGGAAAGGACGTGTGAAGAGTCAACATCATTCGACTTGACTCCATATGATCTGGCCTCAGCCATTAATGCGCTTACCCGATTGTTAAGTGAACATGCTCAGGAAGCCAGTTTTGGGGAAACTTCTCAAGGTTTGTAATGTAGAATGCCTCAATTCTTGTCAAAATGGTTGTCTGTGGTTGATTTGCTTCTGAGATTCCAATCATTGTCCGATTGCACTACAGCTCTGGAGTTTTTGGAATACAACTAAAAGAATAGAGCTAATGTGTACATCCTATATTTTAGACTTGTCTTCAATTTTCGACTTTTCTACTTTTTTTCCAGTTTCAGGTCTAAAAACAGATGTCAAAGTTGTTGCTCAACTCAAAGGTTAGTATTCAAATTAATTAATCTCCATTTACTTACTCACAATCGAGGTCATTTATTATTCTGAATAGGAAGGACCAAAACGGTTGTTGATGTTATTTACAGAGATTTTCTTGAAACTGGAGGAGGCTATTGATTCCTTTGAGGTTCCGGGTGACAGAGGCATAACAAAACCTGGAATGTAAGTGACGATTTGTGGTTAACCTCAATTTTCATTCAGGATTTTAGAAGCGCTGTCACCAAAGGTACTGATTTCATTACATTTAAAAACAGAAACAGAACAAGCATGGTGTTTGGGTATCCCTGGCACAATAGATGGCTCGGGGATCACGCTTCAAAAAATATTTTTGTTTTTAATGCTTGTGATGTACTTCACAGCTTCATATATGAGCTGTTAGAGAGAGCCCACTTGACATACGACACCAAGGATGCTGTGTCTGAAGCTCTGGAGCAGATCGTTGGATACTTAGCAGGACGTGAGTAGAGCTCATTCGCTTTGCTGTCTATTTTCAACATACTGTGATTTTGTGACCGATAAAATCAATGACCTAATTATTGTTTGTGGAGAACGTTTCAGTCATCAGCACATTTAAGTCACGTTCAAGCACATTCATAGCCAGTTCGACCTAAACTTCACATTGATGCAAATGTTCTTACCACTGTAGCATATGTGTTGAATGACATGTATTTCACAGAGCCAGGGATATTTCTCAACACGAGTGGGTTGCAGAAGCTCTTGGATATCATGCAGGTATGTCAAGTGAAGGTACAAAGGAGTTAAATACTTTGGGAAAATGCTCCTTTTTTTTTAAATCTGGAATATGCAAAGCATGCATAAAATTGTATTTGCCCAGGAGAACATTAACACTGGAAGCAACCGCTCACGTCGACACACGCTTCTTCATCTCCTGTCACAACTGCTGTACACATTGTAATAAGATCACTCATTTATGATGTGGAGAGCTGCAGAAAAGTGGTACCTTCCTGTAAAACAGCAAAAATCCAACATGTATTTCCATGATATTGACTTACTGTATACACTCGCCCAGAAATAATGTAGAGAACAACTGGCACCAGTTTAAATTAGTTAGTTTTTTCCCTCCCTTATAGATGGTGTTCCCTGGCGCCGTATTTTCACAGAAAGACTGCAAAATGACAATGGAAGCTAATACAGCTCATTTTAAGGTGAGTTACTTGTCACAGGAATACACTTTATTTTCAAAAAGATTTTACCATACCGGTACATATACATACAGTACGTAATTGCAGGCTCCAAACTTTTACTTGGAATTAGTGCACTGCGCCTGCACATGTTTTCATTTGTGTTTTGCTCTTAGCTTTCAGCGCTTTACGTATTGCAAGCTTCTATTGTTCTCCTCCCCTTCCAGGACACCTCCCCCCCAAAAAAACAAACTAAGACTAATCACTTCATAGGGTCAATATACACATATAGTCTGTGACAGATTTCTACTTTTTGTGTGGAGTAACATCATGATTAGGCACTTATCATCAGCTATCATATTTGTGTACTGGCTGCAGGTTCACATCCATAAAGACACCAGCACTCAGAAAAAACAAAAAAACGGCGACCTGTGGGCTTCATCATCAAAGAAAGCAGGTAAGGCAAATGCTTTGAATAGTCAGTTGTTAAGATGATAAAACGCAAATTCATCCTGCATTGTTTTTTTTTTTGTTTGTGTTTTTTTTATGTGGAGCCAATCTACTGTCAAGACACTACCACTGTTTTAAGTTTTTGCAACAAGTACTCTTTATTTTCCTTGACTCTATGTGTTTGTTCATTTGTATCTTCCAGGAAACATTCTGAGTTATTGGTGTTTCTCTCCGGGCTTCAGCATGCAGGACTTGAAGAATCAAGGCGTTCGCTGCATCATTCTGACCAGCGGTACCCTGTCTCCCCTGAGCTCCTTTACATCTGAGATGAGAATGTATGTTTACTTGAGTCAAGCCCATTACAGCTGCATAGAACACATTTTTCTGATCATTGACAAAATAGGAAACAACATTAAATACGTACATATGTATTATAAATGACTGATGGCCTATCAGAGCTTTAAACAACTGTGT
Organism: Hippocampus comes; assembly: GCF_001891065.2. Taxonomy (NCBI): domain Eukaryota; kingdom Metazoa; phylum Chordata; class Actinopteri; order Syngnathiformes; family Syngnathidae; genus Hippocampus; species Hippocampus comes. The sequence continues at coordinate 9,309,534 of NW_017805983.1, forward strand.
AAAAATGTTTTTCTGTTTACCAATGTGATGTTGCAGACCGTTTTCAGTGTCTCTGGAAAACAGCCACGTGATTGGGCGGGATCAGATCTTTGTTAGTGTCATTGAGCACGGTCCAGATAAGGTACCGTTGAGTTCAGCGTTTAATAGAAGGTCAGTACGTACATACATAGTAAGTAGTAGTACGCGTCATGTTCATTGCACCTGTTTAATTTATGACCTATTGGGTGACTGAGAAACTTAATGCTGATAAGGCTGAATATTCCTTTCTTTCTTTTAAAGACTTGATCCTGAAAACTTGTCGTCTTTAGGAAACACAGTGGGTAAGTTTTTTTAATACAGTACTCATTTACCATCACAATGATTATCTTGGAAAAAACACCCTCTTTGCTTCAAAGTATGTTTCAACGTTTGCTGTCTCCTCAGTAAACCTGACCCGGATTGTACCCGATGGGCTCCTTTTGTTTTTTCCCTCCTTCTACTTAATGGAAAAAACTTTGGAGTTCTGGAGAGTGAGTGAAGCTATGAGCACAAAATTACTTTTATTATAGTTGCGTGATTCTTTTAAATTCTAAAAACGTCTATATCAAAAATTGCATTCATTCTCCCCAGGACAATGGACACGCAAATCGGATTGAGAATTTAAAGCCAATGTTTGTCGAACCAAAAGGGAGGGGACCTTTTGCCGAGGTAAATGTGTTATGATTTCTGCGACACGTTCCCGTGTGTTGGTATAGACCACCGTTTGTATAAAACCTAATTAATACTCATACCTCATTAGCTGTTTTGTTCAACACAGTCTCATACTTAACGTGTCGCAAAAGTATTGAACAGGTATCTTAAAGTATCTATTGTCTGTGTTTTTTAGGCTATTGAAGGTTATTACAACAAAGTGAATGACTCCCAATCAAGAGGTGGAATCTTTGCCGCAGTGTGTCGTGGAAAGGTGAAGGGATGTTCATGGATAACTGTCCTACTTGGTGCATGTACTAAATGTGTGAATTTCATTATTTTGACTTGGTTCTTTTACATAAATGTACAGGTTTTACGTATACAGCACATAAATGGTCAGGAACCGCATTGGACAAAAGCATTTTCCTGGTCCACAAAGCACATGTGTTCCAACGTGGTTTAACTTACATGGGCGCTAACAGTCAGTCCCCCGATGAGGGAATTGACCTGGTACAGTATTCCAGAAAACCATGAGGGGTTGTGATTTCACCCAAAGATAAAGTACAGCCTTCAGCCACTCTCTTAATAGGTAGTCCAACTGCCCCTTTGTGATTAGTAGATTTCCACAAGCTCACGTGAATAATTTTAATCGATTAGAAAGTGATCACACGGTTTGTTTGATCTGTTTGGGGTTTTTTCTTTTTTTTTTTTTTTTTTTTTTGTCACGAAAGCTCTTGACATGACTTTTTTTCTTCAGGCTAGCGAGGGTCTGGATTTTGCAAATACATTTGGTCGTGGAGTTATCATCACTGGACTCCCCTTTCCACCGAAGTTCGACCCTCGAATCGTTTTAAAGATGCAATTCTTAGATGAGTTGAACCAAGGGAAAATAGCGGCACCTGGCCAGAAGGTGAGATTTAAATGTATTATTTAGAATGTAAATATTTGTGCTTCTTAGGTTACTTCTCAACAAAGCAAAAATCTTTGACTGAAATTTGGACATTTTTACAAAAGACTCAATACTTCTTAAGAAAAAGTAGTAGGTGGAAAAAAAAGGCAACATGGAAGCAATTGCATTCTTTTCTGACAATGCTTTAATAAAAATGTGACAGTGAGAAAAGATTAGACAACAATCAAACATCAAACATTTTGGTATGGAGTAACTAACTTGGACTAATTCAGGGACTCACACTTTGAAAAACTCCTATGAGGGATTTGACCCAAATAAACACTAGTCTTGGTTTGACGTGTTTTGTGTTTGGGATGTGGCTGTGTCTTTTGCAGTTACTTTCAGGGCAGGAGTGGTACAGAGAGCAAGCTTTCAGAGCTGTCAACCAAGCTATTGGCCGAGTCATTCGCCACAAGGATGACTATGGAGCCATCTTTCTCTGTGATCAGAGGTCAGATCAAGTGCTTCTCATACATTGTAATCCAGTGTCTTTACAATCAATGAATATCAATTTTTGGGATGTCCCAATCATGCTTTTTTTTTTTAATTACCTCAGTGCGAATTAGAGTCTTTGGTTTTAAAGTGTCGGCCTATACCGAGACCTGATCCGATACTTCGGCAATGCATTTGGAAAAAAGAGCACACATCAGATTTTTCTAAAATGTAAAGAGATTTACATACAGATATGAACATACATCAATTCGTATGTTATATGGTGAGAAAACACACGTTTTTTTTCAAAGCATTCTTGACCTCCCTGAGCAGCCATTAAAAAAAAAAAGTGACCTTTCAAGTGAGGTCATGATCACCCAGCTTTAAAATGTCTTCTCACCCCTCCCCCTCCACAGATTTAAAAGTAGAGATGTACAATCTCACCTTCCAGCGTGGTTGAGGCCTTATGTGCGTTCTTATGACAACTTTGGGAACATTATTCGGGATGTCTGCCATTTCTTCAGGGTTGCGCAGAAAATGGTACGTCGCTTGTTCTTGACTCATGCTATCGCTACTATTTTACAGTCTGTGATGTATCGTGAAAATAAGGAGACAAAAACAATCAATAATTATACCTATAGTTTGTGATTATTAATTGAATATCTTTTGTGCTGTTGTATACAGTACACACTCATGCACTGAATGACGTGAAAAGGCTGAACACTTGAAATATTAGTTTTAACACTTCACATAATGATACAACAGTCCATGGATGAACTCTTGTTTTGTTGGAATGTCTAACCAGAGGCCTCTGTTGGAGAAGAATCCTGCACCCGATCCCTCAGTGTTACCTGCAAGCAGTTCTCATTCATCTAGTGATACCTCATTCACACCCTCCCAGAAGCCAGACACTCAGAAGGCCAAAATGCTGGACGTGCACACTTCCACTCTCAAAAGGAGGAGAACTGGTGAGTGTTTGTTTGAGCTTTTAGGTACTTTGGACTTGACCACTTCAATATGTTATTTTCGATATGAACTATTTTACATTTGTCTCATCCTGTCTCCTGTTAGATGAAGATACGGAATACGCTGGGATTTTCAAACAGTATGAGTCTCAGACTCAAAAGAGGAAACTAAAACCAGGCAACCTGTTTGATGCCCTCGAGCGAGTGGAGCACCAAAGAGGAGGCATTGGCGCTTGTGGATTAGAGACGGTAGCTTTTCTTCTTTTTATCTTCTCTTTGTCTTGAGAGGCAATGATGAAAAACTGTTTCACACTACATTTACAATACAGTACATGGAAATATGATGAACACTGTATGCGCTCCCCTGCGTATACTAACAATGGTATTTAAAGTTCAGGCTGAAGAGCCCATTCTTGGCGCCTCAGTATCACCAAGCCATGCCTTCATATTGCTTCGTGCTATTGTCCTTACTTGCCACATGTCTCCTTACTGCTAGCGAAAAGCCCCCCGGCCAACAACGTAGCTCCTTAAACCCAAATCAGCCATCCACTTGCAACATGTCAGTATCTTCAGATAGATGGCATTTCATTATCTTTTTGTGATTATACAGGGTCAATTTTGTTTCAGAGGAGGCTGATGTTGACATTGTGGGACCAAAAAAAAAAAAAGATATATATTTTTTTAATCTATGTCAAAGGAAGCAAGCAAAATGGGTCACAACTAGCTAACGTGATTGTACTGTCGATAGCATGGCAGATGAGTGGCGAGCAGAACCACCATACACGAATGAGGATGGGGTTTGGAATTTAAACACCGGGTGCTCTGGCTTCCACCCACATTCCAAAACATGCATATTATGTGATGAAGACTCTAAGTTGTGAATGTTTGTTTGTCTATGCATGCCCTGTGATTGCCTGGCAACCAATCCGGGCTTTACTGGTCTCTTGCCTGAAGTCAGCTGGGGTAGACTGCAGCTCCCCCGCGAACCTAATGAGGATAAGCAGCAGAATAGTAAATGGATGCACAGGTTTTTACTTCGTTTTAATGACATTGTTGTGTTCATTGCTTTTCTAGCGAAGCAATCTCTCCACACGGTCACTTCAACATGACAAGAGAATGGATGAGATGATGCGGGGAGTCAAACGCACAATAAAATTGATCCAAGAACAGGTATGTATCATTTCCAGTGAAACAACTACTTGGTCATTTTCTAATTCTGGTGAAGAAATTTCACTATCTTTATTCTTTTTAAAGAGGCAAAGCGTTTCTGGATCTGATACTGGAGATGGAAAAATCAACATTGCTCGGTCATTTCTGTTAGAAATGAAATCATCCTTGAGCCAGGTCAGCTTTGAGCAAATTCGCCAGGCTCTGGTCGCCTACAAGAAGGATGACAACCTGGACAATCTGCTGTCTGGCACGTCTTTACTAACCCTTGACCCTCATACTTACAGACTTTACCGTGGTAAGTCAATGACAGTCCGTGACCCCGTGAAAAGCGGGGGTCCACTGATGTTTAATGTTGCATGTCATAATGAATGAGCAGGTGGTTAAAAACCATCGAATGTGTCACAGGTTTATACCCCTTTGTACGACCGCATCACAGAAAGGCATTTGACGAGAAATGCGTGGAGCTGACCGGTGACGGCTGTGGCTTCAAGCCGGAACACTCGGTGAAAAGTGACGAAAAGAAATCAACGATGTCACATAGTGGTAGGTCAATATGGTATGGTAGCACTGATGTCATGATTGCCAGTCTTTAATGTTCGTCAGTCATATTCTGTTAGGTTTCTTTTACAATGTACTTGTTCTTATATTTACTATAACTTGCCTTATGTACAAATTCATTGTTGTAGAACTGGAAATTGACTCTGTACAGTGATAAACTGAACTTGCGTCCCAAGTCAGGCTTGCCTCTTCTAGGTCGAAAATACCACATTTTCATGCATCGGTATGTTATTACCTTCTTTTTTTTTTTTCGATAAATTAATTCATATTTGCTACTCCTCTGTACCATATTGAGTTCCCACACGAAACGTTTGGACGAAGGGACTTTCCTCAACAGAAATGGTAATTGCCAAGATAAAAGTGATATATTTAGTGGGATTTTGTACTATTTAATTATGCATCCATCCATTTTCTAATCTGTTTAGCCACACGAGGGTCGCAGGCGTGATGGAGCCTATCCCAGCTGTCTTCGGGCAGTAGGCGGGGTACACCCTGAACTGGTTGCCAGCCAATCGCAGGGCACATACAAACAAACAACCATCTGCGCTCTCACTCACAGCTAGGAACAATTTCGAGTGTTCTATTAGCCTGCCATGCGTGTTTTTGGAATGTGGGAGGAAACCGGAGTACCTGGAGAAAACCCTTGCAGGCACCGGGAGAGAACATACAAACTCCACACAGGAAGGCCATAGCCAGGAATCGAACCCTGCGCCTCTACATTGTGAGGCGGGCGTGCTAACCAGTCGACCCACCGTTCCATCCCTATTTAATTACCATATACTACAGATATATTCATTTTTATTCATGCAGTAATCATTTTCACAGGCACTTTGAAATATGAAAGGTGAAGTTATATTTAAAAAATATAATTGAAAGTTCAAAAGCCACAAAATACGTTTTCTTCATTGTTCTTAACTTCTAGTGACTAGAGATAATAGGAAAATGCATGTCCAGGTGTGACAACAGTTGAGAAACACTGGTAAGGGACACAAAAAAAACAAACACATTCTGCCTGGATAGAAGAACACTCGCATTATATAAGCTGGTAATGGCTCGTAACACTATGTGGTCAAACTAAAAATAATTGCAACGAATTGATATGTTTATAATTGAGTTGGACAATTACAAAACAAGTCTAGTGAAGCAGCCTACCTTAAGTCACACTCGATAGTAAATGTTCATCCAAAATCTCAATCTTCGGCTTTATTTTCCCATTCAACAGATGGACAACCCAGTGAGCCTTCGTCATCCAGTTCCAATTCAACATCGGATACGCAAGTGAATGGAGAGCAACTCAAACAGGACGCAGAGAGAGAAACTCGGATCGGTAGGTCATACCAAGGAAAATAATATATACACGCAAAGTGTGCAATTCATAAGCATTGGCATTGATTGTCAGTCCTGCAAAACACTGGCAGTGACATCAAAAAAGGGTATCCTGTAAATGCCGCATTTTTACAGTAGACCAAGATAGAAAAATGAAAATATTTTATGTGGGGAAACAATGTTTAAATGTATGTAAGCTTGATGTGCACACTCTTTTATAAATAGAGGTGTGGCTGATTCCAAAATAATCATAGCTAAACTCATGTCAAATAGTAGTCAGTTCACTGCTCTTATTATCCCGAAATAAATCTCTGCTGATTGGAGATGATTTTCGACAAGCACCATCCGACATTGAATAAATAGTGGTGGCAGCACGATTCTTTGGCATTCGCTTTTGCTTTAGCTGGAACTTGGAGATTTTACCTGAGGTTGACGCTTTCATGGAAAAAAAGTGGCTTCACCAGAGGAAAGTGATTTTGGAATTGCAATCCAGAAATGATAGTTAAACAACAAAATCAAAACTCTTCCATGTTTACCAGAGGCTATGCAAAAGAAGAAAATCCTGACTACCTTTCTGCAAGATGTAAAAGAAGCACTCGGCCCAGAAAGATCACTTCAACTCTGTCAAGCTGTTAACGCTTACAAGACGACGGACAACTATGAAAATATGGTGACTACTGTCGTGGCCTTATTCACAGAGAGAGAAAAAGACTTCCACCTTTTATGCAGTAAGCACAGTCTCATCTCACTTAAATTGCTCTTTTTTTTCCTTCCTATTTACCTATTAATTTTCTTTCTCGTCTGAAGGATTCGGCAATGTCATTCGCCCTCACCATAAGAGGCAGTACAAAGAGATGTTGAGAGAGTTGATGGGTCAGACTGCTCACACTGCTCCTGGCGAAACAGACCTGCCAAAAACAGAGAAAAGTCAGTCAAGCGCATAATTTTACTGAAGTTACTTCCAAAGTATTTGAAACTCAGTGCAAAGCCTGTTTATATATGCTGTACAGTGTATGCAACAATGTTATGACTCGTACAATTTTATTTTTTTTTACTTAAATAAAGTGAACCTTAATTTCAGGCAGTTGTTTCTTACTGGATTATCTGAACAGTTGTCACACACCCTAAAAAAAGAAAACCCGTTGATAGCCAATAAAAATGTTTAATCTTGCAATCATGATCAGGTGAATGCAAAATTTAAATTCACATTTCAAATGTAACCTTTGAAATTAGTTGGGGGCGGGAGGGAATTGTATTGGGACATTGTTCAATGCATACCCAAAGTACTCACAGCACTGTCAGTGAATGTCAGACACCATTGTTTGACGAAAGCAGGCACCACTCATCACTTAATACCATCCCTAGAGTGAAACACGGAAGTGGCAGCATCATGCTGTTGGAATGGGGTTTTTTTTCAGTAGCTGGAACAGGAAAACATAATTGAGGGAAAGACCCTGTTCTGGATAAAAACCTGCTCCACAACTCTCTTCAACCTCAGCCTGGGGTGATGATTACTTTTTGTTCCTCATTTTTGTCTTCGTCTTCTAACAGACATGAAAAATTCCGACATCCCATTACGAAGCGAACGCACCAACAGGAATCCCCTCGCGTGTGATCTCGCGATACTTTGTGGAATCCTTTTCCGTCATGGCAGGCAGTAAGTTAGTACTTGAGGGTACAGTAAGTCTTAAGAGCTTTATTCTAGGTCTCAGCGTTGTCATAATACCTTTGGTTCGATCCTGCTTTGGTCACCTTGACTGGGTCTTCGATTACCTGACGGAAACTCCCGGGAAAATAGCAATTTGTCTGCATATTGCTGTTATCAATGGCCTCCTGTTACTAATCTGTAGGGGACCTCTGTACAAGGTAAACGTAAACGCTAGCTAGCGAACTTTTAAGTTTCTTTCTAGTTAAGGTTTTAGAGTGAATGAAGAATTAAATTAATTACAGCCCAATAGGAATGTGTGTTAAGTGCCACATTTTAGACCGGTAGCTAGTTGTGCAATAGCTGTGCACTTTGTTAATCCTATTAGCTAAAGTAGAACGAGACAGCAGTGTCGTCTCAAGCTGCAATGACCTACAAACTTTATTTGTATTATAATTTGAAGTCCTTGAAAAACATTTCGTTGTATGGAGAAGAAATGCCACACCTGCATTTAGGCAGTGTGTGTTTTATTAGGAAAGTTAGTCACGTACGTGTCCTTTTAGTCTTGATTTGAAATAGAAAAGTGCAGTTTAAGAAGTAAGGCCATGTGTCTACTATGTATGGGATGTTCTCAGTCTGCAAAACGATTCCTATCCCAAACCTCTACTGTATATGTTTGAAATGTTCGTCATCAAAAATAAAAATTACACTTTATCTAAATAATATAAGCAAGTGACTTTAAACGTGATGATAAACTTCAACTATTCATTGTTGTATTTCTCATAAGTGACAGCAATGTCTGACAATGTTATCCTTTTAATTGTATCTGCGAATGTAGCGTTAAAAAATGATCCTGAAGAAATGAGCGGCAATTGGCGTTTGTTTCTAAAATTTTTAACAATAGGACAAAAACTGGACCGAAATATAATCCACACCTTAGTATCATGTATTTACCGGGTATGACAAAATAGTGCTACTTAAGCTTGGCTGGATGGGTTGGAAATTTAAATTAGTCATATGCATTTCTATTGATTAATTTGAACATTTGTTTTTGTTCTAGGTTGCCGTAAGAGCCTGCTTTCTGGGGGTCATTTTTGGGTGTGGTCTAATTATAAGCTGCACCGAAACCACTTGGACACATTTTGGGTGGTATGTAGATGAATATCACTTGATGTTTGAGATATTTATGCCTTTATCTTGGAATCCTTGTTTAAAAATATACAGCGGTTGTCTTATTAAGAGTCCCCTGTCACGACATCATAAATGTTTTTCTTCGCATTGTGTGTGCTGTGTGCAGCTGTGCATGCTCACAAAGCCATTTTAAGAAATGGGCAGATAAAGCATTTACTTGGTTATATAATTTCGCACTTGTTGGGTGGGCAGGCTCAAGTAGTCAGTTTTCCATTGTATGTCCCCTTAAAAAGAAATGTTAGTGTTGGTAGCAGGTTGTCATTTTTAAAGACACAACATATTAGGTGTTACGAAATGTTTACTGGTTCGTGCAAAACATGTCGTACTGTCACCTCTCTGCAGGTATATGTGCTCCCTGGCATTCTTCCATTACTCTGAATACTTGGTGACGGCCATCATTAACCCTCACAGCCTCTCACTGGACTCGTTCCTTCTTAACCACAGTGTGGAGTACACGTTGGCGGCTGTCTCATCATGGGTTGAGTTCACTGTGGAGAAGCTAACATTTCCAGGTCGGTGGGCAACATACTTTTTCTTTTTTGCATTCAACAAAAACAGTCAGCATCATGTATGATCAGTTGTCTTTTGAGCCAATTACTATCGCTGTCAGATGTACAATGTCGTGGTCCAGTAATTTTACAGCACATGTTTTGGAGTGGGGAAATTGACAAAATGACATAGGCAGCTTTTGTCCTTCAAAAGAACAGCTGAATTTTTGGTTGTGGCTGACCATAGTGCCAGTCATGTCGATTTTTCTCATACATCCCAATAAGCAAGTGATTAAATAGTTGGTCATTTATAATTGGCCATAGTTAAAAAAACGAAAGTCTCAAATGCCATCTGAGAAATTTCCTGCTTGACATGCCCAATCTTGTCTTTCAGAGCTCAAGCAGCTGAGGTGGTTGAGCTTCATGGGTCTGCTCATGGTGCTGTGCGGTGAGGCCCTCCGCAAGGCGGCCATGCTGACGGCCGGCTCCAACTTCAACCACATTGTCCAGAATGAAAAGGCGTATAGTCACGTGCTGGTCACCAGCGGTGTCTATGCTTTCTTTAGACACCCCTCCTATGTGGGTTGGTTCTACTGGAGCATAGGAACACAGGTCTGTGTTTTGCTTCTCCTTGATTACCGATACTGCAATTTTGGTCTGGTCATATCAGGTAAAATGTTAGCTAACGTGTTGTGTCCACTGTAGGTGGTGCTGTGCAACCCAGTATGCACACTGGGCTACACCATAGCCAGCTGGAGGTTCTTTCGGGAGCGGATTGAGGAAGAAGAGATTTCCCTTATTAATTTCTTTGCAGAGGAATACGTGGAGTACAAGAGGCGGGTCCCCACCGGGCTGCCCTTCATCTCAGGCATCCGCATCAACTAGTAGAGCACAACTTTTGACAAGTGGACTTGACTGAAAAAGCAGACCAGATGGTGGTATTGGCGCGATCGCAACAAATTCTGCGAGCCGACCCGCTAGCTCGCACAGGCCAGCAAGCAAGTGGACTGCTCTTACTTGACCAAATGCTACAATCCAGTTCGAGACACCAAAAACGTTTCACCATCTTCGCGTGTATTGTAGTAGCACTTGTTTGCAGTTTTGTTTGCATGCTTTGACCATGCTGGCTGTTGAACAGCAAGCAGGTGTCATTCGAGAGTGAATGGTAGCTGTAAGAGGGGGATACTGAAGAGTTGATGGACAAACATGTATTACCTTAGTTGGATGGCAAAAAAGGGATTACATTTCAATATTACCTGTTTACACAAGTCGCTTTCCACTGTAACGGCGTCTTCTTTCCACAGAACTGGATCTGATGCTGTGACTACCTCTGTAGCTGGCTCACCTCACCCACTTTTTATGCTCATTTTTTGCACAGTTTACACCATTTATACAGTTGTGACATATCCAGCTTCAAAGGGATGTAGGGCTAAATAGGAAGAAATCAATTCACGCTTATGTGAGTGACCCTCGTGGTGAAAACATTTCAGCAAAGGGAGGCATCAACATCAGGTCCAAACCAACAACTTGAAGCTCTGTGGAGATGATGCGAAGCACTGCCCTCTTTCTTTGGATTTTTGTGTTTTTACAGACCTCTCATATGTAGCAACATTTGGGGAAAAAAAAGATCCTAGATGACAGTTTTAATTTTTTACTGGATGCCTGCACACATTGTCATTTTCATGCCATCCAGAGCAGTGTTACTCTGTTGGGTTATTGAAATAAATTGTGATAACACTGCATTCAGAACAGTCACATGGTCAAAGAGTGAACTGAAGTTGAGTCGAACAATGTTCTATTTATGTAATCCATTATATGACCCTCACTCAGGCTAAAAACCACCTTACAGTCACACCATTAGCTTGTAATAAAACTTTATCTTTGGCTTTTTATGAGTAGACCTATACTTACAAAGTTTTTTTTCCATCTGTATAATAGACTGTATAATTAAATTATTTGAGATTTCAATAATATTTTACCATTTATTTACAGCTTCCAATACTGATATTTGCCAAGATGAATTATTTTGTAATGGCCTAATGGTGTTTGACAGTGAAACAGGTAGAGAACTCAAATTCCAAGCGTTGGCTCCCACTGTAAATGTAAATTGAAAACCACTGGTAGAGAACTCAGATTCCAAGAGTTGGCTCCCACTGTAAATTGAAAAAATGAACAAATAGTGTACGCAAAATGTGGTGACCCACTCTTGTACAATGTAAATACTTGCGTGCTAGGATTCACCACATACACTATATATACATAGATAGAGATAAAACACTTTTTTGTACTGATCACCATGGGCGTCATTAGGCCTATTTTAGGGAGGCTTCAGCCTCCCTAAAAATGTCTTTAGCCCCCCTAAATAATTTCATTGCATTATTTAAAAAAAAGTATTATTTATTTTTCCTGTACTTTTGCTAATATATTGCATCAAATTCAATGTAATCTGGCCATTTTAAATTATATTTCGATAACCTGCCATCATTGTGATGTTAAATCTCCCAGGTTTCCTGAACGCAACAGGTGTTGCGTTAGCATTTGACGTGTCTGTCACCATCGCCACATCAAATGCTAACGCAACAACTGACAGTTCATTGCCGAAAGTCAGGTTGAGTCGACAGCATGGATATTCGACAGTTTTTTAGAAAGGTAAATTAAGTATTCAATGCATCCATGCTGGTAAAAC
>NW_017805983.1:9323667-9335013 GCF_001891065.2 Hippocampus comes
GTCACTGAAGGCCTAAGGTTGAAATGCACGGCCCGCCACTGCTAAGCATATATTAATACATTTTGGTAGAGAGGAATATAGGACTACTGTCATATAGGTTATGTTATCGGGCATCCTTCTAATTCCCTTGAACAACCAAGATTGAACTTTTGAACTCTTTGTAATTTCTATTATCTAGTCCAGTTAAAGTCCAGGGGAGGAAGCCCCATCATAGTAAAGAGGATACTAATGTGATGTGTGTAGTTCTTCATAGCCTCTTCATTTTGCTCTCAAAGTGCACGGAATTGATGGATTTTTAACAGAATGTAGAAAAAAATTCTCCCGGGGGGACATGCCCCCGGACCCTCCTAAAGGGGCTGTGTTCCCCTTGGGGCTAAGCCCCCCTTGTTCTTGAAACCTAGTGACGCCCCTGCTGATCACTATTTGAGGAAAAATAACAAACTAGCTTTTTTACTTATGAGTGTAAACTACTAACTACAAATTAATTCTTTAATGAATATATCTGCCTTGCTGCGACAGCGGTCCGTGTACGTTTGCACTTTTCTGGAAATGTGAAAGTCTAAACAAAAATAACTTGTCGGGTGCGTAGTTGGGAATCAATGATTCGACGATTGACTTGTTCGTGCTTGTAACGCATGCGCACTCCACGCTCGCCCTCTCTGCGAGCTTCTTCGCCATGGCGCCCATTGTAAGTAGAATCGCGTATCAACAAGCTGCTCAAACTGTTGCTTGCCCTGTTTAAAACTGAAAAACGACGATAAGGCTGTGACCTTTGTTGTCTAATGACGGTCGCCGTCCAAATTGAAGCTTTGGGGCGGCCTGTTGATGAGTTTAGAAAAGTCTCAAGTTTTTTGCGGCCTATCACTAACATTAGCTTCTGCCTGCTAAGCTCACCACGTTTTTTTGTCTAGACTGTCCTGTTTGGGCTTCTAAACATCAGTGGCTGGATTGACTAAACGCACCCCTTAAACATCGCCAATGATTGTCATTGATCTTTTTCGACTATCAAGCACCCTATGCGTCATTATATGAACTCGAATGTTGTACTGGAGTCACGATGTTAGCGTACCGACGGCTGCCGCAAAGTGTAAACCAAGTCAGGGCAACTGCACTTATTCTTATTATTGAGGCGATGTAAAGGGTGTTCCAAAACATGACATTTTCACACATGGTAACATGTCGGTGGTTCTCTGAGTTTTTAAACCAGGTACCTAAAAATATGCTTGGCTCTTTAAGTGCCACCACCACGACATGAGAATACAGTAGCATCTCAGTCTTTCAACAGTAACACTTGGTCTAAATATAGGAACATCAAAATGAAACTAAATGACTGTATTGCACTTAAGTGACATAAAAATCCTAAATATATTTTGAAAAGCAGTTATTCAAAGTTCACATGGGAATATATTGCGTTTAAATACAACTAAACTGTACTTATGCAGTAATGTCAATCGTTTTTTCTTAAACATTTACACGAAGCAGTGCCATTATGACTAGGATGAGTATCGCTAAGATTTTAACGATACTACTACTATTAAAGGTACAGTGTGTGCAATTTAGTGGCATTTACTTTAACTGTTTTGTTAAGCGCTTTGTTTCAGCTGCAGCTGTTGTGAAAGCGGTATATAAATCAGGATGTATTGTATTGTATATGTGGTGTACTAATAGAATGACACGACTTAAACTCGAAACTACGGTGCCTCAGAGAGACCACACTTCGCAAGCCGACCGCTAATTTCTTCAGCAGAGAATGAAGCAATATGTTATCTCTCATCTCATGTTGTGATCCACCTTAATCAAACACATCAAGCTCAAAAAATGTCAAATTTAAAATGGTCAGTCAGGTGTTATGCAGGGGGAAAAAAAACGACACAGACATATTTTCCTAAAGGCTTAAATAATCCACAACAAAGATGCTGAATATGAAACAATGGTTGACATTTATTTTATATTATCATGGATATCGAGGGCCAGTGCCACCACAAGATGGCTCATGGCGGCTCAATAGGGCCACCACACAAAACAAAGGCTTAAAGTAGGACTGCATTTTGCAGGAGAGTGCTTTTTGATGCCAAAGAGCTACCTTTGCTCAATCAAATTTAGGAAACACTGGATTAGACTTTGAAAATTGTAGTCTTGTAAATTTGCGTGTTTGCTTGCATACAAAGTCAGCTATACCCGATAATGAGATGGAGCAAAAAAGAATAAATAAAATACAGCTTTTTTATTTTATTTTTTTTGGGAGAGTTGATTTTGTGCTGCTGTACAAATGTGACAAAATGCTGTGCAGCTTGAAGCTCTCCAGAGAACACGTGTGTAATAAACTTGTGTTGTTGTTATTAAAGCAGAAGAAGCAAAACACTGGCAAAGGTGGTAAGAAGAAGAAGCAGGTCCTCAAGTTCACACTGGACTGCACCCATCCTGTTGAAGACGGCATCATGGATGCCGCCAACTTTGTAAGTCCCTCGTTTATTGGCCGAACAATTAGCTGATGGAGGGGCAAAGGGTATAAATATACACGAATTCGTGTATGGCTTGTTTATAACAGCCCTCCAATATGGCCGCCGGTAGTGCATTGTGGGTAATTGCTAAAAGGACGGAGCCCTCTATAGAAGTTCTCTACAAGTAACATTTAATCATAATAACCTGACATGCAAGACAATGTGCGTAGCGGGGTAAAAACATCATTGATGATTGATCCATTCAAGTGTAGCACATTCATTCTTGAATATTAAATACCGTATTTTCAAGACCAAAAAGTGCACTGAAAATTCTTATAATTTTCTCCTAAATCATGCCTTGCGTATGCACCGAGTTCCAAAATCTGCGGATGCTGTTGTCTGACTTCGATGAAGGGTGCGCTTGATTTACTGATGCTTAGGACACGCCGAGGAAAGGCGGACGTAACTGAGGACAGCGTGCGGACGATAAAGTGGGGAGGGGAGGCTCAAGGCATGCCCCCCAGTAGGTGTATATAGCATGCGCATTGTGCGAAACAACATCCCGAAAATGGCACCGACGAAGAGACACGCTTACGTAGTGCAGTTTAAACTGCAAGCTATCAGTTAAGCGGAGGACCACGGGAATCGAACCGCTGCCAGAGAACTCAAGATGAACTAATCCACGGCACTTGGTGCTTTCGTTTTATGAAACGCCCGCCATCTGTCCATCCGGGCAACGACGACCGTGGCGCAGCAACATTCGGCGGATTCCAAGGAAGAGCTGGCCAGCTTCTGCTCATAGTGCAATAAAATGCAATGTTTTGCGTTGCACTAAATAAAGACGCTTTCTTAAAAATTTTAATCCTTTGTTCTGCTGCTCTGCCAGCCTCACTTGTCTTAAATTACCAACTGTTCTCTGCCTGAAGTCAGCTGGGATAGGCTGCTCCAGCACAGCTCGGATGATGGATGGATGGATGGATGGATTTTTGTGAACGATAACACAAAAAGAATTCTACATTAACATGTTTTTCAAATATTGTTTATGCATTTTGCATAGTACATTTTAATGCGAGTGTTAAGTTATTGTGCAAATTATCTGTCCAATTTCAAGATGTATGGAATAAAATTCAATGTTGCACTCAAGTTTGCCCTCCCCCGTGTTACTGTGTGCAAACGTGTTTGTGTGTTTGCAGGAGCAGTTCCTGCAGGAGCGTATCAAGGTTAACGGCAAAGCGGGCAACCTCGGCGGAGGTGTGGTGTCCATCGAGAGGAGCAAGAGTAAGATTACCATCTCCTCAGAGGTGCCCTTCTCCAAAAGGTAAACTTTCACTCCAGCAATCTCTCTCTCGCCACCTCACCATTCATTCCCGTTACCATTAGGAATTTTTCCAAATAAAATCCAAAGTGTTGTCCTGTAAGTGGACACATTTTGAGTCACATGGATGTAAAATGTGGCAAAGGTGGTCAGAGGGGACTTGCTATTGAAATGGGTCATGTACCTAAACAGAGGGGTGCTTGGTCAAGTTAAAAAAAGAAAATATTTCTGTTTCCTCTCGGGTGTCTGCTAGGTTAGTTTTGAACACTTCCACAACTTGTATTAGTACAAAGAAGACTTGTCTAATTCCTAGTTAGCTGATTTAAGATCATTAAAAAGGAAACAGATTGGTTGTTCCTTAAGTGAAACGCAAGCAAAAATATATTTTTTTCAAATACACAATTAGTTGGAAGAATTTTTAATCGCATTAATTATGATTATTAATGTATTAGAAATATATGTAGTGTATAGCAATATCTTTAGTCTTCTTTAGACATTTTGACAATGTATACCACCACACAAGCGCCCATACCTAATTAAATGGATCTAACAAAAGAAACATGATCAGGAAACGGTTTCTGGTCCAACATACTCGTACTAAATTGGACATACAATAATTGCTACTGATGCCACTCAGTGATTCTTGATAAAGGATTAATTTGGCCAACATTCAAGTGTCCAGGTGCTCCTCAAGCCACAAATATGTCAAAATTATGCATCACAAAATGCATAAAAGGACTTATGTGTACAGTAATCCTTGTGTTTATGTGGGGAAAATTTGACAGGATCAAATGATCAGTTTTTTCTTACGCAGGTGGCTCATGTTGGCGCAGGGGTTTCCTTGTACTTTTGCACATGTACAGTATAAGTGACTGTGTTTGTGATGTCTTTTTTTAGATATTTAAAATATCTGACCAAGAAATACCTGAAAAAGAATAATCTTCGCGACTGGTTGCGCGTGGTGGCCAACACCAAGGAGAGCTACGAGCTGCGCTACTTCCAGATCAACCAGGATGAAGAGGAGGAGGAAGATGAAGATTAAAT
The DNA here is from genome assembly GCF_001891065.2 of Hippocampus comes. Classification (NCBI taxonomy): domain Eukaryota; kingdom Metazoa; phylum Chordata; class Actinopteri; order Syngnathiformes; family Syngnathidae; genus Hippocampus; species Hippocampus comes. The sequence continues at coordinate 9,328,468 of NW_017805983.1, forward strand.
TCAAGCTGATTTTGTATAATAAAATAAATTGAATGTTTTTGGTCACATGTGGCATTTTTCTTGCGACTCATATCCAGTGTGGGTCGGTGTAAGTTCAACATATGGGAATCCTCCTCGTTTACAACCACACAGCAAATTTCAAACGAGTTCAGGCCATTTTTTTTAATTGGAATGAAAGTGTAACCAGAACAACACACACTATTAAGATCAAAGGTGTGAGAAAAACACCTTCGCTGATTTAAAAAAAAAAAAAAAACTACCTCCCCCAGCTCAAATACTTCTGACAGTGCAGCATTGGCCCCAAATGAAATGAGTAAAAACAATAGTCCCAACATTGATCTTGTGAAGAATAACAAAAGGAATGTAACAAAGCTGAGAACAAGAAAACGTACAAGACAACTTCCATAACAGGGCCATGGAAAACGTAGGCACTCATATGGAGCATCTGTCCCTGCAGACGAGAGGGGTCATGCTGAAGCACCCGTAAATCTGACAAATATTTCTCAAAATACTGCAACACACCAGACAATTAAACAAATGAGCGTGTAACAAAAGTGGAAAGGAAGCACGTCTTGGGAAGGAAGAGGCAGAAGTGCTTGACGTAAACAAGGTTTCACTTGACAAGTGACATGGTCTCGATAGTTCGTTGTGATCGTAGTGTCCAAATTGTTGGGACTGAGCCCCCCGTGAAGAGGAGACGTGTGCAAAGCGGACGCGTCTTCCTGGCCACTTGGGGCCCCTCTTGCACTAAGACTCGTCAGATTGTTCGGGGGTTGTACTCTGGCAGCTTTTGCAGTCTCTCCTGCTCGGCCGGCGTGTCCTGCCTGGCGATGATCATGGAGTGAGCGTAACCCATCACCACCTGGGAAAGCAGACATTCGAGCAATCTTAACTGCTGGTGTGGGCCTTTCTGGAGCACCAACATGCCAGTTTCTGAGCGTACGGCTCGAGCGACGTTTTGGGTCCGACGCCTTGCTCGGCAGGGTCCCTCCTGCCCATTGCGTTCATCTGCGTGCAGCCTACAATTTACTTGCAACCTCTGTCGACAACAATACACACGGGAGGCCTGCCCACCACACACACGATGCCAGTCATTCAGTGCACCTGTTCGATATAAATGCCATCCAGGGTCTTGACTTCCTGGGGGGTGGTGGAGGATTTCGGTTTGTTGTCTCCATAGCCCTACACAAATCAAACAAACATGACAAACAAGTTTTGTACCGATTGTGGCCTACAGGGTGAATGTCATGATGATGAGGCTGACGTGAAACACTTTCTCTTACCAACTCTCCAAAAGTGGGTGAAGGACCCCAGCTGATGGTGCTCTCGTTTGCAGCGATGATGATGCTGCTCTTGCTGTTTCACAGAGAGATACACAACAAAAATCGCACACACACTTAGGTCACCTCTCAAACGTTGACGGTTAAAACACGTCAACTGCCAAGGACCTACCCGCAGGCCAGACTGCGGATTTCCCAGCCACAGAGATCCTGCACGGCTTTGGGGTACATCGTCGACTCCCTGGAAGTGTTGGTCACCCCCCAGAAGAAGAGACTCCCTGCAAACATCATCAAAAATGTCTTCTTTGTTCCTGACTATCTGGACAAGATTAGGACGGAATAGAGCGCAATCTGCCACCAAACAGGATAAAACTTGCGTGGGTTACAATAACACAGCCCCCTCCAAATGTATTGGAACAGCAAGGTCAATTCCTTTTGTTCTCCATATTTTGGCCATTCCATCATTTTGGGGGAGGTTAATCTTCTCAGTCAATAAAACTTTGTTCCAAAACTTTAGTGGCTCACCTATGTTCTACTGTGCAAACCCCAATTTGGCCTTCCAATACTTTTAGTCGATCAGCAGTTTGCATCTTGTGGCTATGGCCTGTTTATTTCTTCTTTCAGAACTTCACCCCAAGCCCCGAAGGAGGTAGGCACTGATGTCACTACCGGTTGCCTTTCGGTGTTTCGTCACAGCGCTCGCATTGTTTCTGTCTGCTGTCAATATCGTTGGCCAACCTGTTGTCTTTTTCGAAACATTCCATTGTTCTATCGGCTATGCCCAACGTGTGTGCAATCGCTGCGATTGCTTTTACCTCTTCTCGGCTTCAAAAAGGTTGGCTTTTTTTTCCCCATTGACAGCTCTCTGGGTTTCATATTTGCTGAACAGCAAATGCAGTTTTCACACAGGAGGTCAAAAGGCCAAAACAAGCATCAAATGTTTGAGCCAACTCCAGACACTCAGTCACATCTTCCAATACTTTTGCACACCAGAAAAGTGGGTGGCTCTATCCTGAGTTGGCTTAACACGTCGAGATGCTAATACCACAAACTAAAAGCTGGAATTCTTAATTGTTGCACATTATTCTATGCAAAATGTTGTATTCCGTAGTTGCCGTCTGTCACAGCCGTCAAGCATCAAAGAGAAAGCATTCGCTTTAGGATACTCCTGCTTTGGTGGAGGTCAGCCGTACTCTAGTCCAGCACCATTCGATTTGCAAAGTGAAGCCCACCACCGAGTCTTACCGCTCTCGCTGATGGCGAAGGAGCACTGGTAGCCTGTATGGATGTGACTGGCCCCTCGACCGGGGAAGTCGAAGAGTTTCACCAGGCGAGGAACCAGCTCGTCCTTCTGCTCGGTGTGTCCCAGACGCCCGTAACCTCCGAAGCCCCAGCTGAATACTCGCTTCTGAGAGTCCAACACCAACTAAACGCACAACACGGGCTTAAACACTCAAAACGGGACAAGAAACGTATCCCTCCGTTGCAACTTCTCACCGTGTGGTTGGCTCCGCAGGCCACGTCCCGGACCACCACGTTGGGCACGGGCGTGACCTGGCCGTCTTTGGACTTCTCGATGAAGATGGCGACGCGGCGGGGGATGAGTTCGCAGTCAAACTCGATGCGCTGCGCACGAGCTATGAACTTGCCATCGCTGTTGTGTCCTGCGGTGAGACCAGAGAAGAGGCGAAATGGCACAAATCGACTTGACAGTCACATTCAACGTGCAGCGTTTTAACTTGTTTTTAGAGCTCCGAGAGTTAACTATGTTATTTAAAACATTGCCTGTACATTTTAGAGATTTCAGAATGCCGAAACCTCTAATGTTTAAATTTGGTACATTTCATGAATCACTATTATTTGTCAGTCCTCATGTGGCCCTGGTATACGACATGTGATGGGGAAGAAACTTTTGGAGCAAGTTCAAATCCGACGAATCCGTTTAATTTAAATCGAGGCAACTCGTTGTTGACGACGTTTAATCCAAAAATGTTTCTTCACTTATGAATTTTGGACTTGCATTATGTTATCTGGATGGATTGTTAGCCACAGGAAGGTAAATGAAAATTGTCTGGCATTTTAAAATGAAATGAAGGACTGAGCTCAAGTGCTTCCATCTTACCGAGCTGTCCATACTCAGGGCAGCCAAAAGAATAAAGGTTCCCTTTGCAGTCCACCACCATGCTGAACTCGGCCCCGCACGACACCTTCACCAAGGGCTGGCCATTGTAGGAAATCTGGGCACCCAGACCACAACAAACTTGAGTCTTTCCGGCTGGGACTGGATCGTATCGTCATTGAGAGCTGGCACTTACAGGAGCTGGGCTGAGGACGGCGTCCGTCTGGCTGCCTTGGCCAAGCTGACCCAACTTGTTTTCACCAAAGGAGTGCGCAATGCCATCCTCTAAAGAAAAGAACCACCAACACAAGCGTACAGGACCATTGCCAGAACTTTCCATGGTACTTTGTGGTTGAGTAGTCAAAAATAACAAGGAGCCTGGTCCATTCCCAGCACAGGCGAGCTGCCCAAGCGTACCTGTGAGTGCCAAGGTGTGATTACGCCCGCAGGCTGCAGCGACAACCACAACATCCGCCAGGCCTTCAATCAGCTTGGGAGCATCCAAACGTTTGGTGTCTCCGTGGCCCAGTTGCCCTTTATCATTGCGGCCTGCCCAAATATTGGCATACGTAGCATGTTGTTGAAATAAAAAAGGGGGGGATTGAAAAATACAAAATGACGCAAATTTATTTTGGACTTACCCCAGCTCCACAGTTTGCCTTCAGTGGTGATGAGAAGGCTGTGAGCAGCACAAGGGCCAGAAATCACGCAGCTAACCAGGACGTCATTTAAACAGCCGTAGCGGTGCGGACTCCACAAATTCTGGCCCAGGTTGCGGAAAGCAGCTGGAAGACAAAAAAAAAAAAAAAAAAAAAAAGATTGTGCAACTAAATTAAGGGATTTCAAACATTTTTTATGTGGCATTATCACAATGCAATATATTACAATGAAGTAGGTCAAACAACTTTTGCTTTGTAATCTGACCACGCACTGGATTTTTCTGGTTGCATGTTAAGGTCACAGGATTCACTGCTGCAAACAGAGAGGAGCTAAGTTAAATTCCCCCTAAGAAACAGACAATAAGATTTGAACATGGTGGAAGGCAGTCACAGAGTCAATCTGTACAAGCCCCACTTGAGCAACGACTGTGAACCAACTACACTCATGTAGAGATGTCGGATGAGTCAGAGCTTTTCATTATCCCAAAGCTAAGGTATTTGAGTCATCTATATTTGCAAGTATGTTTTGTTTTATGGTCACGTCGGTACGCACGTTTAAGCTTTCACTTTTTTTTAACTAATTAATCGAATCCGTTTATCCTCACGAGGATCGCAGGGCATGCTGGAGCTTCTCCCAGCTGTCTTCAGGCAGCAGGCGGGGGACACCCTGAATTGGTTACCAGCCAATCGCTGGGCACACAGAAAAACAACCATTCACACTCACAATCACGCCTCGGGATAATTTAGAGCGTTCAATCAACCTATCACGCATGGTTTTGGAACGTGAGAGGACACCAGAGTACCTCAAGAAAACCCACACAGGCACGGGGAGAACACACAAAACCACACAGGAAGGCCAGGGATCCCCGGACCTCTGCACTGTGAAGTGGACATGCTAACCAGTCGCCCAACATGCCGCCCTCTACGGAAATGATGTGCTTGTAAAATGTAAGTTAAACAAACAAAAATATTGACTGCACGATGGCAGACAATTCTCACCCAGTGGAAGATGAGTATTAAGAAAAAAATAAAAGCCATATTTTGACATACGTGCAACCTCACAGATGTACAGCAGGTGCAGCAATCCTCACCAACATGGTCTTTGTCTTAACAGCTGCTACAAATAAAGCTGCCCCCCTCCCCCAGCCATCCAAAAAAAAAATCACAAATCCCTTTGCAACAAAGCACATTTATCAGCGTGCCCGCAAAAGCATCAATGCGCCCTCTACAGGGGGGAGGGGTGTCCACCATATGCATAGATATGAATAGACATTTGCGTCATTATCATTTAATGGGCATTCACTGGTTCAGTACAAGCTGTATTTCCATGGATGAGTAGTTGTGATCTATGCTGTGACTGCTGTGGCTTTTTTTTTTCACAGTTTAAAAGTCTGGCCTGGCATTCGCAGCAATTCCACAGTTACATTTGCCCATCCCGTTCCCCCACGTTGTCGCACGTCCATCCTGTTTGGTCTGTGGTGGCCTAAGAACGGATTGCCTTGACGTATAGTAATGTAAATGGAGCATTCACAAGGCAACAAAACGCTGGCTGGATGAAAGTGTACTTTCAACACAGCGGTGTGCCGCTCAGGCGAATTCTGCCTGACAGACATGAGTGAATTAACACTTGCTTTTACAGCAAAATTTTGTGTGGATACAATATGATTTTTTTTTTTAATAATTTAATTTTGCGGGTTCTTGCATGAGTGAAAATCTTAACTCCTGCAAAAGGTACATAGGGTTGCAGATTTTTTGAATGCAAATATCCCCAATGTGGGACTAATAAAGGTTATTTTATCAGATGTTTTCGAAACAAAACAAAACCGGAGAAGTAATTAATTATTAGCAACACAGATTTTTAACACATATCACACTATAAAATAAGAAATATTCTACCTTGTTGTTTGGGCACCTCTTTTCTTCCAATCAAATCCCAGTTAGTTGCTCCAAATATGACTAGTTGACCTTTAAGCTTTGGACATTCAAGTTTCTGTACAGAGGAAATGCAAATGGGGAGTCAATCTCACAAACGAGAAGCTGCATAATTATTATTACTTTTTTTTAAATTTTTTAAATAAACGACCGCAATGGACTCACAATTTTCTCTTTCACATCATCTGCCACAGTGACGGGTTGCAGAGTAGATTTGATGGAAGGCTTCCCGGGCTTTTTGTTGTTCTCCTGTTCATAGTCAAACTCGTCGTCACTGCTAAAGTCTCGCTCTTTCCGTTTGCCACTGGCTTTCTTCTTCTTCAGGGATCCGTTTCCCGAGACGTCAGTCACCTTCTTGCGTGGCATTTTCAGTCAAAACAGCTGCAAGCAAAAACAAAAACAAAACGTTGTGAGCAACTTTTCTGTAATTCCGTAACCGTAGGCACAGGACGACAGCAATACAGGGTTGTAGTGGTCCTTGGTTTATGGCAGTCCTGATATACAGCATTTCAAGATTAGGAACGATACGCTCCGTTCCCGCAACACACACGCCCCC